>NC_091230.1:21745761-21850761 GCF_040958095.1 Procambarus clarkii
CACGCACACAAGTTAGGTGAGAAGGTGGTGGAGGCCAAGACCGTCAGTAGTTTCAAAGCGTTATATGACAAAGAGTGCTGGGAAGACGGGACACCACGAGCGTAGCTCTCATCCTGTAACTACACTTAGGTAATTACACTAAATTCACAGTTTTAAAAGTTAATATGATTTTTCACTATTCACTATTCTTACCCTCACACGGTAAGAATAGTGAGGGCGTTCTATTATTAATGGGTGGAAAAGTGTAGCCCAAGAGCTGGCTCCCGACCCTGTATTTGATATCTAAATGAGTAAGGGTTCTGCTTTCCCTTCCTTTATTCCTTTTTATTATCCTTCCCTTCTCCCTCTTCCTCCATCCTTCTCTCTCTCTCTCTCTCTCTCTCTCTCTCTCTCAGAACACTTGGGGGGTCATTACTTGAGGCGGAGTTGAAATCTCTGGGAAAATTGCTTCTGTGAATCCCCACGAGATCTCAACCATGTCACTACACCTTCAGTTTTCAAGCCTTACAGTCTTCCAGTTTCCCAGTCTTTAAATCTTTCAGCCTTCCAGTATTCCAGTCATCCAATCTTAATAACTAACTTTCAGCCAGTCTTACAGTCTTACAGTCGCCAAAAAAGCAGGACAAAAGCTACTGCAGAAAGTCAACCTCAGTTACAAAACAGATAACAGAAATATCAGTAACAACAATGTCAAAAGTGATTAGTGTTAACAACATAACAGTAAACACTACAACAAAAGTAGCAGAAAAAAGCAACAAAAAGTCATAATGAAAACAGCATAAACGTAGCAGCACCAGTAGCAGCAACTTCAAGAACAGACACATAACTCACTCTGTTGTAACGACGGAAAAACGGAGGTAATTGGCCCACTTCAACACGACCCCTTAATTAACAAAACACTTGATTATGTCAAGGTTTGCTGGTCTTGTGAGAGAGAGAGAGAGAGAGAGAGAGAGAGAGAGAGAGAGAGAGAGAGAGAGAGAGAGAGAGAGAGAGAGAAACAGAGAGAGAGAGAGAGAGAGAGAGAGAGAGAAACAGAGAGAGAGAGAGAGAGAGAGAGAGAGAGAGAAACAGAGAGAGAGAGAGAGAGAGAGAGAGAGAGAGAGAGAGAGAGAGAGAGAGAGAGAGAGAGAGAGAGAGAGAGAGAAACAGAGAGAGAGAGAGAGAGAGAGAAACAGAGAGAGAGAGAGAGAGAGAGAGAGAGAGAGAGAGAGAGAGAGAGAGAGAGAGAGAGAGAGAGAGAGAGAGAGAGAGAGAGAGAGAGAGAGAAATAGAGAGAGAGAGAGAAATAGAGAGAGAGAGAGAAATAGAGAGAAAGAGAGAGAGAGAGAGAGAGAGAGAGAGAGAGAGAGAGAGAGAGAGAGAGAGAGAGAGAGAGAGAGAGAGAGAGAGAGAGAGAGAGAGAAATAGAGAGAGAAATAGAGAGAAATAGAGAGAGAAATAGAGAGAGAGAGAGAGAGAGAGAGAGAGAGAGAGAGAGAGAGAGAGAGAGAGAGAGAGAGAGAAATAGAGAGAGAAATAGAGAGAAATAGAGAGAGAAATAGAGAGAGAGAGAGAGAGAGCGTGTGGATATACCCATCAGCATACTAACATACCTGTTTACCAAGGTAAACACCTCGCCTGGTGAGGGAATTATCAGGGGGGGAAATCGCCAAGCCATTACGACTATATAGCACTTGGAAGGGGTCAGGATAAGAATTTGGGATGGGACGGAAGGGGGGTCAGGATAAGAATTTGGGATGGGACGGAAGGGGGGGTAAAGGAATGGTGCCCAATCACTTGTGGACGGTCGGGGATTGAACGCCGACCTGCATGTTCAAGCAACACAGAGCATCACGTTACTGAGGCTAACGTGATGCTTACACGTTTATACTAAGATTATACTAAGATAAACCAGTGTTAACAAAATTTCAAGTTTAGAAAGTCGACGGCTGTGCTGTTAACATCGATAACATTTTCTTGTAAGCAGAGAATCGTCGAATTTGTGTTAAAAATCAACATGTTTAGAGTTAGAAATCTCTTGAATTTATAATTGGAGAAACTTATTTGCACAAACGTTCCGCCTGTTGACACAGGAAAGGGGGGAAAAACATCGATTGTAAAATTCCCGTCAACTTGAAGAGTACAGGTACCGGTAACGAGAGGCAACGACTGTAGGTACTGTTTCGATCCCGCCAAACACACACCGAAACTACGACGTTGGTACAACGTTCGAACAAGTTTTAACACCTCTTAACCAGTTATAACAACCAATATAGCAAGTTGTAAACAACGTTCTAATACGTCATAAACACGTTAAGCCAAGATGTAACAACTTTATTACAAGTTGTAACAAGCGGAAAATAGAGACAGTTTCGGTTTGTGTTTCCAGGGTTGTTACTGTTGATCCTTGTCCTCAGCGCTGTAACAAGGTAGATAAGAACAGTACTGTGACGCAGATGATAAGGGTACTGTGCCATACAGATGAGGACTATTCTCATGTATATGTATAATGTAATACTACCGTGATGTATAGATGAAGAGTTTGCACACTCTGCAGTGAAAGAGGCCCCGCGTACTGGATCAGCCATCATCAACCATTCACCCAACTCCCTTTACGAAACCTTTACATCTATCCTCAAACATGATGGACATTGTTTACACTTATTAAACAGTTATGATCTCCGAGGTTGTTTATAACAATAATAATCTTGTGAAAGTCTCGAAGCTCGTTAATTATTGATTACATGTAAACAAAGCCGCCATGATTAAAAACAAAAGATGAACAGGTTTTTGAAGGGGTTGCCTAAATAAATACTTGATGAGTCTTGGTTCTGACTCTCGCTTGAGGGATTGTATCCACTTAAGGGATATCGTAAATATGCGCAGTATCGTAACTCACTGAGTTAAGATCTCCTTTTTAAAATATGGATACTATGAGGAAAAACCGTACGAACCGTTTGGGCTTATTGATATCTCACGTTAGTGGGATTTATCTATAGGTAATGTTATAGAGCCCTCCCTTCTCCCCCCCCCCCCAACCTTCCCAACTTTGCAGGAGTGCGATAAGGTAGGGTTGAGAGTTTGTGTCCACTCACAGGATGATTGGCGCTGCCCAATACTGTCACTATGGCTGTGTGTCCACTCACAGGATGATTGGCGCTGCCCAATACTGTCACTATGCCGGTGTGTCCACTCACAGGATGAGTGACGCTGCCCAATACTGTCACTATGCCGGTGTGTCCACTCACAGGATGAGTGGCGCTGCCCAATACTGTCACTATGGCGGTGTGTTCACTCACAGGATGAGTGACGCTGCCCAATACTGTCACTATGGCGGTGTGTCCACTCACAGGATGAGTGGCGCTGCCCAATACTGTCACTATGCCGGTGTGTTCACTCACAGGATGAGTGACGCTGTCAAATACTGTCACTATGGCGGTGTGTCCACTCACAGGATGAGTGGCGCTGCCCAATACTGTCACTATGCCGGTGTGTTCACTCACAGGATGAGTGACGCTGTCAAATACTGTCACTATGGCGGTGTGTCCACTCACAGGATGAGTGGCGCTGCCCAATACTGTTACTATGCCGGTGTGTTCACTCACAGGATGAGTGACGCTGTCAAATACTGTCACTATGGCGGTGTGTCCACTCACAGGATGAGTGACGCTGCCCAATACTGTCACTATGGCGGTGTGTCCATTCACAGGATGAGTGACGCTGCCCAATACTGTCACTATGGCGGTGTGTCCACTCACAGGATGAGAGGCGCTGCCCAATACTGTCACTATGGCGGTGTGTCCACTCACAGGATGAGTGGCGCTGCCCAATACTGTCACTATGCCGGTGTGTTCACTCACAGGATGAGTGGCGCTGTCAAATACTGTCACTATGGCGGTGTGTCCACTCACAGGATGAGTGACGCTGCCCAATACTGTCACTATGGCGGTGTGTCCATTCACAGGATGAGTGACGCTGCCCAATACTGTCACTATGGCGGTGTGTCCACTCACAGGATGAGTGGCGCTGCCCAATACTGTCACTATGGCGGTGTGTCCACTCACAGGATGAGTGACGCTGCCCAATACAGTCACTATGGCGGTGTGTTCACTCACAGGATGAGTGATGCTGCCCAATACTGTCACTATGGCGGTGTGTTCACTCACAGGATGAGTGACGCTGCCCAATACTGTCACTATGGCGGTGTGTCCACTCACAGGATGAGTGACGCTGCCCAATACTGTCACTATGGTGGTGTGTTCACTCACAGGATGAGTGGCGCTGCCCAATACTGTCACTATGGCGGTGTGTCCACTCACAGGATGAGTGACGCTGCCCAATACTGTCACTATGGCGGTGTGTCCACTCACAGGATGAGTGGCGCTGCCCAATACTGTCACTATGGCGGTGTGTCCATTCACAGGATGAGTGACGCTGCCCAATACTGTCACTATGGCGGTGTGTTCACTCACAGGATGAGTGACGCTGCCCAATACTGTCACTATGGCGGTGTGTCCACTCACAGGATGAGTGGCGCTGCCCAATACTGTCACTATGGCGGTGTGTCCATTCACAGGATGAGTGACGCTGCCCAATACTGTCACTATGGCGGTGTGTTCACTCACAGGATGAGTGACGCTGCCCAATACTGTCACTATGGCGGTGTGTCCACTCACAGGATGAGTGGCGCTGCCCAATACTGTCACTATGGCGGTGTGTCCATTCACAGGATGAGTGACGCTGCCCAATACTGTCACTATGGCGGTGTGTCCACTCACAGGTTATTGACGCTATCAAATACCGCCCCTCCGGCGGTGTTCACAATACAATATGACAATACAGCAGACTAATACAATAATGTAGCACAGACCAACAATACAGCATGTCACGTGTAGACTACAATAGCAGCCATGACAGCAGTAAGAGGAGGAACGTCAAGCCAAGACGTCATAATTGTCATAATTCATGACAACTGCATGACAGAAAGTTGATAATTGTCAACAAATAACACTTCTCACAAGCTTTCTCCAAGAAGACTCCTCTTCCTCCTCTTTCTCCTCTTTCTCCTCGTCCTCTTGGAGCCTCCCAGGGCCCTCAGTCTTCCAGCAGTAAGAGGGAGTCACTCAGAACAACATACATGGTCGTCAATCTTCAGGCTATTGTGTGTAATCTCTGTCTTACTTACACAGGATACAGGCGGCTCTTGTCTCTGATATTCCTATTTACACTGGAGGTAAACACCTTGTGATTCTTAAGGGCTACCGGAGCTTGGGGGAAACATAGAGGATGTACAGAGGTATACCTCCACCGAGAGTATACTCTAGTCCTAGGCTATGTTCAGAAGTAAAGTATACTTGCTGGTTGGGTTGTAAGCTATTGGGGTGACCTTATTGACACCACTCCAAAGAGTGATTGGCCTTAAGCCCAACACTAAACCAATTATACGTACAGACAAGTAAACTAGTTAGTTAGAAATTAATATTGATTGGGATCTTCATGATTCCAATCAGGGATAATCCCTAGACATGTAAACCAAAGACAGTATATACATCAAAAGTGTATTTACTTGAATTAACAACTGTGTATGAGGTAAAAAGTATATATATTGAAGTATATATATTTTTATATTGAAGACCTTCATATTGACAACATTGACCTCAGATAGTCTTGATACAGACTATCATAAGATTAAGAACACTAACCTCATAATCTTGACTTCTAAACACTGAGTCTTAGATAAATGTAATTCTAATTAGGTTTACCTGTAAACTTGTTGAATGGTTTAGAGGAAAGATGGTAAAAGATTCTCAGTATTTCCTGTTGAGTTTGTAGTTGTTACTCCTCTCTCTCTCTCTCTCTCTCTCTCTCTCCTGTTAAAGAACTTCCTCGTTCCCTCACGTCGTCTGAGTGAAAACTCTCTCACGTTATTGAGAAAGTGTGGGAGTCAAGAAGCGAGTGCGCACGCACACACGCACATGCACACACACACACACACACACACACACACACACACACACACACACACACACACACACACACACACACACACACACACACACACACACATATCCCCGTAAGGCATCCAGCAGCACCTGTCTAACTCCCAAGTATCTGTTTTACTGCTGGGTGAACGGTGACATCAAGGGAAAGAAACTCTCCCAATTTGTTTCTGGCTCGGCCAGGAATCGAGCCCGGGGCCTCTGGCTTGTAAATCGCGGACGTGAACCACTCGACCACGAGATTCTGTGTGTGTGGATGTGTGTGTGTGTGTGTGTGTGTGTGTGTGTGTGTGTGTGTGTGTGTGTGTGTGTGTGTGTGTGTGTGTGTGTGTGTGTGGATGTATGAGAAAGATAAATTTTATGTACATATTCTTGAATAGATCAATTCAATTATGTTCTTTCGGTCCTTATCTATCAAGCAATAGATATGACATCCACATTATCTGTCAAACATTCAATTTCCCTTCTACCTTATACCATTAGTGGGGACTTCTACCTTATACCATTAGTGGGGACTTCTACCTTATACCATTAGTGGGGACTTCCACCTTATCAATCAAATAATAATACTTAAGTTCCATAAAATCAACACGACATTGACTGATGACATCCGTCAAACATCAACTTCTTTTTAAACCTCCTTGAGATGCAAGAATGCTGCAATGATGATCAAGAAAGCTGTGCAGTAGTGCCGAGTCTTTAGTGTACAAGATGCAGCTTCCTACAAGATTAATCTACTTTCCAGATAGCATAATAGCCGGAGCGTTGATGTAGATGACAATCCTGTTTTGGTTGGGGATGATGGACTATGCTCACCGCTGAATATGAATCGCGTTTATTATAAGCTCTGAAGTTGCAAGAAGTGCTCCTGTCCCCCAAGAATTCAAAATAATTGATTAGTCTAAGAGCAATGCTCTGTAGGTCTGACCAAACCGGATCTATTGATGGGTTGTTGAGACAACAATCAATAATCCGGATTATTGTTGAATATTCGCCCAAAATAATAATGGATAACAATGTTACCTGCATTGTTTATCTCTAGACGAGGGGAGGACAATAGACCAGTTGAGCCAGGCGACCAGCTCAGCCAAGCGACCAGCTGAGCCAAGCGACCAGCTGAGCCAAGCGACCAGCTGGGCCAAGCGACCAGTTAAGCCAAGCGACTAGCTCAGCCAAGCGACCAGTTGAGCCAAGCGACCAGTTGAGCCAAGCGACGAGGAGAGGACGTAAAGTCGTCATCAACAAAGAGCACCTTGGGGATCGAGCCGGCCAAAAGGAGGTCCAGAAGTCTCCTCACCAACTCGTTACTGTTAACTGACCTCCAGATGAAGGCAAGAACACTCCCTATCCACTCACATTAAGGCAAATTAGGCTAATCTAAATCAGATCCCGCCTCTATCGTCCTGCCCACAGATAAGGTAACACCACAAGCTGCAAAAACTGGCACTTGTAGCTCTCCTGGGAGTGCCAACAAGACGCCAGAGTCGCTACAATCAACCGGACGATATGAATAATGATTCTAATCCGGTTTCTGTGCATTTTGAATCGAACCATTATAAGGTACACGAAAGCTGCGTTTTGATAGGTCATATATCGGGCTGTCACCCAAACTGTATGTGTGTGTGTGTGTGCGTGGGGTAAGTGTATGCACGTATGCGCATGTATGCTTGTGGAGCACACACACACACACACACGCGCGCGCGCGTCAGCACCAGCGTCTCGGCGCAGGGCAATTGGCAATGGGCCCAAAAACTGTCCGTGCAGGTCAAGGTACGAGAGTACAGGTGTGGGTCGTGTGCTGAACGAAGAGCTGCTGCTGCTCCTGCTGTTGCTGTTGCTGCTGCTGTTGCTGCTGCTCCTGCTGTTGCTGCTGCTGTTGCTGCTGCTGCTGCTCCTACTGCTGATCCTGCTGTTGCTGCTCCTCCTGCTGCTGCTGCTGCTGTTACTGCTGCTGCTGCTGCTGCTCATCTAGACCACATCACGGGACATTCAACACAAACATACCGGGGCGGGGCATGTGTGAGGCGAGCCCTCAAGAGCTGTTGCTGTAGGTCAGGGGTTTAAGACAACCTCCGAAAGTAACAGGCTTCTGGGTGAGAGGACACTATGTATCCTCCCTCAGCAAATACATCACCGGTAAGCTAACACAATGGCAGAACCCCGCGCTTACAAAAGGAACAACACTAGACAAATATAAGGCAGCAACACCCACTAACAAGAGGAACAACACTAGACTAATATAAGGCAGCAACACCCACTAACAAAAGGAACAACACCAGACTAATATAAGGCAGCAACACCCACTAACAAAAGGAACAACACCAGACTAATATAAGGCAGCAACACCCACTAACAAAAGGAACAACACCAGACTAATATAAGGCAGCAACACCCACTAACAAAAGGAACAACACCAGACTAATATAAGGCAGCAACACCCACTAACAAAAGGAACAACACCAGACTAATATAAGGCAGCAACACCCACTAACAAAAGGAACAACACCAGACTAATATAAGGCAGCAACACCTACTAACAAAAGGAACAACACCAGACTAATATAAGGCAGCAACACCCACTAACAAGAGGAACAACACTAGACTAATATAAGGCAGCAACACCCACTAACAAAAGGAACAAACAGCATACTAACAAACGACCACCCACTTCAAGGAACATGATTCGCTTCTTAACACAGTTCGTCAAGAAACTGGTCACCGCAGCAACGTAGGTTAAAGTCTCTTCTAAAGAACCAGAGAAAACAAGTTGCCAGTAGAACAAGGAGACTAAAACGCTGCTCTGTCTCGGCGAAAATGGTCCTCAATTAAATTCTGAAGTAGAAAACTCAAATTCTGAAGCAGAAAACTCAAATTCTGAAGAAGAAAACTCAAATTCTGAAGCAGAAAACTCAAATTCTGAAGTAGAAAACTCCAATTCCGAAGCAGAAAACTCAAATTCTGAAGCAGAAAACTCAAATTCTGAAGCAGAAAACTCAAATTCTGAAGAAGAAAACTCCAATTCTGAAGCAGAAAACTCAAATTCTGAAGCAGAAAACTCAAATTCTGAAGCAGAAAACTCAAATTCTGAAGAAGAAAACTCAAATTCTGAAGCAGAAAACTCAAATTCTGAAGTAGAAAACTCCAATTCCGAAGCAGAAAACTCAAATTCTGAAGCAGAAAACTCAAATTCTGAAGCAGAAAACTCAAATTCTGAAGTAGAAAACTTAAATTCTGAAGTAGAAAACTCAAATTCTGAAGTAGAAAACTTAAATTCTGAAGTAGAAAACTCAAATTCTGAAGCAGAAAACTTAAATTCTGAAGTAGAAAACTCAAATTCTGAAGTAGAAAACTTAAATTCTGAAGTAGAAAACTCAAATTCTGAAGTAGAAAACTTAAATTCTGAAGTAGAAAACTCAAATTCTGAAGTAGAAAACTTAAATTCTGAAGTAGAAAACTCAAATTCTGAAGTAGAAAACTCAAATTCTGAAGCAGAAAACTCAAATTCTGAAGTAGAAAACTTAAATTCTGAAGTAGAAAACTCAAATTCTGAAGTAGAAAACTTAAATTCTGAAGTAGAAAACTCAAATTCTGAAGCAGAAAACTCCAATTCTAAAGCAGAAAACTCAAATTCTGAAGCAGAAAACTCAAATTCTGAAGCAGAAAACTCAAATTCTCAAGCAGAAAACTCCAATTCCGAAGCAGAAAACTCCAATTCCGAAGCAGAAAACTCCAATTCCGAAGCAGAAAACTCAAATTCCGAAGCAGAAAACTCAAATTCCGAAGCAGAAAACTCAAATTCCGAAGCAGAAAACTAAAATCCTCAAGCAGAAACCCCCCAAAAAATTCTAAACTATGTCTTAAAAAAAACTGTGCCTCACGAAACCTGTACCTCCCTTATGACACGTGAATAACTTAAAAGGTTATTAACATAGAATGACTCGCTTGGGGAACAACTGTCGGTAGTCGTGCAGTTAGTTGAGTCAGAAGAGAAGTGTCGCAGCTGTATTACAATACTGCAGTTGACCAGACCACACACTAGAAATTGAAGGGACGACGACGTTTCGGTCCGTCCTGGACCATTCTCAAGTCGATTGTGATGAGGACAGGTAGGGACAGGCATTAAATAGGCAAGAGAGAGCTGAGGAGGAAAGTCAGGTGTAGGGGATAGTAGTAATGAGAACTGCAGCAGGCCTCCTCAGCTCTCTCTTGCCTATTTAATGCCTGTCCCTACCTGTCCTCATCACAATCGACTTGAGAATGGTCCAGGACGGACCGAAACGTCGTCGTCCCTTCAATTTCTAGTGTGTGGTCTGGTCAACATACTTCAGCCACGTTATTGTGACTCATCGCCTGCAATACTGCAGTTGTTGGCTTACTGGGAGTGTATCTGTGGTAAGGTATTGCACATGTTGAAGAAAGGTTGTAGCTGTTATTTATTGTTTTTAATGAGCTTTATAGCCTTTGTGCACGTCAGCTACGATAGCCCGAGTTGTAGATGTTGTAAGGTGTGTTTAGAATGTTGTAGCCAATGGTTTTGTTAGGGGTTGTTTTTAATGATTGTAGATCGCCTGTTAGACTTTTTAGATTGTGGTTTAGACAAGGTATACCGTCATTATTGTTAAGGTACAGATAATACAGATTGTATGGATGTTGTATAATTAGATTGTGTTGTGACTGGTGTTAACTGTACTTTAGCGGCTCCAGTTTAACATAGCTGCTGTAGACTGTGTTTGTGTTGTAGATAAAGATTGGGTTGTAGCTCTTGTGTGGTGTTGTAGTAGAGTTACCGCCGGGCCGCACATGACCAGGTGTTGTGTGTGTGTGTGTGTGTGTGTGTGTGTGTGTGTGTGTGTGTGTGTGTGTGTGTGTGTGTGTGTGTGTGTGTACTCACCTAGTTACTCACCTAGTTGTGTTTGCGGGGGTTGAGCTCTGGCTCTTTGGTCCCGCCTCTCAACCGTCTATCAACTGATGTACAGATTCCTGAGCCTACTTGGCTCTGTCATATCTACATTTGTAACTGTGTATGGAGTCAGCCTCCACCACATCACTTCCTAGTGCATTCTATTTACTAACTACTCTGACACTGAAAAAGTTCTTTCTAACGTCTCTGTGGCTCATTTGGGTACTCAGCTTCCACCTGTGTCCCCTTGTTCGCGTTCCTCCAGTGTTGAATAGTTCATCCTTGTTTACCCGGTCGATTCCCCTGAGGATTTTGTAGATTGTGATCATGTCCCCCCTATCTCTTCTGTCTTCCAGTGTCGTAAGGTGCATTTCCCGCAGCCTTTCCTCATAACTCATGCCTCTTAGTTCTGGGACTAGTCTAGTAGCATACCTTTGGACTTTTTCCAGCTTCGTCTTGTGCTTGACAAGGTACGGGCTCCATGCTGGGGCCGCATACTCCAGGATTGGTCTTACATATGTGGTGTACAAGATTCTGAATGATTCCTTACACAGGTTCCTGAACGCCGTTCTGATGTTAGCCAGCCTCGCATATGCCGCAGACGTTATTCTCTTTATGTGGGCTTCAGGAGACAGGTTTGGTGTGATATCAACTCCTAGATCTTTCTCTCTGTCTGTTTCATTAAGTACTTCATCTCCTATTCTGTATCCTGTGTCTGGCCTCCTGTTTCCACTGCCTAGTTTCATTACTTTGCATTTACTCGGGTTGAACTTCAACAGCCATTTGTTGGACCATTCACTCAGTCTATCCAGGTCATCTTGTAGCCTCCTACTATCATCCTCTGTTTCAATCCTCCTCATAATTTTTGCATCGTCGGCAAACATTGAGAGGAACGAATCTATACCCTCTGGGAGATCATTTACATATACCAGAAACAGTATAGGTCCAAGGACTGACCCCTGCGGGACTCCACTTGTGACGTCTCGCCAATCTGAGACCTCACCCCTCACACAGACTCGTTGTCTCCTGTTGCTTAGGTACTCCTCTATCCACCGGAGTACCTTCCCTTTCACTCCAGCCTGCATCTCCAACTTTCGCACTAGCCTCTTGTGTGGCACTGTATCAAAGGCTTTCTGACAATCCAAAAATATGCAGTCTGCCCACCCTTCTCTTTCTTGCCTTATTTTTGTTGCCTGGTCGTAGAATTCAAGTAACCCTGTGAGGCAGGACCTGCCATCCCTGAATCCATGTTGATGCTGTGTTACAAAGTTCCTTCGCTCCAGATGCTCCACTAGTTTTTTTCGTACAATCTTCTCCATCAGCTTGCATGGTATGCAGGTTAGGGACACTGGCCTGTAGTTCAGTGCCTCCTGTCTATCCTTTTGTGTGTAAGTGTGTGTGTGTGTGTGTGTGTGTGTGTGTGTGTGTGTGTGTGTGTGTGCGTGTGTGTGTGTGCGTGTGTGTGTGTGTGTGTGTGTGTGTGTGTGTGTGTGTGTGTGTGTGTGTGTGTGTGTGTGTGTAAGTGGGCGTGTTAGTAGGGTGCATAATTGTGTGGTTGACAAGGCTCGATATCATATTGCTCATCACGTCAGTGTGTGGCTTGAGAATATATGTGGTAGTGTAAGTGTAGATGCCTGTGTGTGTGTGTGTGTGTGTGTGGGGTGGTGTAGGGAGCTAAGATACACATGTAAGGGGACATCCACGAGGCTGCGACAAAACAGAGGTGTAAGCAACAGAGGTGTAAGGAACAGAGGTGTAAGGAGCAGAGGTGTAAGCAACAGAGGTGTAAGGAGCAGAGGTGTAAGCAACAGAGGTGTAAGCAATAGATGTGTAAGGAACAGAGGTGGCCGGGGAAGCAGCGCAGGGAACAAGCTGCATATCACTCGCTCAGTCAAGTTAAGCACCGTTAGATCTGGCTAGCAGCTGGATAGGTATCGCGCGGATATCCTTGTCGCTGGGTAAGGGTGGGGGAAGGGATATCTGTAAATCACGCCCCAAACACCTGCAGATCACGGACAAGCAACATCCCAAACATATTTGTTGTTTTAGATTCAGCTACTTGGAACAAAAGTTCCAAGTAGCACGGCCTATGGTGAGCCCGTAGTGGACTTTGTCCCAGTTACACATCATCTTAAGAGGAGCCCTTCACTCCAGACATTTCCCGCGCACTCCTATGTAAATAGTACTGAAGTCACGTTTTCTCTACTACACAACCCGGATCCGGAAACATCTCTGTCGGCCAGTCCCTTATGCTGGCTATATATGCTCCTTGTGTCTGTAACTCGTATTAAATACGTATTTTTACGACACGAAAATATTCGATTATCATAGCAAGATATTATAGCAGTAGTTATCAAGTAAATAGTGGTGAACACTGAATACCAGAGACGTTAATGATTGCTGAGGCACCCTGGCAGACCGTTCCTCGGTGTGTCTAACTGGCATTAAATACGTATTGTGTAAGCAAGACAAATAATATAACTATTAAACAAACATACAATGTTAAACATTATAACAATTGGTTATAGGAAAGATGTGTTTATATATCATTATTTGTTCCTGCTAAATTTAGTTAATTCTTAAGGTTGTTAATTGTTTGAGAAATTATTGGCCTTCGTACCACATATTCATGTTAAATCAAATAATAAAAACTAAGTCAATCAATTCTAATTAAGAAAAAGCGTTCAACTTTAACTTTCTGTATACTTACAGTACTACAGTACTGACTTTACTTTGAAACCGCTCATCCACAGGAAATATATAACATTTAAATACTAAATACAAAAAAAAACCCACCTACCATCACCTAGTCTACCATCTACCATCACCTAGTTTACCATCTACAATCACCTAGTCTACCATCTACTGTCACCTAGTCTACCATCTACCATCACCTAGTCTACCATCTACTGTCACCTAGTCTACCATCTACCGTCACCTAGTCTACCATTTACCGTCACCTAGTCTACCATCTACCATCACCTAGTCTACCATCTACCGTCACCTAGTCTACCATCTACCATCACCTAGTTTACCATCTACCGTCACCTAGTCTACCATCTACCGTCACCTAGTCTACCATCTACCGTCACCTAGTCTACCATTTACCGTCACCTAGTCTACCATCTACCATCACCTAGTCTACCATTTACCATCACCTAGTCTACCATCTACCATCACCTAGTCTACCATCTACCGTCACCTAGTCTACCATCTACCGTCACCTAGTCTACCATTTACCGTCACCTAGTCTACCATCTACCGTCACCTAGTCTACCATTTACCGTCACCTAGTCTACCATCACCTAGTCTACCATCTACTGTCACCTAGGCCAATATTTATGTATTGAAGTACATATTTTCATGTCAACACTTACCCATAATAATTCAGTTTGATTTCTGTTAATTAACATGTTATATGTCCTATGTTGATACAGCTTCATGAACCAAAATAATAGTCATTGTAAGAATATAACCTTAGCTGGGTACTTGACGTTATTAAGTAATTCTTATATATAATGCGTTGTATATGAAAATATCTTTATTTGCCCCATACATGTCTCATATTGCAAGCCTTGGAGTTTAATTTAGGCCTCTTACGTAACAAAAAAAGCTTCAGAATAAGCCATATATATCACTCTCAAAGATAGATTACAATAGATTCTCTCCTGTCTTGTGTAGTATATGCATTAGACACCCAACCCACACATCTGAGGGTAATGGACTTGACAACGTTTCGGTCCGTCTTAGACCAATATCAAGTCATGTAAAGAGATCTACATATCTAGTAATAAGGGTTCGTCCCCTTGGGTTCGTTCTCAACTAACAATCGGGAATCCCGGGTTCGAATCCCGGGCGCGACAGGGATTGTTAGGCACATTTTCCATTCACCTAATAATCTGTTCAGTTAGCAGTAAATAGGAGGAATAGGTTATGGCCCTATCTTGAGGTTATCTTGAGATGATTTCGGGGCTTTAGTGTCCCCGCGGCCCGGTCCTCGACCAGGCCTCCACCCCCAGGAAGCAGCCCGTGACAGCTGACTAACTCCCAGGTACCTATTTACTGCTAGGTAACAGGGGCATTCAGGGTGAAAGAAACTTTGCCCATTTGTTTCTGCCTCGTGCGGGAATCGAACCCGCGCCACAGAATTACGAGTCCTGCGCGCTATCCACCAGGCTACGAGGCACCCTACATAGAGACTACTTTGTACCTTGCTCTGATGAAGGTGAAATGAGTCGAAAACGCGTTCTCTAATTCTTCATATGGGTTAGGGCCGGTCTAAAACCGCTTAGCAAATGTGTCCATTTACCGCTGCTTGTAACAATGGTTCCAAGGTATCAAGGAGAGGGAGTTGGGGGTGGCACGGTGGCGGAGGGGTGGCAGGGTGGCAGAGGGGTGGCAGTGGGTGGCAGGGTGGTGGTGACCTATATACCAGCCGTCACGCCTGGGAGGTCTCTGGTCTTGCACCAGCAGTGTTTCTTGAGAACCTTATTGTTTGTCATGGTCTCTATGTTGAGTAGTTCATGTTGGTGGTGGTCTATGTTGGTGGTGCTCTATGTTGGTAGTGCTCTATGTTGGTGGTGCTCTATGTTGGTGGTGGTCTATGTTGGTGGTGCTCTATGTTGGTGGTGCTCTATGTTGGTGGTGGTCTATGTTGGTGGTGGTCTATGTTGGTGCTGCTCTATGTTGGTGGTGCTCTATGTTGGTGGTGGTCTATGTTGGTGGTGGTCTATGTTGGTGCTGCTCTATGTTGGTGGTGCTCTATGTTGGTGGTGGTCTATGTTGGTGGTGCTCTATGTTGGTGGTGCTCTATGTTGGTGGTGGTCTATGTTGGTGGTGGTCTATGTTGGTGGTGCTCTATGTTGGTGGTGCTCTATGTTGGTGGTGCTCTGTCTCTCCATGTTGCTGGTGTTCTGCCTGTCCATGTTGGTCGTGCTCTGTCTGTCTATGTTGCTGGTGGTCTATCTGTCCATGTTGGTGGTGCTCCGTCCATGTTGGTGGGGCTCTATCTGTCCATGTCGGTGGGGCTCTCAGATATCCCAACCTCCCAACTCTCCCTCTTTTAGAAAATCCATAAAATCTGGAGCAGCGGGAGTCATGATGGATGTAATTGGCGAAATTGTTAGTGAATTGTGCAAGCTGGGGACCTGCCTCGCCTCACCCCTCCGACACACTGACACCACGAGTCACCCTTAACCACGTGTTACTGTGTTCACGTGGCGGTGGTGCCACCTATAGTGTTCACGTGGCGGTGGTGCCACCTATAGTGTTCACGTGGCGCTGTGCCACCTATAGTGTTCACGTGGCGCTGTGCCACCTATAGTGTTCACGTGGCGGTGTTGCCACCTATAGTGTTCACGTGGCGCTGTTGCCATCTATAGTGTTCACGTGGCGGTGGTGCCACCTATAGTGTTCACGTGGCGCTGCTGCCACCTATAGTGTTCACGTGGCGCTGCTGCCACCTATAGTGTTCACGTGGCGGTGGTGCCACCTATAGTGTTCACGTGGCGGTGGTGCCACCTATAGTGTTCACGTGGCGGTGGTGCCACCTATAGTGTTCACGTGGCGGTGGTGCCACCTATAGTGTTCAGTATACTTGGTAGAATACTGAGCCACAGAAAAAAGCTTTACTGTGAGGGAAAGAATATATATTTATTGGTTATGAACAATGAATACAATGCCATTCTCCTAGGAAACACTATATATCAATTGTTTTTTTTATTAAATTGGACTGATTTCTAACTTTGTTATGGACCCCATACCCATCCTGTGGGCGGGTATACCCCATACCCATCGTGTGGGTATACCACATACTCAACCTATGGGTTGAGAGGAATTATCATTTGGAAGAAGGCAGCTCCAACGGTGCAGGGCGGGGAGGGGGGGAAGAACCCCTGCTGAACGATAAGATCCACTGGTACACTGCACGATATCAACTAACACTAATATATAATACAAGAACGTAGACAAAAGATATCCGCACGCCTGCAAGCACGGCCGGGCGTCACAGACCTGTGTCGTGACCTTACAAGTTCTTTGGGAGTATGATCAAATTTATATATCTTGCATCTGTTTTGTACTCTAACATCACCGCCACCACCGTGCCCAACCACTACAGCCACCACCACCACTGGACATAAAATCAACAGATCCAAGCTCTCCTCCACCTCGGTCACTTAAACTCGCTAGATTACTCGAAGTTAGCGGTAAACGCTACACAAACACAGCTCCGATACGTCAAGCAAACTCCGCTGTTTTTCCCGCTACCAGAAGCACCACTTAGCCTCGCCTCACGAGGAGACGGCCAGGAATCCTCACAGACATATTTTCAGGTTCCTTGAACACGCCACTAAAAAACAGACTCAAACACCTAACCAGACAACCATTTATAATCGAACATCAACATACACACATTAATCATATCTTCAACCACGACATCACTTCCACTCAGCCTCGGACGAGGGAGGATAAGGTCTTGAGGGCCTTAGACTCCTCGCTGCTTGTCGTCCAAGTGCGTCTGGTGAGGCCCTCGAACCAAGACCTCACGACAAAATCCTGTTATTACACAGTTTAACCTCAAAACCCATTTTTTTTACCGTTTTCTCTTTCATAACTTGGGCTCCAGATGAGTGTGTTCCGATACAACTCTATTGATGCACGAGATCAATAATGTTGTCCGAGGCGTTGGTGGTGGTGATCACATGAGGGTAACACGCCCTGTGTTGCTCTTATGTTGGGACCTAGAGGCCCGCAGTGATGATACACACACACACACACACACACACACACACACACACACACACACACACACACACACACACACACACACACACACACACACACACAGGGGGCCTCGTAGCCTGGTGGATAGCGCGCAGGATTCGTAATTCTGTGGCGCGGGTTCGATTCCCGCACGAGGCAGAAACAAATGGGCAAAGTTTCTTTCACCCTAAGTGCCCCTGTTACCTAGCAGTAAATAGGTACCTGGGAGTTAGTCAGCTGTCACGGGCTGCTTCCTGGGGTGTGTGTGTGTGGTGTGGAAAAAAAAATAGTTAGTAAACAGTTGATTGACAGTTGAGAGGCGGGCCGAAAGAGCAAAGCTCAACCCCCGCAAAAATACAACTAGTAAATACAACTAGTAAACACACACACACACACACACACACACACACACACACACACACTACAACAACAACAACTTTATACCACTGAATAAAAAAAAAATTAATCCTTTGTCAAATCACGAAACTGTCCGCTCATGAATAACAACGACCTTCAGCCTTCACAATGGTGAAAAACCTGCCCGTGCCCACAACTCCCTCTCCCTCTCCCTCTCCCTCTCCCTCTCTACGTCAGACAAAACACCAAACATGCACTTCCCCGGGAAGTCAAATGGTCACGTGGCATCCATCGACCAATCAGGAACTGTCATTCAATGACAATACCAAACGCCCTCTCAGTTTTCCCCTAACGACCGCTAATACTGACTAGCGTTATAGAACAAGTATGGCGCCCTTCATATTTATTTCCTGGCATTATTTCCAATGCACGAATCGTCTCTGTCTCTCTTGTTTATCTTACATTCATTTTTTCTATATTTTCTATATGTATTTCGTCTCCCAGCTCGTGGTCCGGTCCGCCCCACGACCCTCTCAGCTGACCGCTGATGAAAGTGAACGCTGGGGTGAGGTTGCCTCCCTCACTCTCCTCCAGCACGCATGCGCTCTCACTCTCTCGCCCCCTTTGAAATACACGCACTCACGCGCACTCACACGCACAACACAGAGAGAGAGAGAGAGCTCACGACCCCGTCTCGGCCGAACACAACACCTCTCCCAAGTCTGTGGCGACACAACAGCATATACGACCTATATATATATATATATATATATATATATATATATATATATATATATATATATATATATATATATATATATATATATATATATATATATGATCACCTATAAACAACACAGAAATCATCGATAGATACAGCGATAGCAGGCGGCTTGACGTTTGCGAGGCACTACACATCAAGAAGTCAACACCAGCAATCAACAGCCAATTATTGCACAACTATATATATATATAAATATATATATATATATATATATATATATATATATATATATATATATATATATATATATATAAATAAACCGAACATCAAAGGTTAAATATTTTGGCCAAACTTTTCTGAAGCTTCCCCCAAAACCAATTACTTACCAAAAGTATTTTCAGAGTAATTATACCCAGTTTGAAGCAGTATTTTATGCTCTATTATGTGGTGACAAATATCGCAGATTGTAACCCACTTGTCACATAACTTGTCATCTAATGGAAACATCAATCATGTCACCCCTTTAGTCTCCTTCCTAGATAAGATAAACTCTCTTACACGCTCAGATATTCTCTTCTAGTCATATATTCTCTTTCATACTCAGATATTTTTTTTTCAAGTCACCTTCACGAACCAGTATTTCACAAAATCTAAAAAAAAACGCTGAACAAGCCCCCAACTGTTCATTGTTCACCAAAATATTTGATAAAAAAAACAGGTTACTCAGATTGTTCAACAGAGACACGGAAAATATATCTTGCATCATAAATACAATCAAATACAATAACGAGCAGTTACGACACAGTAATTGTATTTAGTCCAAGAGCGTGAGGAATGTTTATACATTATTCTGTCAATTTGATTTACTTTTTTAATTGGGATTTTTTCAGTGGATTATGTTCCAGTGGTGAGTAAGCAGTAGGTGAGGCCTCACTTGTAGGTGAGGCCTCACTTGTAGGTGAGGCCTCACTTGTAGGTGAGGCCTCACTAGTAGGTGAGGCCTCACTAGTAGGTGAGGCCTCACTTGTAGGTGAGGCCTCACTAGTAGGTGAGGCCTCACTTGTAGGTGAGGCCTCACTTGTAGGTGAGGCCTCACTAGTAGGTGAGGCCTCACTTGTAGGTGAGGCCTCACTTGTAGGTGAGGCCTCACTTGTAGGTGAGGCCTCACTAGTAGGTGAGGCCTCACTTGTAGGTGAGGCCTCACTAGTAGGTGAGGCCTCACTAGTAGGTGAGGCCTCACTTGTAGGTGAGGCCTCACTTGTAGGTGAGGCCTCACTTGTAGGTGAGGCCTCACTTGTAGGTGAGGCCTCACTTGTAGGTGAGGCCTCACTAGTAGGTGAGGCCTCACTTGTAGGTGAGGCCTCACTTGTAGGTGAGGCCTCACTAGTAGGTGAGGCCTCACTTGTAGGTGAGGCCTCACTTGTAGGTGAGGCCTCACTAGCAGGTGAGGCCTCACTAGTAGGTGAGGCCTCACTAGTAGGTGAGTACACTAGTGGTTTATATAGTCATAATGGCTTACTGCTTTCTCCTGATAATTATCTACGACCACATCAGGAGGAAAACAACAGTGAAGAAACAGATAATAAAACTAAGGGTATCAGCTAACAGGTTCACTGAGTATGACAAGGAAGTATGTGAGGAACTCAATAATCCAGGAGGTCTTCACAGTAGAGCAAGATGAAGTTCCTCAAATAAAAGAGGGAATATCTAACAAAGCACCACTGGAAGAGTTTGAGATTACCAGTGGGGAGGTAAGGAAGTATTTGCTTGTATTGTATGTAGCGAAGGCTGTTGGCCCGGACGGAATATCATCATGGATACTAAAAGAAGGAACAGAGCACTATACCTTCCACTCTGGTGGAAAACAGGTCACTGATATCAGAACTGCCAAAAAATTAGAAGACGGCTAATGTAGTCCCAAAGGAGACAGAGAAGAGGCTCTGAAATACAGGCTAGTGCCCCTAACTTGCATACCATGCAAGGTGATGGAGAAGACTGTGATGAAAAACCTAGTTAAACATCTGGAGTGAGAGAATTTTGTAACACATCACCAGCATGGGTTCAGGGATGGCAAATCTTGCCTCACAGGTTTAATTGAATTCCATGACCAGCTGACAAAAATTATGCAAGAAAGATGAAGGTGGGCAGACTGCATATTTTTGGATTTCCAGAATGTCCTTGACACAGTACCCCATAAGAGACTAGTACATAACTTGGAGGTGCAGGCTGGCATAATAGGAAAGGTACTCCATTGGATAATGGAGTACCCAAGCAACAGATGACAGCGAGTCACTGTAATGGGTGAGATCTCAGAAAGGTGATACGTCAATAGTGGAGTCCCACAGGGTTCAGGTCTTTGACCTATCCTATTTCTGATATACGTCAACGATCTTCCAGAGGGAATATGATGCGAAAATTCTGAGGAGGCTTTAGACAGCGTAAGGTAGCAAGAGGCTACAAAATGACCTGGACTGATGGAATGATCCAACAAATGACTACTAGAGTTTAATTCGAGTAAAAGCGCTGAGCCTGCTAACAGGAGTCAGCAGTCGTCTGTTCCTCTACCCATCTGTGTGTGTATGAAAAAAGTAATTCACACTAGGTGAGTACACACTAGCAGCTGACAGTTCTCCAACAGCTCTCTCTTCACCACATAGCAAACACACTCCCTGTCTCCTCCACACTACACACCCCGTCTCCTCCACACTACACACCCTGCCTCCTCCACACTACACCCTGTCACCTCCACACTGTCTCCTCCACACTCCACACTATCTCCTCCACACTACACCCTGTCTCTCCCACACTACACACCCTGTCTCCTCCACACTACAAACACTGTCTCCTCCACACTGTCTCCTCCACACTCCACACTGTCTCCTCCACACTACACACCCTGTCTCCTCCACACTACACACCCTGTCTCCTCCACACTACACACCCTGTCTTCTCCACACTACACCCTGTCTCCTCCACACTACACACTGTCTCCTCCACACTACACACCCTGTCTCCTCCACACTCCACACTGTCTCCTCCACACTACACCCTGTCTCCTCCTCACTACACATCCTGTCTCCTCCACACTACGCACCACTGTCTCCTCCACACTACACCACTGTCTCCTCCACACTACACCACTGTCTCCTCCACACTACACCCTGTCTCCTCCACACTACACACCACTGTCTCCTCCACACTACACCACTGTCTCCTCCACACTACACACCACTGTCTCCTCCACACTACACCCTGTCTCCTCCACATTACCATCCTGTCTCCTCCACACTACACACCACTGTCTCCTCCACACTCCACACTGTCTCCTCCACACTACACACTGTCTCCTCCACACTACACACCCTGTCTCCTCCACACTACACCACTGTCTCCTGCACACTACACCCTGTCTCCTCCACACTACACACCACTATCTCCTCCACACTACACCACTGTCTCCTCCACACTACACCACTGTCTCCTCCACACTACACCACTGTCTCCTCCACACTACACCACTGTCTCCTCCACACTACACACCACTGTCTCCTCCACACTACACACCACTGTCTCCTCCACACTACACCCTGTCTCCTCCACATTACACATCCTGTCTCCTGCACACTACACACCACTATCTCCTCCACACTCCACACTGTCTCCTCCACACTACACACTGTCTCCTCCACACTACACACTGTCTCCTCCACACTACACCACTGTCTCCTCCACACTACACCCTGTCTCCTCCACACTACACACCACTGTCTCCTCCACACTACACCACTGTCTCCTCCACACTACACCCTGTCTCCTCCACACTACACACCACTGTCTCCTCCACACTACATACCACTGTCTCCTCCACACTCCACACCACTGTCTCCTCCACACTCCACACTGTCTCCTCCACACTACATCCTGTCTCCTCCACACTACACACCACTGTCTCCTCCACACTACACACCACTGTCTCCTCCACACTCCACACCACTGTCTCCTCCACACTCCACACTGTCTCCTCCACACTACACACCCTGTCTCCTCCACAGTACACATCCTGTCTCCTCCACCCTAAACACCCTGTCTCCACACTACACACCCTGTCTCCTTCACACTTCACACTCTGTTTCCTCCACACTACACACCACTGTCTCCTCCACACTACACACCCTGTCTCCTCCACACTTCACACTCTGTCTCCTCCACACTACACACCACTGTCTCCTCCACACTTCACACTCTGTCTCCTCCACACTACACACTGTCTCCTCCACACTACACACCACTGTCTCCTCCACACTACACACCCTGTCTCCTCCACACTACACACCCTGTCTCCTCCACACTACACACCCTGTCTCCTCCACACTACACACCCTGTCTCCTCCACACTACACACCCTGTCTCCTCCACATTTCACACTCTGTCTCCTCCACACTACACACCACTGTCTCCTCCACACTTCACACTCTGTCTCCTCCACACTACACACTGTCTCCTCCACACTACACACCCTGTCTCCTCCACACTACACACCACTGTCTCCTCCACACTTCACACTCTGTCTCCTCCACACTACACACTGTCTCCTCCACACTACACACCCTGTCTCCTCCACACTACACACCACTGTCTCCTCCACACTTCACACTCTGTCTCCTCCACACCCTGTCTCCTCCACACTTCACACTCTGTCTCCTCCACACTACACACTGTCTCCTCCACACTACACACCCTGTCTCCTCCACACTACACACCACTGTCTCCTCCACACTTCACACTCTGTCTCCTCCACACCCTGTCTCCTCCACACTACACACCCTGTCTCCTCCACACTACACACCCTGTCTCCTCCACACTACACACCCTGTCTCCTCCACACTACACACACTGTCTCCCCCCCCTCCTCTCCAGGGTGCCCTTAAGCACGAATTACACGTGTTAACTACCCAACTATCACCAAATTAACACTCGTTTAACTGATAAATAGCAGTGTGTCAATAGTAAAGTTAAAAACGAACTTAACACCGAATTAACATTATTTAACAGAGTTGGGGATCGTAAGTATGGATATATTAACTTTATTATTTATCATTAACAGCATTTGTTAACACATTAGAACTGTTATATAACACTAATGCAACTATTTAGCTATTTAACACACTGGCACACTATTTAACACAGTAACATAACTATTTAACACACTGGCACACTATTTAACACAGTAACATAACTATTTAACACACTGGCACACTATTTAACACAGTAACATAACTATTTAACACACTGGCACACTATTTAACACAGTAACATAACTATTTAACACACTGGCACACTATTTAACACAGTAACATAACTATTTAACACAGTAACACAACTATTTAACATACTAACACAAATACTTAAGATACTAACACCAACACAACTCTTTAACACACTAACGTAACATTTAACTTCTTAACACAAATTTTTAACACACTAACACTACAAGTTAACACGATCATCACTTCTCGATTAACGTTAACAATGACGTGTGAACTTAACAACACCATTAGTTAATAACCTATCACAACTAGTTAACACATAGTGAACACAACACAATTAGCCAGCATAATTAACATAACCTTAGCCAAGTTAATTAACACATTAACACAACTAATTAACGCACGTGATTAACACAGCAACACGTATATGGAACACATTTCCTCAATAAATTAGCAAAATTAATTAACATTTCAAAATAGCACAATAACCAAATTTTCTTTATGCTTTCATCACTTTAATATTAACATTTTTAACTTGATTAAGGTATTATAAAATAAGTTGGAGTGATTTTTAGGTGACGTAGAATTAACAACTGCTGAAACGCCTCGTTCGGTAGTTTAGAGTATAATTTTCTCATAAGAGTTACAGGAATTGGGTTGTTGTTGTAGTGTTTTAAGATTTAGCTATTGGGAACGAAGTGTCCATGTAGCACGGGCTATGGTGAGCCCGCGAGGAATTGGGTAATTCCTTCTGTGTTTAAAGCGTTGAAGGGACTCACCATTTGAGAAGTGTGGGTGAGTGAGGAGGATGAGTGAGGTGGTTCAGGTGGTTGAGTCCTGGTGGTGGACACACTATACACACACTGTAAGACAGACAGACAGTGACCTACTCTCCCCACCGCTGCGAACACTGTAACTCTCGCTCACTGCGACCACCCCGCAACTTCAGCCTCGGGATCACTCCCCCCCCCCCAACACACACACCCCTGCTCAACACCCCCCTCCCCCTTCCTTCCCCCTCTCCACACCTTGCTAAACCCCGTCTCTCACCTCCCCCTCACCCCCTCCATCATCTCCTGGCTCCTCCCTACTATCTCCTCCACCGTGCTCTCCTCTCCCTCGCTCTAAAATATCCCTTTTACGTCAAAAACTAACAAAAAAGGAAGAATTCCAGACGAAGTTAATCCTACCATAGTTATCCCTTCTCGTTTTCTATGGTACAGCAGCTGACTGGAAATAGAAATCGTATAGTTTAGGTTCCCTGGACGGCACCCGCTCTCGGCCAATCAGAAAGAGGAAAAATAAGAGCAACCATGCCAGCTGACCAATGAGGGATCACTACTTCATCCACAGTTGCAGTTACCCTTTGTGACTTCCTTGTTCCAGGACCAGTCGCCTTCACGACCCTTCCAGCTGCTGTAGACCAGAGAAAGTCAGAGGTAATGAGAGAGATAACGAGATAAGAGACGGAGAGAGCACTAGAGAGCGAGGGAAGGGCGCCACGCGGGGCTAACAAGAGCAGTACGTAATGCGCCTTGTGAAATATCAACTCCTGGAGTCATGAGTGGTCAAGGCGGCTCCTGCAGGTGGCAGTCATTGTGCTCTCTCTCTCTCTCTCTCTCTCTCTCTCTCTCTCTCTCTCTCTCTCTCTCTCTCTCTCTCTCTCTCTCTCTCTCTCTCTCTCTCTCTCTCTCTCTCTCTCTCTCTCTCTCTCTCTCTCTCTCTCTCTCTCTCTCTCTCTCTCTCTCTCTCTCTGTCTGTCTGTCTGTCTCTCTCTCTCTCTCTGTCATCTCTCTCTTCTCTCTCTCTCTCTCTCTCTCTCTCTCTCTCTCTCTCTCTCTCTCTCTCTCTCTCTCTCTCTCTCTCTCTCTCTCTCTCTCTCTCTCTGTCACTCTCTCTCTCTCTCTCTCTCTCTGTCCTCTCTCTCTCTCTCTCTCTCTCTCTCTCTCTCTCTCTCTCTCTCTCTCTCTCTCTCTCTCTCTCTCTCTCTCTCTCTCTCTCTCTCTCTCTCTCTCGTTTACTAACAATGTAAACAACACGTGTCTCGCACGTGTAAACCAGAGGGGAAAAATATAAACATTGGTCTCCTGGAAGTGTAATGATTAACTTGGAGTGTCTCCAGACCTGAGGAAGGTAAATGGCAGTTGTCGTGACGTCAAGAAGGAAGTACAATGGTCCAGGAACAGTTTCCTCTCCTCCCAGAAGGTGTTCCAATCTCCTGAAGGAAGTATACACAATATAAAATAGGTGTTCCAGTCTCCTGAAGGAAAGTACACCCGTAAGGAGAGTGTTATGGAGCCTTAGGGTAAATACAAGCTTGGAGACAGGGTTTAGGACGGGAAAAACAACACGAACCATGAAGGCCACCGGGAGTTTCCGTCCACCAGACGGGTGGAGACCATTTTGAGAGAGAAACAGAATACACACACACACTAACAGAAACACAGAGGGGAAGCATATATAGTCAGATCAATATATATATATATAAGGGCCTGTGACGAAGCTTGTGTCAGTGTGCTGGGACTCTTGGCTAGATCTGCTAAACTCGAGGGACTGGCGGAGATCGAGGCCCTTGTGAGGCGATGAGAGGATGTATTGAGAAAGGTGTAGCCGTTACCTGGGCTTACCTCCAGACCGGGACATCCGCTGGACAACATGAACAACCAACACCACTAAGCGGGTGGTAAACAGATGGTGATATCTTTGTTCACCATCCCAGGACATCACCACTACCCAGGATAACCCCCCCCCCCCACATGCTACTTAACTAGCCTCCACACCGCTCCCCAGGTGACTGAAACTACCCCTTATTATATGTTCAGTCACTGTCTATTCCTCATCACCACTTCAGTTGATCAACGACCCTCAACGACCCTCTCACCCATTAACGACCCACCCAAACCCAAGTGACTAGCTCTATCTCAGTTACACTCAGCTACCCTTTACCCCACCCACTGACCACCCATTATCTCACTATCCCACTATATGATAGTGGTATCACTATCACCCACGGCTGTGAAACATCTTAAAGGCCCGAGGTACAGTTACAATCACCCCCCCCCTCCTCCTCCCCCTCCCCCCTCTTCCTCCTCCCCCTCACGTTCAAGGACACTCCCTTTCAGTTGATATATAAACCTCCACCATTATATAAACCTCCACCAATATATAAACCTCCACCAATATATAAACCTCCACCAATATATAAACCTCCACCAATATATAAACCTCCACCAATATATAAACCTCCACCAATATATAAACCTCCACCAATATATAAACCTCCACCAATATATAAACCTCCACCAATATATAAACCTCCACCAATATATAAACCTCCACCAATATATAAACCTCCACCAATATATAAACCTCCACCAATATATAAACCTCCACCAATATATAAACCTCCACCAATATATAAACCTCCACCAATATATAAACCTCCACCAATATATAAAACCTCCACCAATATATAAATCTCCACCAATATATAAATCTCCACCAATATATAAACCTCCACCAATATATAAACCTCAACCAATATATAAACCTCCACCAATATATAAACCTCCACCAATATATAAACCTCCAATATAGTCTCCTGTGTAAGCCAATCATGTCCATTCATAACGAGTAAGATAGCTGCCGGTATGGCCCAGTCCGCCATCTTGAATTATTCATGGCGTGTTATCAACTAGACAAGGTGGCGATAGGAGTAAGATTTAACCATATCTTTAAGGATATATATGAGAAACCTTGGCCTGGGGCCAGATTCACGAAAGCACTTACGCAAACACTTACGAACCTGTACATCTTTTCTCAATCTTTGGCGGCTTTGTTTACAATTATTAAACAGTTAATGAGCTCCGAAGCACCAGGAGGCTGTTTATAACAATAACAACAGTTGATTGGGAAGTTTTCATGCTTGTAAACTGTTTAATAAATGTAACCAAAGCCGTCAAAGATTGAGGAAAGATGTACACGTTCGTAAGTGCTTGCGTAACTGCTTTCGTGAATCTTGGCCTGGAGTCCAATGTATTAGACCACCGAGGGCTGGAGAGGCGGGGTCCAAGAGCTGAAGTTCAGTTTGTTCAGACACAATACCAATACACACACGTACAGAGATATGTCGTAAGAGTGCTCCACACTGCTCAATGACAATGATGACAATTAATCTGAAATATCGTAAATAGGTGATATAAAATATAACAGTTTATCAAAAATATCGAAAAATAAAATAATAAAAATAAATATAATTCTCATAGTAATCTTAAAGAAAAATAATAAAAATTCTCTTAACAAATAAAAAATATAAATAAAAAATAACAAAGCAAAACAAAAATTAAATACTACAGAAAATAATTAAATTATTACATAATCTTACATAAAACAAAATTCACGACCTTAGAGAAAACGAAACAATTATTTAACAAAGTCAGAATTAAGACCTCTGCGAATGGAACCAAAAAAAAATTCTCACAGAAAACGAAAGTTGAACATGAATGACAAAAAAACAATCCACGTTCAGAGTGATTATTAACCATCAAGGTGAGCATCAGCACGCGAGGCGGCCTCAACTGGACTAGAGGAACTTGTCTCAAGAGTATAGCCCCAGAATTTGGCCTCGGAACAACACACTCGCCCACAATCTGGGTTCGTATCCTGCTCCAGGGAGAATAGACAATGGTAGACTATCGTAGAAAGATAAACTATGGGAGACTATCCTAAAAGGAGAGACAATCTTTAACTGTTCGCCTATGTTCACCCAGCAGTAATTGTATACCTGGTTGTAAACCCATTAGCAGGTTATGTTCCAGGGAAAGTCTAGGGGGTAAAGCTTACTTCAAAACGGTCAAAATAGCGACAATAGAGGTCTTACGGGGAATGTGAAGGGGATCGGTAGCTAATACTGATGTTCAGGGGCTGATTGATGGAGGAACGGCTGTTGTTGTTGAGTGCTCTTGTTCTAGAGTTGTTGTTGTGGTCGAGGAGGGGTTCTCTCTGTTGTTGTTGTGGGCTAGGCGAGAGAGGAAGGGATAGCAGTTACGAGTTACGTGGTCAAGGGGGAAGGGATAGATGACTGTGTTTATTTTGTTGTGGGGCTGGGGAGAGCTCTCTTGTTGTTTTTGTTTGAGGGAGATGCTCGCTTTATTGTGTGTTTGGAGAGGGTGAGTCAGGGTGGTGGGGTGAGTCAGGGTGGTGGGGGTGAGTCAGGGTGGTGGGGTGAGTCAGGGTGGTGGGGGTGAGTCAGGGTGGTGGGGTGAGTCAGGGTGGTGGGGGTGAGTCAGGGTGGTGGGGTGAGTCAGGGTGGTGGGGTGAGTCAGGGTGGTGGGGGTGAGTCAGGGTGGTGGGGTGAGTCAGGGTGGTGGGGGTGAGTCAGGGTGGTGGGGTGAGTCAGGGTGGTGGGGGTGAGTCAGGGTGGTGGGGGCAGAACACAGGTAGGGAAGGAAGAGTGAGCGGAAGTCATCAAGTTGACAATATCACCATTGTAAGTGCCACGCCCACAACCATCTTCCCCTCCATTACTTTCCCCTTCACCCACCCCCATACTCCTCCCCCTTCATTAACTTTCCACTATTATATATTTTCTCTCACAATGAATCTCCCCCACGACCCCTTCTTCCCTTCCTCCTGTCATCTCTATAACCCCAACCCGGTGGCCCATTTCCCCTTCTTATACTCCACCCCAGTGCCACCCCCAACCCCACACAACCCCCACACCCCCCTCAAGGCTTCTCATTCACTACATTTCCTCAATTCAGGTCGCATTACCTCTCTAACAAGTCAGGGCAACGGACTAGCATACAGAACATCACTTAGCGCTCTGCCATTGTTTGGTCTTATACGAGGAGAGTGTGTACTTCCTGGATCTGTTATTTTATCTCAGTTATCCCTTCTTAAATCAACTAATTTCTGTAACTTAACTAGTAAGGCTTTGACGGTGTATCTGTTCTGTTTGGTCGCCATCTTGAGATGTATTGTTGTTGTGTAGTGAGTAGGAGGAGTCGGAGAAATACTTTGTTGTAAACCCCAGTCAGTGGAAGGCTGCCGGCGCTGGCCTCCAGGCGGCCTTCACCAGCCCCAGGAAATGCCTCTTGTCTGGCATGGTTTGAGATGGAAACAGTTGAGCTAAGTGGATCTAAGGGTACAGTGAGATAGTCTCTCTCTCTCTCTCTCTCTCTCTCTCTCTCTCTCTCTCTCTCTCTCTCTCTCTCTCTCTCTCTCTCTCTCTCTCTCTCTCTCTCTCTCTCTCTCTCTCTCTCTCTCTCTCTCTCTCTCTCTCTCTCTCTCTCTCTCTCTCTCTCTCTCTCTCTCTCTCTCTCTCTCTCTCTCTCTCTCTCTCTCTCCCTCTCCCTCTCCCTCTCCCTCTCTCTCCCTCTCCCCCTCTCTCTCTCTCTCTCTCTCTCTCTCTCTCTCTCTCTCTCTCTCTCTCTCTCTCTCTCTCTCTCTCTCTCTCTCTCTCTCTCTCTCTCTCTCTCTCTCTCTCTCTCTCTCTCTCTCTCTCTCTCTCTCTCTCTCTCTCTCTCTCTCTCTCTCTCTCTCTCTCTCTCTCTCTCTCTCTCTCCCTGGAACTAGTGATCTAAGAGACCGCTAGATATGCACAAAGAAACACTTTGTGTCTGGAACTTGGATAATAACAGTTATCTGTCTGGACACACCTGGGCTGGTAACATCACGCGCCTAGACGCTGCCACGCGCCCCTCCACCCACTCCCGTGCAAGCTACAAAACAAATGTAATTATAAGTCAATATGAAGGTTTTGTTGGAGTTACCCATACTCTCTTTTGAGGAAGAAAACGGAAGTAAAACATGACAAAAGAGGCAAAAGAGGAAAACAGTGAAAGCGACGAGAATAATATAATGCGAACAGGAAGTTAAAGAACTCATAACACAGGAAGTTGGGGCTAGATCATGAAGATGGAATAGGCTGCAAAACATAGAAGACTTAAACATCCTACGGGCTCACCATACCCCGTGCTACTTGGAACATTTTGTTCCAAGAAGCGAATCTTTAACAACAACAACTTAAATATCCACAACAACACACCATTTGTAACACAATGGGGGCCTGATAGCTGAGTGGACAGCAATCTGGACTCGTAATCCTAGGGTCCGGGTTCGATCCCCCAGTGCGTCTGACAGCTGGGTGGACAGCGCTTCCGATTCGTAGTCCTGAGGTTCCAGGTTCGATCCCCGGTGGAGGCGGAGACGAATGAGCAAAATGTTTCTTTCACCCTGATGTCCCTGTTACCTAGCAGTAAATAGGTACCTGGGAGTTAGACAGCTGCTACGGGCTGCTTCCTGGGGGTGAGTGTGTGGGGAAAAAATAAGTTGATTGATTGACAGATGAGAGGCGGGCCGAAAGAGCAGAGCTCAACTCCCCGCAAGCACAACTAGGTGAATACAACCAGGTGAATACAACCAGGTGAATACAACTAGGTGAATACAACTAGGTGAATACAATGGTGGAAACAAGTCCATCACAATCACGAAAAGTTTGATTGTGTTTCTTGACAAGAAACTCCTGTTCAAAGCCGAAAACTATGCTGAGGTCTCTGGACGAGAGCGGAGCTGGCAGAGGGAGTGTCTCTCAGGAAGAACACACACAGTCACACGAGGGGGAGAGAGATCAAATTGGTGAGAAGTAATAATAGTAAAGTACCATAAGGTTGGGTACATAGGTCTACTCTTCTCATATATTGTGTGGGTTAGTGTCGCTCTAAGCAACCCGTCCTCTTAAAAGTAACATCACTTTTGGCTCGTATGCGCGCTATGGCTAAAAATGGACGTAATTTGAAATGAAATCGGCTCACAAAAGTGACGTACTGTCTCGTTTTTTGTTTGAGTCGTCCGGCTGACTCGGAAAGGTTAGAAGAGGAAACTTTCAATTAACGTTTTTCATAACGTTTTGAAACTTTATGAGAGTTTCCTGCCCACCTAACCTATCAGAGGACCCTTAACTTACTGTTGTTGAACAAAAAAATCCCAAATTTATTTTCTTTTTTTTCATTTTCAAATTACGTCCACTTACGGCCATACGGGCAAACGGCCAAAAGCGACGTTATTTTTAAGAGGACAGGTTGACAAACCTATCAGTCTCTCAGGAGTTACTAACGCCATGACACTTAGCTATTGACCAACCCGCAAGTTTATTTTAGATTTTGTCCAATTATAATTTAGTCAAGAACTAAAATAACTTCATGTGTATATATATATACTATTAAACAAAGTACGCTTCTTACCGTATATATTTTCCAAAGAAGCTAGTTCATACATATCTACGTTAACTGATGTCGCAAAACTAATAAGAAGAATCAGAACAGAAATGACCTAGACATTTCCCAGACAAACGCCAAGTTATGAGAATGTGACAAATTTAGTACAGAACAAAGAGGAAACTGCTTCTCTCATCAGAAAAAGAGAAAGACTTAGTAAATACATAACTCTAGATCTACTTCCATATCTCTAGATCTACTTCCGGTAGATGAGCCGAGGTAGGGAGGATGGTAGATGAGGCGATGAGTCACAATAACGTGGCTAAAGTAAGTTGACCAGACCACACACTAGAAGGTGAAGGGACGACGACGTTTCGGTCCGTCCTGGACCATTCTCAAGTCGATTCCTTGACTCCTTGAGAATGGTCCAGGACGGACCGAAGCGTCGTCGTCCCTTCACCTTCTAGTGTGTGGTCTGATCAACATGGTAGATGAGCCAAGATGGAATAAGTGTGGTATTGGAAGGTGGGAAGGAAGATGCTTGGAGAGTAGTGTTGTGAACTGAGACGGAATCCGTGGAACTAGACATGCTCCGGAATATTAAATGATTATCATCAATTAGATGTTCACCATTGCCTCTGCTTCTGTCTTGGTAACCAATCTGTAATCAGGATCACTATTTACATCTTTGATCAAGACGTCGCTGACATTAACTGATGTAAACAACTGTCGGCTTTACAAGCTTACAAGCTTTAAGTTATTTATTAAGTTTTTTTTTTAAACGAACAAATCCACAAGGGCTGTGACGAGGATTCGAACTCACTCGCTCAGTCGATTAAGGCAGCGTCTGGGATGCTCTCAGACGTAGGTTCGAATCCTCGTCACGGCCCTTGTGGATTTGTTCATTTGATGCATCACACTATTGTGGTTTCTGTATGTATTGTTTTTAAGCTTTAAAATTCATCTTCAAATGTGAATTAGGTAATCTTTGTCAGGACACACTTTTGGTCTCCCATATATGCTCTTCTAACTAATCTATGTAAACACAGAATTATGCTTGGGTTGGTAATGTAGAATAATGACCATATATTCCTTACTTCAATCCGTCATTCAAGGGATATATTCACTGTGTGGTATACCTCATTTCCTGGTACATGTACACTTTAGAGTATACTTGAGTCCAGGAATATATTCAGTACTAAAGTATACTTGCTGGTGGTTCAGTAAGCTGTTGTGGTGGCCCTTATGACCCTCCCATAGCTGATAGCAATTAAGCCCACATATCCGCCGTTGCAACCCGTTCTCGCAAATTTAATAAGTCAATATTGACTTATTAGTTGCGTGCATAGGTGACATACTAAACATAATAGTTTCCCTTGAAAAGCTTCATAGAAAACACCGACCTTACCTAACCTACTTAGTATGTTAAAATAAGCATCTTATAGCTTCGTAATTACAATTGTTACTTAACCTATTATAGGTATAGGTTAGGTAATAATTGTAATTACGAAGCAATAAGATGCTTATCTTAACATACTAAGTAGGTTAGGTAAGGTCGGTGTTTTCTATGAAGCTTTTCAAGGGAAACTATTATGTTTAGTATGTCACCTATGCACATATTTAATAAGTCAATATTGACATATTAAATTTGCGAGAACGGGTTGCTCTTCACAACTAAGAATAACTTTACCTATAATTTGACATATTTGTACTGTTAAATAGAAAATTTACTCCGATTTGGGCTGGACGATAGAGCGACGGTCTTGCTTCATGCAGGTCGGCGTTCAATCCCCGACCGTCCAAGTGGTTGGGCACCATTCCTTCCCCTCGTCCCATCCCAAATCCTTATCCTGACCCCTTCCCAGTCTCATATAGTCGTAATGGCTTGGCGCTTTATCGTAATAGGTCTCTTCCCTTCCGATTCCTTCTAGACCATTTCTCCAGACCTCTGTGGTAGTTTCTCCAGACCACTCACCTTGGAGAGAGGACCAAGCCACTCCAGGCAACCATAGATGCCTGGCTTTGTTGTTGTTATTTTAGATTCAGCTCCTCTGAAGAAAATGTTCCAAGTAGCACGGGCTATGGTGAGCCCGTAGTGGACTTGCTCTCTCACCGCTTCTCCTAATCAAGTCTCACCTGGCCTTACGGCCACACAACGTCACATGCCACTTGGCTCCTCGGCCACACACAAGGAAAGAGTATCACTGGTCTAACGGCCTTGTTAAGCAGGGCAGAGAAGGCATAAACCTCATTGTACATGCTTTACTCTGCAACAGTCAGCTTGTTCAAGACAATGTCATTGTTCAACACACTCTCGACACTGCTCTTATGGTGCACTGCACGAAGTGTTGCAGAGTTTGACTTGCATGGAAAGAGAACCATTACCAGGCCATTGGAATTTTGTGTCTCTAAATGCCATGTATCTCAGTGGTTCTGAGGAGGAGGTCAGGAGGAGGTAGAGAAGCAGGAGGAGGAAGAGAAGCAGGAGGAGGAAGAGAAGCAGGAGGAGGTAGAGAAGCAGGAGGAGGTAGAGAAGCAGGAGGAGGTAGAGAAGCAGGAGGAGGAAGAGAAGCAGGAGGAGGTAGAGAAGCAGGAGGAGGTAGAGAAGCAGGAGGAGGTAGAGAAGCAGGGGGAGGTAGAGAAGCAGGGTTAGGAAGAGAAGCAGGAGGAGGTAGAGAAGCAGGGGGAGGAAGAGAAGCAGGAGGAGGTAGAGAAGCAGGAGGAGGAAGAGAAGCAGGAGGAGGTAGAGAAGCAGGAGGAGGAAGAGAAGCAGGAGGAGGAAGAGAAGCAGGAGGAGGAAGAGAAGCAGGAGGAGGTAGAGAAGCAGGGGGAGGTAGAGAAGCAGGAGGAGGAAGAGAAGCAGGGGGAGGTAGAGAAGCAGGAGGAGGAAGAGAAGCAGGGGGAGGTAGAGAAGCAGGAGGAGGTAGAGAAGCAGGGGGAGGTAGAGAAGCAGGGGGAGGAAGAGAAGCAGGGGGAGGAAGAGAAGCAGGGGGAGGTAGAGAAGCAGGAGGAGGTAGAGAAGCAGGGGGAGGAAGAGAAGCAGGAGGAGGAAGAGAAGCAGGGGGAGGTAGAGAAGCAGGAGGAGGTAGAGAAGCAGGGGGAGGAAGAGAAGCAGGAGGAGGTAGAGAAGCAGGGGGAGGAAGAGAAGCAGGAGGAGGTAGAGAAGCAGGGGGAGGTAGAGAAGCAGGAGGAGGTAGAGAAGCAGGGGGAGGAAGAGAAGCAGGAGGAGGTAGAGAAGCAGGGGGAGGAAGAGAAGCAGGAGGAGGTAGAGAAGCAGGGGGAGGTAGAGAAGCAGGGGGAGGTAGAGAAGCAGGGGGAGGAAGAGAAGCAGGAGGAGGTAGAGAAGCAGGAGGAGGTAGAGAAGCAGGAGGAGGAAGAGAAGCAGGAGGAGGTAGAGAAGCAGGAGGAGGAAGAGAAGCAGGAGGAGGAAGAGAAGCAGGAGGAGGTAGAGAAGCAGGGGGAGGAAGAGAAGCAGGAGGAGGAGAAGGTGTAAATTATAATTTCTCTCTTTTAAAACTGTTAATGAAAAATAATAAAGTCAAAGTTACTATCGACCCAAAAATTATATTAAAAATATAATGAGAAATACAACCCCCTGCTGCCACCAATGTTGCTATCATTACTGCCACCAATGCTGCTATCATTACTGCCACCAATGTTGCTATCATTACTGCCACCAATGTTGCTATCATTACTGCCACCAATGTTGCTATCATTACTGCCACCAATGCTGCTATCATTACTGCCACCAATGCTGCTATCATTACTGCCACCAATGTTGCTATCATTACTGCCACCAATGTTGCTATCATTACTGCCACCAATGTTGCTATCATTACTGCCACCAATGCTGCTATCATTACTGCCACCAATGTTGCTATCATTACTGCCACCAATGTTGCTATCATTACTGCCACCAATGTTGCTATCATTGCTGCCACCAATGTTGCTTTCATTGCTGCCACCAATGTTGCTATCATTGCTGCCACCAATGTTGCTATCATTACTGCCACCAATGTTGCTATCATTACTGCCACCAATGTTGCTATCATTGCTGCCACCAATGTTGCTATCATTGCTGCCACCAATGTTGCTATCATTACTGCCACCAATGTTGCTATCATTACTGCCACCAATGTTGCTATCATTACTGCCACCAATGTTGCTATCATTACTGCCACCAATGTTGCTATCATTACTGCCACCAATGTTGCTATCATTACTGCCACCAATGCTGCTATCATTACTGCCACCAATGCTGCTATCATTACTGCCACCAATGTTGCTATCATTACTGCCACCAATGTTGCTATCATTACTGCCACCAATGTTGCTATCATTACTGCCACCAATGCTGCTATCATTACTGCCACCAATGTTGCTATCATTACTGCCACCAATGTTGCTATCATTACTGCCACCAATGTTGCTATCATTGCTGCCACCAATGTTGCTATCATTGCTGCCACCAATGTTGCTATCATTGCTGCCACCAATGTTGCTATCATTACTGCCACCAATGTTGCTATCATTACTGCCACCAATGTTGCTATCATTGCTGCCACCAATGTTGCTATCATTGCTGCCACCAATGTTGCTATCATTACTGCCACCAATGTTGCTATCATTACTGCCACCAATGTTGCTATCATTACTGCCACCAATGTTGCTATCATTACTGCCACCAATGTTGCTATCATTACTGCCACCAATGTTGCTATCATTACTGCCACCAATGTTGCTATCATTGCTGCCACCAATGTTGCTATCATTACTGCCACCAATGTTGCTATCATTGCTGCCACCAATGTTGCTATCATTACTGCCACCAATGCTGCTATCATTACTGCCACCAATGTTGCTATCATTACTCCCAGGAATGTTGCTATCATTACTGCCACCAATGTTGCTATCATTACTGCCACCAATGTTGCTATCATTACTGCCACCAATGTTGCTATCATTACTGCCACCAATGTTGCTATCATTACTGCCACCAATGTTGCTATCATTACTGCCACCAATGTTGCTATCATTACTGCCACCAATGTTGCTATCATTACTGCCACCAATGTTGCTATCATTACTGCCACCAATGTTGCTATCATTACTGCCACCAATGTTGCTATCATTACTGCCACCAATGTTGCTATCATTACTGCCACCAATGTTGCTATCATTACTGCCACCAATGTTGCTATCATTACTGCCACCAATGTTGCTATCATTGCTGCCACCAATGTTGCTATCATTACTGCCACCAATGTTTGCTATCATTGCTGCCACCAATGTTGCTATCATTACTGCCACCAATGCTGCTATCATTACTGCCACCAATGTTGCTATCATTACTCCCAGGAATGTTGCTATCATTACTGCCACCAATGTTGCTATCATTACTGCCACCAATGTTGCTATCATTACTGCCACCAATGTTGCTATCATTACTGCCACCAATGTTGCTATCATTGCTGCCACCAATGTTGCTATCATTACTGCCACCAATGTTGCTATCATTGCTGCCACCAATGTTGCTATCATTACTGCCACCAATGCTGCTATCATTACTGCCACCAATGTTGCTATCATTACTCCCAGGAATGTTGCTATCATTACTGCCACCAATGTTGCTATCATTACTGCCACCAATGTTGCTATCATTACTGCCACCAATGTTGCTATCATTGCTGCCACCAATGTTGCTATCATTACTGCCACCAATGCTGCTATCATTACTGCCACCAATGTTGCTATCATTACTCCCAGGAATGTTGCTATCATTACTACCACCAATGCTGCTATCATTACTGCCACCAATGTTGCTATCATTACTCCCAGGAATGTTGCTATCATTACTGCCACCAATGCTGCTATCATTACTGCCACCAATGCTGCTATCATTACTCCCAGGAATGTTGCTATCATTACTACCACCAATGTTGCTATCATTACTCCCAGGAATGCTGCTATCATTACTCCCAGGAATGTTGCTATCATTACTGCCACCAATGCTGCTATCATTACTGCCACCAATGTTGCTATCATTACTGCCACCAATGTTGCTATCATTACTGCCACCAATGTTGCTATCATTACTGCCACCAATGCTGCTATCATTACTCCCAGGAATGTTGCTATCATTACTACCACCAATGTTGCTATCATTACTCCCAGGAATGCTGCTATCATTACTCCCAGGAATGTTGCTATCATTACTGCCACCAATGTTGCTATCATTACTGCCACCAATGTTGCTATCATTACTGCCACCAATGTTGCTATCATTACTGCCACCAATGTTGCTATCATTACTGCCACCAATGTTGCTATCATTACTGCCACCAATGTTGCTATCATTACTGCCACCAATGTTGCTATCATTACTGCCACCAATGTTGCTATCATTACTGCCACCAATGTTGCTATCATTACTGCCACCAATGTTGCTATCATTACTGCCACCAATGTTGCTATCATTACTGCCACCAATGTTGCTATCATTACTGCCACCAATGTTGCTATCATTACTGCCACCAATGATGCTATCATTACTCCCAGGAATGCTGCTATCATTACTGCCACCAATGCTGCTATCATTACTGCCACCAATGTTGCTATCATTACTCCCAGGAATGCTGCTATCATTACTACCACCAATGCTGCTATCATTACTGCCACCAATGCTGCTATCATTACTCCCAGGAATGCTGCTATCATTACTGCCACCAATGCTGCTATCATTACTGCCACCAATGTTGATATCATTACTCCCAGGAATGTTGCTATCATTACTACCACCAATGCTGCTATCATTACTGCCACCAATGTTGCTATCATTACTCCCAGGAATGCTGCTATCATTACTGCCACCATTGTTGCTATCATTACTGCCACCAATGCTGCTATCATTACTGCCACCAATGCTGCTATCATTACTGCCACCAATGCTGCTATCATTACTGCCACCAATGCTGCTATCATTACTGCCACCACTGTTGATGGATATCAATGTCCTTCACGCTAATTCCTGCTAGATATCTAATATCTCACATATATTTCAGAAAGATGTATTGGTGGTTCGCAGTAGTTCTTGTAGAAATAATGGTTCAAGAACCATTAGAAGGGTTTGAGTACTATCACCAGCACCAGTGACTTAGTAGTAGCAGAAGTAAAGGATAGTAGAAGTAGACACATCAGTAGTAGTAGAAATACTACAACAGTTCTCATATTTCATACGAAAATATTGTATTATGAGTATTTAGAAGCCAATACCAGGCCGCAAGCAATGTTTAACTTACTGTTCTACGCTCATTCAAAGCTCTAAGAATGCCTACATCAAAAATGAATGACAAAATATATTGATAATCAAATGATAAAAATATAGTCGAGGTCGCAGTCTTTTCCGGCCGAGCAGTGACAAGCACAAAATAGGCCATAAAATTGTTCCAACTATTTCATTCAGTGTTGAGGAGACAATACCTGAACCCCCAAGGTGACACTATTGTAATACACTGTGCGCGGGGATTGTCTTACGCGCACACAGTAGAACAATGAATGTACACTAACAGTACAGAGCTCTGATTACTGCCGGGTGTGCCTTGGTAGTACATAAACTCTAATGGTGTCTCAAGGATTCGAACCTAGGCGGGTAGGACCTCTTCGCGGGCTGTCTAATACCGATAAGACTCGATTGTCTAAAAGATTTAGACAATTGACACCGTCGATTGTCTAAAAGATTTAGACAATTGACACCGTCGATTGTCTAAAAGAGTACGCCAACGGTGTCAGATTTAGAATTACAGCTTCTCCGAGGTATTTATTTTTTGCTGAGACTCTGTTCCATATTTCTCACACTGCTGCTGAGGTCTCCTTTCTCCAGCTGCTGAGGTCTCCTTTCTCCAGCTGCTGAGGTCTCCTTTCTCCAGCTACTGAGGTCTCCTTTCTCCAGCTGCTGAGGTCTCCTTTCTCCAGCTGCTGAGGTCTCCTTTCTCCAGCTGCTGAGGTCTCCTTTCTCCAGCTGCTGAGGTCTCCTTTCTCCAGCTGCTGAGGTCTCCTTTCTCCAGCTGCTGAGGTCTCCTTTCTCCAGCTGCTGAGGTCTCCTTTCTGCAGCTGCTGAAGTCTCCTTTCTGCAGCTGCTGAGGTCTCCTTTCTCCAGCTGCTGAGGTCTCCTTTCTCCAGCTGCTGAGGTCTCCTTTCACCAGCTGCTGAGGTCTCCTTTCTCCAGCTGCTGAGGTCTCCTTTCTCCAGCTGCTGAGGTCTCCTTCCTCCTGATCATATCCTCGTAACTTTGTAAATTTCAGGGTTAAATTTCATGAGACGTTTATCAGACTATCTCAGACGTTTGACGTGAAGTATTCTCACATTCTTCCTCTGTCTTCTATCTTCTCATTAATGGCGCCTTTGTTGCAAACACGAATATGAACGAGTCTGTGTCATCTGTCAGATCATTGGCGAATATTAACAGCAGGATAGAGCCTAACACTGACCCTTGTGGCACCCCGCTCGTTACCACCTCTCCCCCCCACCCTTCCTCCCTCAATCACATTCTCTACCTCCTATCCGAATACTTTCCTGATAACTCTTATCATTTCTTCCGAGTTTTCTTAATAGTCTATTCTACAGACATATGTCATATGCCTCCTGATAGTCTGGTAAGATGCAGACACTCTGTCCCAATTGTTCCTGTTGAGTGACAAACTATATTTCGAGGAATAACTGTGAGTGACATTGGTCTGTAAGTTAGTGGTTCATGTCTTTCCCTGTTCTTGTATTTGGAAACTTCGTTACCAAACACTAAATAAAGTTACTTCGTAACTGTTTTCCCATACCTATGGGAGGTCTCGATTTTGTATGTGGTGATCATGTCTTCCCTAGCTCTTCTGTCTTCCAGCGACGTGAGGTGCAGTTCACGTAGTCTGTACTCATAACTCATGCCTCTCAGTTATGGGACTAGCCTAGTGGCATACCTCTGAACTTTTCCAGCTTCGTCTTGTGCTTGACTAGGTACGGGCTCCATGCTGGGGCTTGTGTGTGTGTGTGTGTGTGTGTGTGTGTGTGTGTGTGTGTGTGTGTGTGTGTGTGTGTGTGTGTGTGTGTGTGTGTGTGTGTGTGTGTGTGTGTGTGTGTGTGTGTGTGTGTGTGTGTGTCATTCAGGAGCCTGCAGCTATTCAATGAAACTTTCAGATCAACTTTCTGAGGGTCATGGTTGAACACCTTCATTTGTATATATTTTACTGAGATTGGTTAACTTGTGTGTGTGTGTATGTACCTAGTTGTATTCACCTAGTTGTGCTTGCGGGGGTTAAGCTCTGACTCTTTCGGCCCGCCTCTCAACTGTCAATCAATTATTTTTTCCACACACACACACACACACACACACACACACACACACACACACACACACACACACACACACACACACACACACACACACACACACACACACACACACACACACACACACACACACACACACACACACACACACACACAGGAAGCAGCCCGTAGCAGCTGTCTAACTCCCAGGTACCTATTTACCGCAAGGTGAACAAGGTCATCAGGATGAAAGAAACTGCCCATTTGTTTCCGCCATCGCCGGGAATTGATCCCCGGTCCTTAGGACTATGAATCCCTATCGCTGTCCACTCAGTCACCAGGCCCCATGTGTGTGTGTGTGTGGGGGGGGGGATTATGCATGTATATGTGGGGCATCATTGTGCATATACACTATTTTGCATTTATTCAGGTTAAAGTCAAACAGCCATCTATCAAACTATTCTTGCTCTTTACCCAGATCCTCCTGCAAGTTTTAGTCCCGCCAAAAACACACTGAAACTACGACGTTGGTACAACGTTCGAACAAGTTTTAACACCTCCTAACTAGTTATAACAACCAATATAGCAAGTTGTAACAATGTTCTAATACGTCATAAACACGTTAAGCCAAGATGTAACAACTTTATTACAAGTTGTAACAAGCGGAAAATAGAGACAGTTTCGGTTTGTGTTTCCAGGGTTGTTACTCCCCGTCCCAGTTCTGCTTCACCTGTCACGTCCTCCTATACACATTCCTAACAGGAACATTCCTAACAGGAACATTCCTAACAGGAACATTCCTAACAGGAACATTCCTAACAGGAACATTCCTAACAGGAACATTCCTAACAGGAACATTCCTTACGGAAGAATTCCCAGTTCTCATCACCGTGAAGCCGATCAGCCGAGCGGACAGCACGCTGGACTTGTAATCCTGTGGCCCTGGGTTCGATCCCAGGCGCCGGCGAGAAACAATGGGCAGAGTTTCTTTCACCCTATGCCCCTGTTACCTAGCAGTAAAATAGGTACCTGGGTGTTAGTCAGCAGTCACGGGCTGCTTCCTGGGGGTGGAGGCCTGGTCGAGGACCGGGCCGCGGGGACACTTAAAAGCCCCGAAATCATCTCAAGATAACCTCAAGAAGAACCGTGGTACCTCTCTTGTCACTCTCCTTTCAACCATTATCTCCTCTTTATCAGTTATGACAGGCTCTCCGTTTAAAATATTTGTGTGAGATTTTGCGGAAAAGTGCCAAAGGCTCTCTGGCAGTTTAGGAAGATGCAGTTAACCTTTTCTTCTCGGACTTAATCGTATTTAACCTAAGTATAGTAGCAGTTGGTCAGGAAATTTTAAACTCTTATATCTTCTAATTGCTTCCTTATTATTTATATTTCTAACAAATGTTTACACTGACATAGGTAACGTAGTTCAGCATCTCCTGCTTGTCTCCTTACACTTCTATATTACAACTGCTGTTTTCCAGCTCTCTGGCAGCTTTCATCTCTCAAATCAGGTGTTGAAGATTATCCCTTATTGTTCTCACAATGTTTTAGCAGCTCCTTTTAGTTCCCAATCAGAGTTTCTGTCTAGGCTTTGTATTTTTGTTGTGTTAATCCCACAGACGTCCCTCTCTGTCTCTTAGTGTCGTCACTTCTGTTGTGTGTTAACCCCATAGACGTTCCTCTCTGTCTCTTCGTCACTTCTGTTGTGTGTTAACCCCATAGACGTTCCTCTCTGTCTCTTCGTCACTTCTGTTGTGTGTTAACTCCACAGACGTCCCTCTCCGTCTCTTAGTGTCGTCTCATCTGTTACGTGTTCTCTCGGGTGAAGGGATGTACCTGGCAGCGTCTCAGTCTCTTGTTTTAAACTTCAGATCCATCACTAAGGACCTTACGTATTTTGCTGTGACTGTATGTCAGGCCTTCATCGCCCTTCTTTAGTTTAACAACATGGAGTTACTCACGCTCATCCTCCTCCTTGTGTAACTGTGGTGGAGTTTGCGAGTGCTTAGCACTTTAGCTAAGTTACCCTCGTTGTTTATACTTCCATTCAAGTTTTCTTTCATCGTGCCTGTTGTTTCTCACCCTCGTTATTAAAGAGCTGTCATGTATCTTCTCAGGACTACTTCTTCGTGATTGTGTAGTCATTCATGTATGATAAAAGACCAAAATACAGTGACCACTGGCTTCTAGAGTACCTCATTCTTTATTTTCGTCATGTCGGCTGTATTTTTGTTGATAAATATGGTAGCAGTGAGTCCTGTTTCTCCTTGATCTCATTAAATTTGTTCTTGTTTAGCCAGGAAGTTCCCTGCAGAAGTTTCTGTCAGTTTTTCCCCCCATGACTCATTCCTCCATGGAGTTGCTTTGATTCCCAACCTATTTTTTTAACAGCTTAGAATTGTTCCTTCATGCTGTGCGACTGTACTGCTTCTGTGCTACTGCTGTTCTAACCCGGTCTTTGGCTTCATGACCCGGCCTAGGCTTCCTGCTGGGTGTTGTGGGGTACCCGCTACCTCTCTTCTTTTACCTCGTGTTGTTAAAGATCGCGTTGTGAAGCCTGTGAGTTCATTCGTGTCTGGAGAGTTCAATTCTTCACTTTTAGTCTGTTTTGATTATATTTACCATATTAACCATAACTTCTCAACATTTTTTCCTTCGCTGTGATCTGGTACTCGACGGTACTTCAGCTATTTTCGTTCGCATCAACATAGTTATATCAGGCGCTCCTCCTGCAACCCTTCCTCTAGGGTTGTTATTCTCTTTGTTAGGAACTCCATCTGCATTAGTACACTAAATCCAGAGGCTCTTTTTACGAGTCCTTTTTCAATGTTCTTCGTTGCTATTACCCTTGTGTTATTGACTGTGATGCAAGATGCAGGATAGAGTGCGACGGATATTGTTTCACAGGAGAGTAATTGAGAGGGTAGAGAAGGTGGTGTAGATATTCATTGGTTGGGGACATGAAGCAACATAAGATAAAAGTCATGGAAGAAAGATGGAAGGTGAGGCTGCGTTGATGGGTAGAGATGAGTAATCTCAGGAGACAGTGGTGAGTAAGAGTGGGGAAGGGGGGGGGAGTTTAGAGAGATTGTTATGACTATGAGGACAAGTGGGAGGTGCTGGGACCCCGCCAAGTGGGGCTGGGGTTGAGGGGGTTGACGTGGTGTGTGGTAGAGGCTGTTCTGGGGTGACAGGGAGGTGCAGAAAACATTGTGAGTGGGAGGGAAGGAGTGGGAACCGGCAGTGGAGTGTGTGTAATTACCTAGGTGTAGTTACTGGATGAGAACTAGGCTTGTGGTGTCCCGAGAGTGTGTGTGGGGGGGGGGGCGTGTGTGTACTCACCTAGTTGTGCTTGCGGGGGTTGAGCTCTGGTTCTTTGGTCCCACCTCTCAACTGTCAATCAACAGGTGTACAGGTTCCTGAGCCTATTGGGCTCTAGCATATCTACACTTGAAACTGTGTATGGAGTCAGCCTCCACCACATCACTTCCTAATGCATTCCATTTGTCAACCACTCTGACACTAAAAAAGTTCTTTCTAATATCTCTGTGGCTCATTTGGGCACTCAGTTTCCACCTGTGTCCCCTAGTGCGTGTGCCCCTTGTGTTAAACAGCCTGTCTTTATCAACCCTGTCAATTCCCTTGAGGATCTTGAATGTGGTGATCATGTCCCCCCTAACTCTTCTGTCTTCCTACGAAGTGAGGTTTAATTCCCTCACTTCGTGTGTGTGTGTGTGTGTATGTGTATGTGTACTCACCTATACTCACCTATATGTGCTTGCAGGATCGAGCATTGACTCTTGGATCCCGCCTTTCTAGCTATCGGTTGTTTACAGCAATGACTCCTGTCCCATTTCCCTATCATACCTAGTTTTAAAAGTATGAATAGTATTTGCTTCCACAACCTGTTCCCCAAGTGCATTCCATTTTTCTACTACTCTCACGCTAAAAGAAAACTTCCTAACATCTCTGTGACTCATCTGAGTTTCCAGTTTCCACCCATGTCCCCTCGTTCTGTTATTATTACGTGTGAACATTTGATCTATTTCCACTTTGTCAATTCCCCTGAGTATTTTATATGTCCCTATCATATCTCCTCTCTCCCTTCTTTTCTCTAGTGTCGTAAGGTTCAGTTCCTTCAGCCGCTCTTCATATCCCATCCCTCGTAGCTCTGGGACAAGCCTCGTCGCAAACCTCTGAACCTTCTCCAGTTTCTTTATGTGTTTCTTCAGGTGGGGGCTCCATGATGGCGCGGCATACTCTAAGACGGGTCTCACGTAGGCAGTGTAAAGCGCCCTAAAAGCTTCCTCATTTAGGTTTCTGAATGAAGTTCTAATTTTCGCCAGTGTAGAGTACGCTGCTGTCGTTATCCTATTTATATGTGCCTCAGGAGTTAGATTGGGTGTCACATCCACTCCCAGGTCTCTTTCTCGAATCGTTACAGGTAGGCTGTTCCCCTTCATTGTGTACTGTCCCTTTGGTCTCCTGTCACCTGATCCCATTTCCATAACTTTACATTTACTGGTGTTAAACTCCAGTAGCCATTTCTCTGACCATCTCTGCAGCCTGTGTAAGTCCTCTTGGAGGATCCTACAATCCTCGTCTGTCACAACTCTTCTCATTAATTTTGCGTCATCTGCAAACATTGACATGTATGATTCCACTCCTGTAAACATATCATTTACGTAAATTAGAAAGAGGATTGGTCCCAGCACCGATCCTTAAGGTACTCCACTTGTTACTGTTCGCCAGTCCGACTTTTCGCCCCTTACCATTACCCTCTGGCTCCTTCCTGTTAGGTAGTTCTTCACCCATACTAGGGCCTTTCCGCTTACTCCTGCCTGCCTCTCAAGTTTGTATAGCAGTCTCATGTGCGGTACCGTATCAAAGGCCTTTTGGCAGTCAAGAAATATGCAGTCTGCCCAGCCTTCTCTGTCCTGCCTTATCCTTGTTACTTTATCATAGAATTCTAAAAGGTTTGTTAGGCATGATTTCCCTGTCCAGAACCCATGTTGGTGCTTGTTTACAAACCCAATGCTCTCCAGGTGCTCAACAAGTCTTAGCCTAATTATTCTTTCAAGTATTTTGCAGGGGATGCTTGTCAGTGATACGGGTCTGTAGTTAAGTGCCTCCTCCCTATCCCCCTTTTTGAAAATCGGTACGACATTTGCCTCCTTCCAGCAACTGGGCAATTCTCCCGACATAAGTGACTCATTGAAGATCATTGCCAGAGGCACGCTGAGAGCCTGCGCTGCCTCTTTAAGTATCCACGGTGATACTTTGTCTGGTCCAACAGCTTTATTTGCATCCAGTGTTGTCAACTGTTTCATTACATCCTCTGCTGTCACCTCTATATCTGATAGTCTTTCATCTTGGGTAATCTCTTCTAACAATGGGAGCTGCTCAGGCTCGGTAGTGAACACTCCATGGAATTTTGCATTCAGTACCTCGCAGATTTCCTTGTCGCTTTCTGTATATGCCCCTTCTGTTTTCCTCAGTCTTGTCACTTGGTCATTTACCGACATCTTCCTTCTTATATGGCTATGTAGTAATTTTGGTTGCTTTTTCGCTTTGACTGCAATATCGTTCTCATAATTTCTTTCCGACACTCGTCTTATGTTAATGTAATCATTCCTAGCTCTGTTACATCTAATCCTGTTGTCCTCTGTCCTTTGTCTTCTGTACTTCCTCCACTCCCTCCTGCTTCTCACCTTTGCTTCCTGACACTGTCTATTAAACCATGGGTTATTATATTCCCTCCTGCTTTTTTTCTTTATTGTTGGAATAAATCTATCTTCAGCCTCCTTGCATTTCAATATGACTTGGGTCATCATACCTTGCACTGTTTTTCCTCTAAGTTCTTCCTCCCACTGCACTTCTCCCAGGTAGTCCCTTATCCCTCTGTAGTCCCCTTTTCTGAAATCAAGTCTCCTTTCCCGGACCTCTTGTCCTTTGGTCACAATTTTAAGCTCCATCATGTAGTCAAAGGCTAGGACACAATGGTCACTAGCTCCTAGTGGTATTTCATGTTCCAACTGCTCGATGTCTTCTACATTCTGAGTGATAATGAGATCTAATAGGCTGGGCGTATCCCCTCCTCTTTCCCTAGTATCTTCTTTCACATGCTGTGTTAGGAAATTCCTGTCAATAACGTCTACCAGCTTCGCTCCCCAGGTCTCCTCCCCGCCATGGGGATTCCTCGTTTCCCAATCTATCTCTCCGTGATTTAGGTCCCCCATGACCAGCAGCTTCGCTCTCATTCTATGCGCTAAAGTTGCTGCCCTCTGCAGTTCATCCATACATGTCTTGTTGCTGTCCTCGTACTCCTGCCTGGGCCTTCTACTGTTTGGTGGGGGATTGTAGAGTATCAAGATTACAATCTTCTTCCCATCCACTGTCAGGGTTCCATGTATGAAGCTTGTGCTTTCATTGGTACCCGGATTTTCCAGCTCATCAAACTTCCATTTCCGCTTTATTAGTAGTGCCACTCCACCTCCCTGTCTCTGTGTCCTTTCTTTTCTTATCACCTGGTACCCCTCTGGAAAGATTGCATCCGAGATCATGCCATTTATTTTAGTTTCCACTATTGCCACTATGTCTGGGTCTGCCTCACTAACTCTTTCTTTTATCTCTTCTGCTTTATTGGCTACCCCATCAGCATTGGTGTACCAAACCTTGAGACTCTTCTTGGAAACTCGGGTGTCAGAGTTCCCCCTTTCACCAGGGGTCTGGAGGGAACTGGGGGGTGTCTGGGGGGCAAGTGGGGGCTGTGGGGGCTGTGGGGGCGAGTGGGGGGGTGCTAGGGGGGTGCCTGGGAGTGCCTGGTAGGCAAATGGGGTCTGGGCATCTAGGGGGGTAAGAAGGGCATAATGGGTCTGAAAGTTAGGGGTCTGAATAGCATAGGGGGGTTGAGAAATAGAGTGAGACTGAGAGTCAGATAGAGGTTGAGAGGTTGGGGGGAAGAGGGATACTGAGGTGAGTATCTCACCTCAGTGAGATACTCACTGAGTATCTCACACACTGAGTATCACACACACACACATACTGTGTGTGTGTGTGTGTGTGTGTGTGTGTGTGTGTGTGTGTGTGTGTGTGTGTGTGTGTGTGTGTGTGTGTGTGTGTGTGTGTGTGTGTGTGTGTGTGTGTGTGTGTGTGTGTGTGTGTGTGTGTGTGTGTGTGTGTGTGTGTGTGTGTACTTGTTTGCTTGCGTATACATGAGCTTATACTGATGAGAATATTGTTCATGTTTAACATTCAGCTACTGGGAACAGAAAGTTGCAAGTAGCACGGGCTATGGTGAGCCCGTAGTGGACTTACCTGGCACAGGAGCGAGGCTGTAACTAGGCTGAAGCGAATTTTTCTCTATTCCTTAAGCGTGTATTTACCAGCATGTCCAGCGCTGCTCACCGACCCTGACTGGACTCTCTACAACAAGATCCAATTAACTTTAAGGCCAAGTCGTCTCTCTCTCTCTCTCTCTCTCTCTCTCTCTCTCTCTCTCTCTCTCTCTCTCTCTCTCTCTCTCTCTCTCTCTCTCTCTCTCTCTCTCTCTCTCTCTCTCTCTCTCTCTCTCTCTCTCCCTCTCTCTCTACGCATTATTATTTACAATGTTTTCGTGGGTATATTTTCATCTGCATTTTTTTATTCTCTACAAATTCTCAACGTGGTCATTGACTCACAATAGGTTAAAAATACTTGCATCCTGGGACATTTTCGTAGGGTGAACGAGGAGTTCTTATGATAGACCAGGTGTCCCTAGGGTGCGAGAAGTCTCCCAAGAATGTGTAAGATATCCCTAAGGTATGAAAGATAGCCATAAGCTGTTCGAGATATTTCTAGAATGTGGAGGTGCTCCTGGGATGTTGAAGATATCCCTATAGGGTGTTGGAGGTGCCCCTAATGAATTACACCTGCAGTAATTAGAGTATGCAGCACCACCAGCAGGTTAAGGACTCATAGAGCTGTACTGGGAACTTGCACCGAGGCCCCGCCCTTAGTTACATCCTGCCTGACTGGCAGCTGGAAGTCAACTGCTGTGGGGACGTCATGTCGGGCTGGGGAGGTACAGAACTCTGTGCTCTGACTTCTGATTGGCTAATCCCAGCTCCTTCAGAATGTTCGCTAAGCATACGGTGGAACGGAGTGACAGTATGAATGGTAGAAGCCATACCGACAGTTCCAGCGGGAGAGACCAGGGTTGGTGTAAGTGGTGCTTCGGTGGAGCCCTGGGGAGCTGTCACTTGTGTTCGGTCGGGGTGGTGAAGGTGGGTGTTCGGTCTGGGTGGTGAAGGTGGGTGTTCGGTCTGGGTGGTGAAGGTGGGTGTTCGGTCGGGGCGGTGTGCTGAAGGTGAACAGCTTTCTGACCATCGGTGACGCACGTGCGGCAGGAAGGACTGTCAAGGTGGCCAGGACGCTGACTTTTGCTGGGGTCTTGCCGGGTCCTGCTGGGCCCAGAGGAATCTTAGTGAATCCTGCGGGGTCCATGCTGTGTCCTGGGGAACTCCGGAGTCCTCCTGGCTCCTGGTAGGACCTGGCGCGTCTCGTAGAGTCCTGGTGATTTCTGAGGAGTCCAGATAAGTCCTGGGGGAAGTCTGGAGAGTCTTTGTATTTTCGTAATGAGTCTTGGTAATTCTTAGTGACATTCCATGACTCATGGTATCTCCTGTGAAGCTCTGGGGCTCCAGTGAGCTCTAATGAGTTGTTGATACTGATGGTCTGCCCTATAACTGTTAATTAGTGATGGAGTATCGTTGTGGGTCGTAATGAATATTGATTAGTTTAATGAATCAATGTGAAAATGGATTTGGGTAATGAAGTCTAGCGCCTAAGAATGCATTAGTTTGCCCCGTTTTGATAAGTGCACGTTCTGATGAGTCCACGTCAGTTCTAGCCAGGTCCGATAGCTCCTGGCGAGTCTAGGAGGAACCTGATGAGTCCAGTTACGTTCAGTTGGGTCCTGTGAGCTCAGATGGGTCCTATATACCCCAGTGAGTCCTACCGAGTCCGTGTGGATCCTGGTAGATCTAGGTGAGTCCTGTCAGGTTCAAGAGGATCCTAACGAGAGTCAGCTGGTACTGGGGAGTCCGGATAATCTGTGATGAGGCCAAGTGGACCCTTGCTAGTCCAGCTAGAGTGCTGGCAATCAGGAGGATCAGAACCCCATCGAGTTCTGATTCTGTGGGGTCTAATGCATCCTTAAGAGAGACCCAGCGTTTCCAAATGGATTCTGGTATGCCCTTAAAAATCCAGCGAAGATCTTAGACTCTTTGAATCTCCTGGCCAGCCAAGGGAAGAGATTCATGCTGACTGGCATTCTGGGAAAGACTATTGAATTCCATCTTAGAGTTGTTAATTAAACACTAAACAACGTTTGAACTATACATACACCAACGAATCACGGAAGTTAACGGAATATCAGTAGGAAAACGCGGCATTTGAAATCCAAACAACATTTAGCATTTTCTATTGTTTCGTTCCACAGTAAAATTATTTTGGGAATTTGAAAGAAAACTTAATTGTGAGACTGTGAAAGAGAATCGTGAGAGCTATTATAGGTTATTGTTTTAATAGATAATTGTACATTATTAGCGCCCACTGGGATTATACTAGATCAGATTCCTGAGAGATGATTATAGGACACTCCCGGAGATAGTAAATTGGGTCTCATTCTTGGCAGTAATAAAGGTCACAAGCTTGGAGATCATAGAGCTCCGCAGCTTCCTTGTGATGCTGCGGTACGCTTCTCTAGATTATTATAGGTAAGGCTGAACCTATTATTATAGGTTCTCCTCCACACAGTCGTGGAGGTACTTGCGCGATAGGTTAATAATAATGATTATAGGCCACATCCCTGGTAATGATTATAGGTAAGATGTGCTGGTATAATTCCGAGTTAGACCGGAGGTGTGTGTGTGTGTGGGAGCCGCTCCTACGCTCTTAGAGAGGCGACCATATGGCTTTGGAACTATATATCTCTTGACACTTTCACTGGCCACTCTTCTCACCTTCACGACCACCCTCACCATCATCACCACCCTCACCATCACCATCACCACCACATAACTGCCCGTTACGCTTACCTTGACATTTGACGTCACATGGACAAGGTCGCTCTTCTCTCTGTGAGCTATAATGGGTTACTGTGGTGCCTTGTATTTCCTTGTGGTTTGAGTAACACACTTGAGTCCTTCCTTAGACTCAAATGTGTTGCTAGAGTCCAACACTGTCCCCTACTCGTCCTTGTGTGTGTGTGTACTCACCTAGTTGTGCTTGCGGGGGTTGAGCTGCGGCTCTTTGGTCCCGCCTCTCAACTGTCAATCTACTGGTGTATAGATATAATGTGTATAATATATCTTTCGACACTCTGTGTTACGCCTATTGAGGCCACAATGATTGTTTGATGAACTGTGAATGTAGTAATAATGGATTTATATGTTAAAATAATAATAATAATAATAGTAATTTGTATTTACAAAATGTGCATTAGGATACAGCACACTCGTTCAGTAGTTGTTACATAAAAAGCATATGTAAGCGAGGCTGTAACTTGCTTAACTAACTGAACTTTGGGATTCTATAACCTTTACCACTTCCCCTCGCTAGATGAGGTGAGCTGAAGTAACTGTTGTGAGAGAGAAAAAATGGCAAGTCAGCCGCTTGCGCTTAGTTAAACCTAACTATACTTACCAGAATTTTCCTGGATTTACCTGAGGGCAATCACCTATAGTGGCCTCGACTGGAACACTGAAGCTGGTAGTTGGTCAAAGATCCTTTCCTTATTCCTTAATCTTTATTTTTCAGATTAATTTTCAACTGGTGGATACCTGGTTGATACCTGCTTGATACCTGGTTGATACCTAGTTGATACCTGGTTGATACCTGCTTGATACCTGCTTGATACCTGCTTGATACCTGCTTGATACCTGATTGATACCTGCTTGATACCTGCTTGATACCTGCTTGATGGGGTTCTGGGAGTTCTTCTACTCCCCAAGCCCGGCCCGAGTCCAGACTTGACTTGTGAGAGTTTGGTCCACCAGGCTGTTGCTTGGAGCGGAACTAGAGTATTGTTTTGGTATTTAAGACTTGGGTCAGTAGGTGATGGAGTTTATTACCCTGTGAGTGAAAAGGCATCTCCTGTTGTCTGTCCTACATTGTGGTTTGTTGAGCTTGAAGTTGTTAATTTACAACCTTGTGTGATTTACATTGGACCTTTTGAAGAAGTTGACTGGAAAAACAAAATTCAGAATTTTATATATCTAGATGAGATGTTGTTCCTAAAAACAAAAAACAAATAGCATTATTTTTATAAGGTGTGGTAGTGCCATTGGATTCGTACATCACTACCTGTGTATCGATTTACACTCCATTATGTTATTGATATCAGAGCGAAAACTCACAGCTCGAATTACAAGAGTCAACCCTTTCCGTTTTCTATCCACTACGTCCTAAACATGAAACAGAAAACAGTAACAAAATTTAAGAGGCAAACACTTTTAATTTTAACCTAAATACCTGTTAGATTGCACTTACAATACAATACAATACAATTTTACAATACAATACAATACAATACAATTTTATTTAGGTAAGGTACATACATACAATAAATATTTACAAGGATTGTTTGACTTATAGGTAGAGCTAGTACATACTAAAGCCTAAAGCCACTATTACGCAAAGCGTTTCGGGCACGATAGAGCCCGATAGAGCCCGAAATAGAGCCACTTATTTATTATTATTTTTTTTAGTAATATGTTTGCAAAGGATAAACTTCATATACGTGATTTAATACGAAGGTTTTTGTGCTGTGCTCTAAATATATGTTAAATTGTATGAGAGTGAAACGATCTATGCTTTCTCATTACTGTTTTATTTTGTATTTAGTAAGTAAGTAAAGTAAACTTTATTCAGGAAAGTACATACATTGTTGATTTACAAACATAATGTTTATTTATGTATATATACAAGAGTTCATACATTCTTGTAAGAATGTAATTATCGGGATCAGGAGCTCTATATTTGTATACACAGGCGGCTACAGGAACAGACGCCTGCTGACTCCTGTTAGCAGACTGAGAACTTTCCCTTCCCATAGCTCATGGTAAGCCTTATACACACTAATTTTTCCCTGGGACACGACTCGTCAATTGGTTAACAACCAGTTACCCGATTACTGCTGGGTGAGCAGAGGCGTAAAGTTAAGGATTGTCGCTTAGCTTTTCTTCCCTGGCTAAGATACGAACCCAGACCAAATCGCTATAGCTGTACTCACCATATATATATATATATATATATATATATATATATATATATATATATATATATATATATATATATATATATAGATAGATATATATATATATATATATAGATAGATAGATAGATAGATAGATAGATAGATAGATATATATAGATATAGATATATATATATATATATATATATATATATATATATATATATATATATATATATATATATATATATATATATATATATATATATATTAGGCTTGTATCGAGGCCTCCCAAGACGGAACAACTGACCCTTTCCAGGAAGCATCTCCACAATAGCTGAGCCACAGTCGAGATGAACCTAGTCTTCAGCACCAGGGAAGCAAATATGTTAAGTGTTAGAGGCAGATTTCATGGAGAACTTCATCCACTATTAACTGGATATTGAAAGGAGGAACCCAAGAACTGAAGCACACTCGCCGCAAACACACACACAAAGGAAGCAGGAAACAGAGATAATGTGCACGAGATGTAAGTGAAAGCTGTCCGATATGGGTGAAGAGATCCGGACGTTCCTAAGCAGGGAGGAAGTAACGGATGATAATAACGGGTAAGAGAGAGAGGGAGACAGGGGTTCAGTATGCAGGCGATGAGTCACAATAACGTGGCTGAAGTATGTTGACCAGACCACACACTAGAAGGTGAAGGGACGACGACGTTTCGGTCCGTCCTGGACCATTCCCATGTCGATGGACTTGAGAATGGTCCAGGACGGACCGAAACGTCGTCGTCCCTTCAACTTCTAGTGTGTGGGCTGGTCAACACAGAGGTTCACATTCTAGGTAAAGTCCTAGAAAACGGGAACTGTTGGGCCCAAGTAGTCATAGACATCAAGAACTCTTGGGCCCATGTAATTTAAAAACAAGATTATTGAAAAACTTTTGTTTTTGTTATAAAACTACACATCTAATTTACCAACAAGTATTTCCAACAAGGTACTAACTGTAGAGACTGGTGAGCAGGCCCTCGACGCCGTCCCAGACTAGATGGTTTTAAGCAGTTTTTCAGCTGTTCGTAATACTAAATTTTCTGAGAAGGCAGAAGAGCAGGCAAGAGGGGAGATTTTGGAGTCGTGGGAAAGAGAGATGGGAGGAGAAAATGAAGAGAGGAGGTGAGGGTCGAGACTGAAAAAGAAGGGATGCTGGGTGGAGAAAGGTGGAGAGGTTGGAACGGGAAGGGAATTTTCTAGGGGAAAGCGCCAAGTCATTACGGTTATATAGCACTTGGAAGGGTCAGGATAAGGATCTGGGATAGAACGGGGGGAGGAATGGTGCCCATCAACCACTTGAACGGTCGGGGATTGAACGTCGACCTGCATGAAGCGAGACCGTCGCTCTACCGTCCAACCCAAGTGTTTGGACGGAGGGGGTGGGAGAGCGAGGACTGGGGAATAGAGGTGAGAGAAAGTGGAAGAAGGGAAGATATTGAGAAATAATAATAATAATAATAATTTTTATTTAGGTAAAGGTACACACATAAAGAGATTTTACAAAGTTTGTTGGCTTTATAGATAGAGCTAGTACATACAATGCCTAAAGCCACTATTACGCAAAGCGTTTCGGGCAAATAGAGGGAGAGAGGGAGAAGAGAGTAGAAAGGGGGGGGGGTGAGAGACTCGGGCACTGCCGGGTAGTTCATCTAGTATTTTTATAATTGACATAATAAACACCAACTCTTACATCTTAAAATAAAAAAGAAGTGTGACAACGTTTCGGTCCGACAGATAATGATCCAAGACAGACCGAAACGTTCTCACTTCATCCTCAGATGTGTGGGTCTGTTGTCTAATGTCCAGCCCCGATATTGTGACTTATTAACAATAATAATAATAATAGATGATAAATCAACACTTCCATGGTAATAAACATAGCTGAGTGGATAGAGCCTCTGCCTCGCATTCGTGGCGACCATGGTTCGAGTCTCCTAGAGCCCAGGTGAATGAAGTAGTTAGATTATTATGATCATTTGTGAGTGCAGTGAGAGGTTCCAGACGGTGGAGTGACTGCATGGTTCGTGGCCAGTGGCGCCGGGTTGATGCTCGCTAGATAACGGACACCTCTTGTCGCCACCACGGCTCTCACGCGCGCCCTCTAGTGCTAGCTAGTCCCCCCTGCTTGACTCTTGCTCCTCCTTCCCTGCCTGCCGGGTGGTGGGCCTCTGGTCGGCCTCTGGTGGGCCGAGGCGGGGGATGGTGGTCCTCTGGTGGGCCGAGGCGGGGGATGGTGGTCCTCTGGTGGGCCGAGGCGGGGGATGGTGGTCCTCTGGTGGGCCGAGGCGGGGGATGGTGGTCCTCTGGCGTGCCGAGGCGGGGGATGGTGGTCTTCTGATGGGCCGAGGCGGGGGATGGTGGTCTTCTGATGGGCCGAGGCGGGAGATGGTGGTCCTCTGGTGGGCCGAGGGGGGGATGGTGGTCCTCTGGTGGGCCGAGGCGGGAGATGGCCGGATGTGTTGCCAGATGAGCGAGGTTCAGGGTGCTGTGTAGCGTGATACAACAGCTAAAGTTATAGCGGCTTCACCGCTACTCCGGCTCCCGCTGCCGTCCTCTTGGCTCCCCGCTAAGTCCTCGCTGCTCCTGGCTGCCGCCTCGCGCACACGCTGCCCTCAGACGGCAGCGGGACTCCTCGGCCGCTGGAGCACACCCTCGCCAAGGCCCTCCTGAACTCCCAGTATTCTCACTATATTTATACTTAACCGGAAATGTTTCGTAAGGCTGGTTCTGGTTTGATGTGGTGACCCCTCGACCATCATGCCTTGGAAAACTGTCACGTTTATTTACTTCGAATTGAACAGAAAATGTAATCAAAAGGTGCACTGAAGATAATTCTTCGTAAAATTGTACAAAAGTTCTGATAAGATTTGGTGAGAGGTGAGAAACGAATTCAAATTTGAAAGGAATTTTGGCAAACTTCTTCATCACAGACGTCAAGGAGAGACTGTAGCGGCGGAAACGTTCCAGACATGAAGAACCCCCTCTGGCAGCAGAAGGCTCTGGCGCCTCTCCGGAGGTATGGATACCAGGATTCTGGATTCCAGTGTTTCGTGATGGTGGCAATCCTGGCTCTTATACTCCCAACTGCCGTCCGAGCTTCCAGTACCCCTGTCACACCACCAGTCCACGACGACCCAGCTCGCCTGTCACCCTCGACAGTTGTCGACAAGTACCCGTCACCTGATTTCCAAGACGGAGCCAAGGTCGATGACTACCCTTCGCATATCCTTCAAGATGAGACCCAAGTCACACAGGAGGAGGAGGAGTACCGACCCAGCTCCTTGAAGGACTATCCTCGAGACTCTGATGCCTCCGAGGGCTACGAGAACATCTTCGTCAGGCCGCCGGTAGGTCCCCAGGACGCCGTCAGACGCCCGCGGCAGAAAGAGACTGTCTTCGAGGGCGTCAGAAAAACCGTTCTCCATCAAGTAGGTGAGTCTATGGTGATCACGGTATTGAGTGCAGCATCAAGGGTAAGACTTATCAGTGATAATTCCAGTAATAATAGTATTAGCAAAAGTAATACTATTAATAATAATAATATGATTAGCTATATTATAATTATTTTTAGAAGTTGTAGTTATATTGATAATAGTAATATTAGTGATGATATAGAGCTTAAATATTTTAGGCTATGTTAAATATTGTACCATTCGTGTTGGTATGTGGGATACCACTATCAACACTATCACCGCCACCAGTGCTCACTATCACCACCACCGATGGGCTAGTAGTGACCAGCCCATCACTATCACCACCAGCCTATCACCACCACTACCACTCGCCCATCACCACCACCACTCGCCCATCATCGCCACCACCACCAGCCCATCACCACCATCAAATGTCATCACAACCAAAATCACAAATGGTCCCGTCACCACAACCGCAATCATCATTACCTGCATTGCCTGACCTTCCCTGACCTTCCCTAACCTGCCCTGGTCTTCCCTGACCTGACATTGCCTGACCTACCCTGACCTGCCCTGACCATTACAACTCCCCACAGAGCGCCAGGGGAGCGCGCTAGGTCGGGATGCCAGTGCCATGAACCTACAGTCACTGGAGGTGGCACTACTCTCCCTCGCCATCCTCACCTTCGCCGTCTTCATCATCGACCTCGTCCAGGTGTGTATAGCTGCAGGTGTGGGGACAGGTATAGAGGATTAGAAGTGAGAGTGTATTGCTCTAGTAACGTAGTATAACACGTAAATATTACACCATTAAACAGACGGCACGCACGCACCCGGGACTCACAGTTCCTGCGACGGCGCTGGAACCAATCGTATTGACGTATGCCTTTCCATTGGAGACTTTCAGCGCCGTGGAGAGGGGGGGGGGGACCTGCTGCCTGGGTAACAGCTTCTCCCCCGTATCAACCTACCTAGGCTTTGCGCCCTGGTGAGGCCACTCCAGACCGACAACCAGAGCGCAACTCCATAGTCTCCTGACACTGATGGATGCCTACTGCTACTACTACGCACGTTTGGTCCCCTGTAGCCACGGTCTCTCATTCGCTACTCCGTAACAAATACAACTGTTTTAGCATCCTATAAACATATGTGGACGAGCAGCCTGTGAAGGTCGATGAGTGGAAAACGTCAATATTAGGGTGGTGTAATTCTTCGTATTTCGTAAAGTATTTTTGGTGGAATTATCAATGTTGGTCATAGTGTTATGTATTGGAAATTGGTGTGATGTGTATAGGTTTGCAAGTGTGTATTTTGTGGTGTGTATGAGTACGTGCTTCTTTGTATAAGCACATTTATGTATTCCCCTAGAGTGTGTGTGTGTGAACCTTAGGTGCATGTATATCGTATGTGTATAAGCGTCTGCAAGTAGGTGTATGTATACTTATGTACATGTGTGTGCATGTATGTACCCAAGTGCATATACTGCATATATTGCAGGAGAAACGCATGCAATATATATATATATAACAGCCAGACGAGGTACTCAGCAGTACCAGAGTCAACCCCAGAAGATTGTACCACTGGGGCCGACCCAGACTTGCCTATGACAGTCCCCGCACACCCAACCGTCACCCTACCAAGCTCAATGAACTCCTTGAACAGACGTTTTTATTCCCATTGTGTCCCACCCAGGATCTGCTCAGGGGGACCACCAGCGGACGTAGTCACCGAGGCTCTCAGGACGACGCCGACGACGGCCTGGCCGACCTGATCGTCCTGACGCTGTCCTCCCTGGACACGGTGTCCTACGGCAGGGAGCACCCGGACTGTGGCAAGAAGCTCCTCTGTCACCTCAACCGCTCCGGCTGGCACACTGGCATTCTTGGCACCGCCTCCAACTACTTCGTCAGGTGGGTTGGCCCTGGTGCTCCAGTGTGTGTGTGATGGTAATGGTGCCACGGGGGACAGGTAGATAATGGTGCCACGGGGGACAGGTAGATAATGGTGCCACGGAGGACAGGTAGATAATGGCGCCACGGAGGACAGGTAGATAATGGTGCCACGGAGGACAGGTAGATAATGGCGCCACGGAGGACAGGTAGATAATGGTGCCACAGGGACAGGTATGTGATGATGTCATGGGGATATATTTTAAAATATTTTAAATTAAATATTTCCAAAGCGTCAATTTTATCTTCTGTTAAACTGTGCTGTGAAAATTTTATAATTGGATGAAAACTAACGACAATTTTAGGATAATAATACTGATTATTTTTCAAGTTTCAAAGAAGCCAAATAAAATATTTAGAGCTGACCGGGTTTCTGCTAAATGATAGGCTTCCTTGTGATGTGTGCTAAACAAAAGGTAAACATTTAGTATGCCCTTTAGTAACAAGGTTCAGCAAGAGACCAATATATATATATACCTTGAGCTAGGTAGAACTGTGAGAGGCGAAGCCAGTAGATCCTGACAACTGTGTAACACTGTAACACTCTAGGGGTGACCTAACCCGGGTCCATTGCCTTAGTTTTGTCTATTGATTTAAGGAGGTCGTGGCGTTCATCCTCTTTAATAACCGCTGATGATGACTTTGGTACCGCGCTTGGAACAAGCCGTAGCATCTTTCACTCTATATTATTAAAAGAAACGTAATTCTATTAACTCTTCAGAAAATATTTCAAGTTCAACGATTTCAGGGGAAAAGATGCAGTCCATAATCCAAGTTGAAAAAAAAAAAAATTTATTCCAGTTAAAATTTATAGGTACGTACGTGATCGTTTAAACGCCTTGGTGTGTAAACAGATCATATATTTCCCTTCTTATTAGTGAGGCTGTCCCCTTGTTTCTGTTCTACCCTTTCTCCCCCTCAGTCGATTGCCTAGCCCTCTTATCCGCAAGGATGTATGCTGAGGAGGGGGTAGAAATAGCCTAAGCTACTCTATCCGTTTGAGATGTATTTCTTTCTTGTCTCAATGAACATACTTGAACTTGTATGTTAAGTCCGCCCACGGACACGTACTGACCACCTCCCTTGCCCCACCAGCCTCCTCCTGACCGTGTTCTCGCCGACCTCCGGCTTCCAGAAGAACCTGGATGCCGCCAACTACGGCCGAGAGAGTGAGGAGTGTACGGACCGGTACTCCACCTGCCCCTCTGTCCTGGGCGACCTCCTGCCCTCCGCTCCGTGATGCCCTCCACATTCTCCACCTTCCCTCCAGCTCCTCTACCCTCCCTCACCTCCTCCACTCGCCCTGCCCTTATCTCCCTCGCCATATTCAGCCCTCCGGAGGAAGAGGAGGGTTATGTATATAACCCTTATATTATAAGGGTGATCTTATATGACCCTTATATTTTGTATCATGAATATTCGACGTTCTCAATGCAACAATAACAGGTGTCAGTTCTACTACAACAATTGATGTCACACCCAGCGCCACATCAACAGCTGTCGGCCCCACAACAACAGCTGTCGGCGCCACAACAACAGCTGTCGGCCCCACAACAACAGCTGTAGGCCCCACAACAACAGCTGTAGGCCCCACAACAGCAGCTGTCGGCCCCACAACAACAGCTGTAGGCCCCACAACAGCAGCTGTCGCCCCTACAACAGCAGCTGTTACTCCCACAACAACAGCATAAGATGGTGGCGTCAAACATCATGCTATTTTGGAGAGTGTACAGACTTGGCTGTGTTTGCTAGGGTTGAGTCTCAGAGCTTGTGTCCCGCCTTTGAACATAAACTAAACTGTTGTACAGTATTATATAACCGGTGCCTTGTTCTCGTGACATAGCTCTTTCTGAACCCTGGTTCATATCGCTTTTGTATTACTTCGACACTGTCAATCCATAGTTCCCTATTGCTCCTTAAGTCACTTAGTTTCCATGTGTATCGCGTTCCTTGTCAAATAACCGTAACAATCTTGTATGTCGAGATCAAGTCTTCCAAGTCTCTTGACTTTATCTCATGTTTCTGTTTGATGAGATGATAAGCGTTCTGTGGTGGCGCTGCATATACAAGGAGTGGTATGATGTACCTGCACGTTTCTGCGTATGTTTGTGTGTGTATGCGAGTATGCTTATGCTTTGTAGGTGTATGTGTATGCATGTGTATTTGTAAGAATATGTAAATATAGATTCCCACATATTTAAGGTTCCAATGTGTGCTTTATCAGCGAGGGAAGGCATTTGATCCAATTAGAAGAGGTAGCACGGGCATGAATAGCCCGTAAATCCAATTAGATGATGGATCACCAATTATAATCCCACAAGCTATGCATGCACACTGTACGATAATACATACCAGGACTTTTTACAAAAATGTTATACAAACCCTTGTATCTTTAATATTTATAAAGGTTTAATAAAAATATAAACATAAAAATGTAACTTTTTTTTATGCATGAAATGATTATAATGTAGTAGTGAACTCCTCAAAACTAAGTGTACGTATACACTTTTTAGTATTATTGAGTATACAAATGTGTATACTCAATGTATACACACTGGTCATTTTATTACAAATATTTTCATACAAACATCAAAGAAATACACACAACAAATTCACTCAAATTCGCAAGATTAAATATGTGAAAGTCTTCAATAGGCTACTTATATTATAGTTTCCAAAGGAACCATATATCCAAGACCGTTGTACTAACTTGCTGATTCAAGCGAACACGAATTGCTGATAACTGTATAGAAACAAAAGATGAGTGGTAACTGCATTAGACCTGGTGTGTGAGGCGTTACGTACTAACCCGGCTTTATTCATATACACTACTTATCGACCAGACCACACACTAGAAGGTAAAGGGACGACGACGTTTTGGTCCGTCCTGGACCATTCTCAAGTCTATTGTCCATTCCATTCCTGGAATGGAATGGTCTGGACCATTCTCACAATCGACTTGAGAATGGCCCAGGACGGACCGAAACGTCGTCGTCCCTTCACCTTCTAGTGTGTGGTCTGGTCAACATACTTCAGCCACGTTATTGTGACTCGTCGCCTGCAGTACTTATCTTATACAGGTAAAGCTGAAGACTTTATTACGGGTCGTCGTAACATAATTTGGCTATTGTGCGGATACAGTTTAGAAGATTAAAATACAAATATAATAGTGTTACAACAGGTAAACTATAAATTCCTTTAACATAATTTATTGCGGAGAATCAATAGTCTATAAATATTATTAGATATATTTAATCTCCCCAAGTTTGTATTATATTGTGTTAAAGTTGTATCTAAGCTACATCATTTTCTAGATTACTTTATAATTATTTAATCCGATAATAGAAATTTGACTATTACAAGGCGTGGCTCAGTAACGCCCCTCAACTGAAGCACGCTAAACATTGACTTCAAAATTTGACTTTTTTCAATATTAAAAAAACGCAAATCAGAGAAGACTGGCGTTGGTCTGGACACAATGTATCCATCAGCATGTATCCTACCTCCCTCCACCAGCAGGGAGGTAGGACACACTGTATTTACTACTACCACCACCAGCAGGAGCCCGCCAGGACGCAGGTCAACAGCAGGAGGGTGGGAGAGAGTACGCAGCAGGTGATGTTGCTGCTGGCCTGCCTCGGGGAGTCTCTGGAGGTGTAGTAAGGATAAAATGGTCCTCGGATCAACACACCACAACCGCGCTCTGAAAACGAACACATCAGATATATTTTAACACATTTCTTTGTCACTGAGAAGTCAAAGGCTATTAATATAATCAAATATTATATAGTGTTACCATCTAAATAACTGCTACAAGACCGATACGTGCTACATAAAATACAAGACAGTTACAAGCTACATCGGTATACAAGGCCGATACAAGCGTCGCACATTTGTGGAACGCAACAGGAAGCACATAGACTAACTCGTCCTGTGTTGAGGGAGCGGCCCCTTGTCAGGGTAATGGGATGATGGCTCCCTTCGTGGAAACCCGTCAACACTCATGATAGAGGTGTTGAGAAGAGCGAGGTGCCGCGCCTCCTCCTGATTCGGCGCTTCAGGGAGGACATTCTCCAACTTCGACGCATCAGGGAGAACATCCTCCATCTTCGATGCTCCAAGGAGGACTTTCTCCAGCTTCGACGCTCCACGAAGGGCATTCTCCAGCTTCAACACATGGAGGAGGACGTCACCTGCGGTGTACTCCTTATGCGCAGTTGGGGCAGGATGTCGGGTGGGCGCCAGAGAATGTTGTAGCAGGCGACGGTGACTACGAGGTGGGTGGGACTCTAGGCGTGGCTGGACGCTGCTAGAAGCCACCATCACCATCAACAGCCTGAGAGTAGGACGAGATTCACCATCAATACTGACGGATGTGTTATAAAGCAGCCATTCCTCCTGTCACTATTCAAAAACTCTACTTAGTATTTTAACAAACACATATGTTGTAGCCTAGTAGGCTCCATAAATATTTATAATTACCAAAATCTCAAGATCTGATAATTATCTATTGTAAATATGTACAAAATATTAATAAAATAATAACATATTTCTCATTCAAAAGTTTACACTTGAACATCACGAGTTTCGACGTTCTTCCCAATATTACAAAAGACATTTAAGATAGTTTAAAGTCTGTAATTTATCTTTGTATCAGTGAAAACCAGACTTTATCGTCAGCGTTTAGTGAACAGAGTTGTGTATAATGCCACAACAAAGGCAAAATTGGCCGCTGACTGCTGATCCTGGAGGTGGAAACAGCAGAGTACACGACAAAGCCACAATGAAAGAAGGACAAGGATGTCGGGAAAAAACACGGCTTGGCAAACTATCCCATAAGATGGCTATAAAGTGTGAAAGTTCAATTCACTGATTCCCGAAGGACGCTAAATGAAGGGAAATTTAACATTTGCTGCCTCTCTTGCTAAATAAATATTTTATTTATATAAGCTATAATATATAATACCTCATATCCCAAACCTTTGCATCACTTATCTCACCCGTTTTTCCTTTATAAGCATCATGAAAAAAAAATCGACAAGCATTCACAAAACTAACTAACATAGGGATGGCTTTTAAGAACCTAGCAGCCTAAGTCCTTGACTTCTACACGAGGATCCCGAGTTCAATCCCCGAGCGAGGCATAAACAGTTGGGTATCCCCTGATATTTCTCTTCCCCTAGCAGTAAACAGGTACCCGGTAGTTAAAACTGTTGTGGGTTGCATCCTGGGAACACCAATAGTCACCCTGGTGAGGGGGTAGAGGGGCCTCGAGAGCTCTGAGTACAGGCATCCTGTCCCCGACAACTGGAATTATGAGAGGCTGCGAGTTCCCGGGATTATAATTGTCATCCTTCGCTGTACATTTCCTAAAGAATTTAATTTCTAAACTACGGTCCCCTAAACTGCATAAAGTGAATGTGGCCGAACAAGGGCAAGAAACACCTGAATAATAACATATTATATCGAGGATGGGGAAATGGGATATGAAGAAAGACTGAAAAAACTAGGCCGAACGTTGCTATAAAAAAGGAGAGACGAGACATGCCAGAGACATATAAAGTACCTAGGAGGATTAACAATGGAAAAAAAGAACTGTTCGCACTGAAAACCGATAGAGCAATAGGACATGAGTGGAAGTTTGAGACTCAGATGAGACTTAGAGATGTGAGAAAGTTTTCATTTAGCGCTTTCATTTTTCATTTTCATTTCATTTGAAGAAAGTTTTCTAAGAGTAGTGGGGAAATGGAATGAGCTAACGAAACAGGTTGTAGAAGCAAACTCTATTCATAATTTCAAAATTAGATTTGATAGAGGAAAAATCAGGAGACATTGAATTAGACAGCCAGCGGCTAAAAAGACAGGATCCAAGAGCAAAAGCTCGATCCTGAAAGCACAGATAGGTGGGTACAAGTGGTGGGAGAGCGCGCGCGCGCACACACTTTTTCAATACTTACCAATTGCTCACTAAATTCATAACAAAATGGTAGTTTTGAATCCGTTAAATGGTTTCCTGCTTGAGTTCCTCTTTCCCTACGTCAGCTGGTGAGGTTACTTGTAGCGTCGTTGGCTCACACTACAAACTGCTGTAGCCTGATGAATTCTTCTGAGAACAGCTGCGCCTCGCTAGGCTCCTTGTCGCGCTCCGTGCACAGATGTGTCAGGCTTCACGGTCAAGATGTACACGTCTAGACAGCTGTCACAAGCTGAGGTTATTTGAAGTCACTAGAAACAGACGTGTCGCAATATAATGCACCTACATCACGCTATCAGCCTTCTAGAGACACATATATGCCATTATTAGGCATCAAGAAACACCTATGTGACATTATTAAGCATCAAGAAACACCTATGTGACATTAAGCTTCTAAAGACAGCTGTGTCACGGTATTAGGCTTCTAGAGACAGCTGTATCACGGTATTAGGCTTCTATGGACAGCTGTATCACGGTATTAGGCTTCTAAAGACAGCTGTATCACGGTATTAGGCTTCTAGAGACAGCTGTGTCACGGTATTAGGCTTCTAGAGATAGCTGTATCACGGTATTAGATCCCTGTGTCACGCAGGATACCTACATTATACTATAGGCTCATTGTGCCACACTTGGAACGGCAGTCACCGTGAAGAGGGACTGTGCCGCGCTATTTAAGAGCGGTCTAGAGAATACTAGAAACAGCAGTGTTGCACAGAAAGATGCCCTCTGTTCCCTAATAGACAGTGCAATCTGGAGTCACAATAGACATCGCTGTGGCACACGAAGACGGGGCCGAGCCAAATACCAGAGCTCTCTATATCCATGTATATTTTTAGAGCTTTTTGTTTCGTTACATAGCTCTATATATATTAATGTAAAGTTCTCTATTTGACTGTAGAGCACTGTATATAACTATACATATTAATATCTAAATAGTTCTATAAACAATAGCTCTATTATAATAGAGTTCTACTACAGTATTGATACAGAGAGATATAGCTATCTGTACCGCTGCGAGACGTTATAGAGATCTGTACCACTACAGATCGAGCTCTACCTATAGAACCCTCTGCACCGTTATATAATTCTGTGCCGCTATAGAGCTCCCTGCACTTCTACAGACTCCTCTGTACCGCTATAGAACTTTCTGTACCACTGTAGAATTCTATGTAGATCCTATGTACTGCTGTAGAGTTCTTTGTGCTACTATAGAGCCCTCTGTGCGGCTATAGTGACCTCTGTACAGATCTCGGCCGGTGTTGAGCTCTCAGTACGGCAGGCCGCTGGGGCGTGACCTGTGCGTGTGAAGGACAACGGGACACTGACAGCCCGCCCTTTTGTGCTGCTGGTCTATGGGAGGGGGAGGGAGGGAGGGAGAGAGGGAAGGGGGGAAATGTGAAGGTAAGAAATATTGTTCTTCTAATAGAATTGAGTCCCAGCAACGATCACTGGGACCTGATGATCCTTCAGCCTCTGATGTCCCTGTTTATTAAAATAGTAAATCCGGCAGTTCAAAACACGAGACGGAAATGATTTGGGTACTATATCCTTTCACCTAATGCCTCTGCAGACGATAAGTCACAACATGTGTCCAAAATTTGGGGACAAAACTGTGGAGCTCTCTCAGCGGTGAAGAGATTGTCATGGTTGTCTGTGGACAGGAGGACCTGTAGATTATACAACAGTTGCTTCTCTTTGGCTTGATGATCGTGGTTTTAGTTATTTGACTGTAGCAGGGTAGATCATGTCTGGGGGCCTAATTTATTACCTTAACTCGAAACAAAGCTTGGCACAAACTATAGTTCCGTATCATCTTTTCCAGATGACACTAGGATTTTTATAAGAGTGGACAGCATAGAGGACACAGGTAACCTACAAACTGATGTGAATCAGGTCTTCCAATGTGCCACAGAAAACATGATGCTCAATGAAGGTAGGTTCCAACTCCTCCACTGTGGTAAACATTCAAATAACAAAACAGAAGCTACATATAAAACCAGTAAGCATATATAGTAAGTCTGATCATACTATCGAAAGAGAACGAGATCTGGGCGTTACCATGCCTGAACACCTTACTTCTAAGGAACACAATAAAGTAGCTGTCACAATTGCAAGAAAAATAACAGGTTGGATAACAAGAACATTTTAATAAAAAAAATGGTAGACCAATAATGGTACTTCTCTTCTCTAGCTAGAGATCACACTAGTGATCTATGTAGATCCTATGTACTGCTGTAGGATCTATGTAGATCCTATGTACTGCTGTAGGATCTATGTAGATCCTATGTACTGCTGTAGGATCTATGTAGATCCTATGTACTGCTGTAGGATCTATGTGGATCCTATGTACTGCTAGAGATCACACTAGTGATCTCTAGCTAGAGAAACTGCTGACCTGGAGAACGTGAGATCTTTGAATTCCCGAATCAATTTAATAAAACATCTATACATTATTGGGACCACTTAAAATTTCGGGTTCCAAATCTTTCATTTGGAAGATTTAGAGGTACAGAGAACTCTCATTCCAATTTTGAGTGACGGGTTCCAGATCCTGCACCCGGAAATAACTCCTTATGAGACCAGGAGGAATGGCAGGAAGTGCAGAATAGCCCCGTTGAAAAGCAGAGGTGCAACAGGTACACTAACAGACAATTCTGTCAACATCAACGGCCCAAGACTTTTCAACACCTTCCCTCTAAATACACGGGGGCATAACTGACTGACCTCTCACCGTGTTCAAAAGAGAACTCCATAAACGCCTTCAAATGAAACCTGATCATCCGAACTAAGACTCATCCGTCAGACTGCAAACAGCCGCGTCTAACAGCCAGATGACCAAACCACCAACCAGAATACCTGCTCAGAAACCGGGACACGGGGACATTGATTCCCGGAACTATCACAATATAGTCACAAATGGATAATCTGTATGTCTGAATGTGTCTGTCTCCCTGTATGTCTGAGTCTGTCTGTCTGCTGTGTGTCTCGGGTGAGTCTCTGGGGTAATCAAAACATTTGGGGCGGAACACCACCTCCCGTGTTCATCTTGTCCAGCCCGTGGAACCTTCCTGCACGTCGACACCGTTTTCTTCGCGGCGGAGACTATTATAATAACCCCGGAGCGTTGCCGGCTGGTACGTCATCGTCTGAGAGTTATGTCACTCATCCTATAAGCAATAGGGTCAATATTGGCCACTCGTTGAGTTACGTTACTCATTCTCCGAGTGAATATACAGCCTGAGGGACAGTATTGGTCAGCGTCACTCATCCCGTGAATAAACATTGTTCATCCTGCCACTTGTACCAGAGAGCAGCGAGGACTACCATAGTCTTCTCGACAGATTCTCACGCAGGAGAATCTGCCGGTACAAAATAGACGAATCCTTTTAAGAGCAACATCTGTATTTAACTTACAAAATCCAAACTCGGTGTAATATACAATATTATGCATAATTCTTTTATTTCTCATATGGACATTGTCAAGCATCCAGAGACGGTTATCTGTCAAGGCAAAGATTCTGCAACTCCACTACTCAGCTTTACATTGACGCTACCTTGCATCAGCCCATCTAATACAATCAGGAGACTGCTGGGTGTTGCTACTGCTCGGCTTAGACTCAGCTATGAGCATCACTGAAAATTGTCTTTACCTACTGGTGTAGACCTGACCAAAACAATTCGTGAATTCAGAGACAACTCTTTAACAGATGTTCAAGAAATGTGTCAATATTTCATTCAAAATTATCTGCTACCAGAAATTTTAGCCAAATATCCCCAGTTTGCTAACTGTAGGTAGTAACTAAGTGATTGTAACTTATCCACCGCTGCCCACTGGATGGGGGGCGGTGTGCAGGACAAACATATCAATTGTGACACTAGCTCTCCATATTTGTAAGTTGGTTAATTTAAACACTGAGCTTGTGGTCGGTCTCGAGCCCATTGTTGATGTGACAACGTACATTACATTTTGTTAGTAACTCATCAAGACTGTAACTTGTTTAGCTAATTGAATTTTGGGGAATCAGTCCCCGAGGCCATTATGTGACTGTAACCCTTTCCAATAATCGCCCGAAGAATGGTATTGGGTGCATAATATATGAACTAAACTAGCTAGTGTCCCTACAGATACCTCCCTCCCCCCCCCCCGTGTGTGTGTGTGTGTGTATTCTGTTGTCACGTGCGCACACCAATATAGGTTTGACCCAGCAACCTGTTACAGTTGGCAGCCACACATGCGGGTAAATTAGTGTTCCGTTATGGTCCATAATTAAGGAGCCCCGTCGATCTTAATCCAAAGTTACACCTTTGTTTGTAATGACTTAGTGGGTGTACAAAGGGGGTGGGGGGGGGGTGCTGGTGGGTGTACAAGGGGGGCGTGGTGCTGGTGGGTGTACAAGGGGGGCGTGGTGCTGGTGGGTGTACAAGGGGGGCGTGGTGCTGGTGGGTGTACAAGGGGGGGCGTGGTGCTGGTGGATGTACAAGGGGGGGCGTGGTGCTGGTGGGTGTACAAGGGGGGGGCGTGGTGCTGGTGGGTGTACAAGGGGGGGCGTGGTGCTGGTGGGTGTACATGGGGGGGGGGCGTGGTGCTGGTGGATGTACGAGGGGGGGCGTGGTGCTGGTGGGAGGACGTGACGTGAGTGAGGAGAGGGAGAGGGAGAGAGAAAGAACTGGCCTGGAGGTGTTTGTATGATAGAAAGTTGGAGGACGCGCTCTGCTGCCAGGTCAGCTGCTCCTGGGCACGTGGCGTGACGGTGCGCGCGCACGTGCACTCTTGCCACATTGGGCTACAAGTAGCGAATTGGGCTACTTTTGAGAGCCCCGCGCTCCCAAATTTTTAATCTTGCTACTTGCTACTTTTTGGGCTAATTTAAAAGCAAGATGTGCTAATTTGGGCTATTAATGTTAAGAATGTATAATTGCGAGTTATATGAAAGTAACTAAGTTATAAATAATTGTAATTATTAATAATTGTAATTATTAATAATTGTAAATATTAATTAATACTAAATAATATTATTTAATAAATTAGTCCCAATTCAATGCAGAGTTTTCTTCCAAGCACAGAAACTTGTAAATATAAATACAAGATAATAGATAGATCGATAAATAAATAGACAATTTTCAAATAATGCACCAAGTAATGGCGAGAGGAAAAAAACTAGACAGTATACATTACATTTGAAATTAATAATGGATGAATGGAAATAAATTGGTGTCTGTTTGTATGTACACCAGACAAAGTCCATTTAATGGCAGAATTTAGCCATTTTGTGTAAAAACTTTTATATCTCCTATTATTATTTATAACAGTAATCGAAAAAAGTCATAGTTTGTATATACAAGAGATGAAACAGAGCCATGAGCTAGAGCGATGTGCTGAGTCCATAAGGAGGCCGAGCTTCCAGAAATACCTTCCTGTGATTGGCTGTTGCGGGGAATACCAACACTCTTTTATGAATAAAATTTAAACTAAGAAATAGATCGTTGTGCACAACAACAAGGTTGTTGTGAAAAAGAACAACAATTTCTGTTTTGCACCTGACAGAAATCTCCATCTAACTGAATAATTTACTCAGATAAGAGGGCAGAGCAGCGTATCATTATTTGCGTCAAGTCAACCCCCAATAATAACGTCTCAAGTTAGGTAGCCAGCCCATGTTTCTGTAACACCCGTTACATCCTGCAGTATTTAATTATCACTATATTAATATTTTTAAATACTTAACATTTCACTTTTTAGGTAGATTAAAGTTGAAGCAGAATGTCATAAGCAAGGATGTTGTGCTGAATAAAGATGATTTAATAAGTGGATGGAGCCTTTACCTGATCCCTTCCTGTGATTGGCTGTTGTGTGAATGTCAACAAAGAATATGATATGCCATTTATTATGCACCCCATACCATCTGTGGGCGGAGCTTGGAACCTCCTACCCGAGCACAACAACCCGCCTTATGGGTTGCTGTTTGGCTATTTATAGTGCGTTGGAAAAAACAGAGATGGCGTTAGTTGTATTTTGTGGGGTAATTTGTTATAAGTGTAATTTGATGTCAACAGATGGCGTAAGCTGTATCTTATGGCCACTGTTGACCCGCCAGTTGATAGTGTTCTCTTCTGCCAACAGATGGCATCAGCTGTGTTATTATTACTTCCGAATTCCCTTTAAACACTGATCTACAAATCCCTTGGCTTATGATAAGGTTTTATATCATTTATGATAAGTATTAGATAACTGGAGTTCCGCAATTACTTTTATTTATCAACTGTTGAGGATATCATCGTATAATGTCTGGTTAGGACGTACTGCTCTCGATTGGTGAAGATTAAGCCACCCAAGAGGTAGCACGGGCATGAATAGCCCGTAAATACTGCTCTCGTAATATTATTCAGGGGCGTGCTGTGCTGCGAGCACAGCACGCAGTATATCCTTTCACGACCAATGATCACATTCACTCCAAAATAAATCTTCCACTTACGGGCTATTCATGCCCGTGCCACCTCATTGGTGGCTTAATCTTCATCAATCAATCACAAACAAAGAACAACGATTTCAGGTTCAATAATCCACAACTTAGGACAGAAAACAGATGTTTTTTTTTCACCCATGTGGGCATAACAAGGCACAATTACCAAGTCATCAACATTATCTTGGAGTCAGACTCCACCAATCACTGATAGTTGTCCAACAAGTGGAAGCTGTTGTTATAAAAGCAAACTAAATCCTAGGAATAGCAGCACCGCTCCTGTGCCAGGTAAGTCCACTACGGGCTCACCATAGCCCGTGCTACTTGCCTCGCTCCTGTGCCAGGTAAATTACGGGCTCACCATAGCCCGTGCTACTTGGAACTTGTTCCGGGTAGCTGAATCTATAACAACAACTAGGAATACTCAAACGAAATTTTGACGAAGGAAAAGGTAGTTATACAATTGTATAAATCTCTTTTGTGCTTCCACTTGGATTATTATATCCACGCATTGAGACCTCATCTTCAGAAAGACATGTCTGCTCTGGAGAAAGTTCAACACCGGGCGACTAAAATCTTTCCCGAACTAAGTCGACTTCCATACCATGGACGGTTGAGGGCCACAAGGACCAGACATGACAGGGCTGCTCTCGGCAAACCTTTTAAATTACTGAACAATTTGGAAGATATGTTGACCAGACCACACACTAGAAGTTGAAGGGACGACGACGTTTCGGTCCGTCCTGGACCATTCTCAAGTAGTTATAAAATATTTGGAAGATATTGACCCAGAACTCTTCTTTAAAAGGCTAGATGTAAGACCAACAAGGAGCAACGGTTTCGAGCTCGTCAAGTCACACTGAAGGATGGAAAATATTTGTTTCTACCCATAGAATTATAAAGTTGTGGAAAAGCATACCCGCCGAAGCCGTAAATGCCAAAACATTGCTCGATAAAATCACCAGGGCAATTAGGGGACATTTGACAAGCCGCCGGCTTCCTATATTCACCAAGAGATAGTGACCGTCTGGTAAATTCAGGTAAATCTTAGCTAATTAAATAATCCTGAAAAGTTTGCTTATTGAAGGCAGGGCTGTGCTAGCAGCATTATACTCTCTGAGCAAAGCAATGCACTGTTGCCCCCCAACCCAGATGATGGGCACTGGGGCCCATGTCTGTGGACCTGTACTTACAACCACGTTCTCGTCTGTGGACCCTCCCTACTTTGGTACGGCTCTCGGTGTGCTTGGTAGAGTTAGGTGGGTGTTTGTCTGGTTAGGTGGGTGTTTGTTTGCTAAGCCTGTGGGCACACAACTGGTCGGGATATGGTCGTTTCGGACACGAGACGATTCGGCTAAACTCATTTTGTTTTAAAACCGGATGTATTGTTATGCTAGGTTGTATTAGGTTATGCAGGCGATGAGTCACAATAACGTGGCTGAAGAATGTTGACCAGACCACACACTAGAAGGTGAAGGGACGACGACGTTTCGGTCCGTCCTGGACCATTCTCAAGTCGATTGTGATGAGGGATTGATTGATAAAGATTAAGCCACCAAAGAGGTGGCACGGGCATGAATAGCCCGTAAGTGGTAAAAAAAATTTGTTCAGTAATTCTTTTCAGTATTCTGAGGTTGCATTTAATCATCAAGCTGTTATCGCGGGGGAGGATACTGCTTCACAGTCTTTATGAGGGTGTCCAGCTGCTGGACACCTTTGTTGACCAGGAGGGTGGCTGTGTTGATGGCTTCAGGGTGGCCACTGCATGATTCAGGAACTCTTAAAGCTCTTCTAAGGTCATTGGTTGCTTCACATTCCAGAAGATAGTGAAGTAATGGCTTTTCTGTGACAGTTTGGCAGAAGATGCAGTCTCTCTGTCGGGGTTCACCAATCTCCCAGTTGCATCTGTAACCTAGACGTAGTCTATATAACCTAACTGCTATTTCCCTGTGGATTCCTTTTGGGATATTTAACCTTTCTAATTTGGTTGCCTGAAGATACCATGTTGCAGAGGGCGAACCTTCAGCTATTCTCTGGTGCAGGTAGGCTTTGTTGAGATGTGAGAGTTTTTTGGTGATGATGTTTTTTATGTTCTCTAGGCTGGGTTGAATTGTTTTATGTATCACTGGATAACGAGTTTGATGAGGGATGTTGTTATAGATTCAGCTACTCGGAACAAGTTTCAAGTAGCACGGGCTATGGTGAGCCCGTAACTTACCTGGCACAGGAGCGGGGCAAGTAGCACGGGTTATGGTGAGCCCGTAGTGGACTTACCTAGCACAGGAGCGTTGCTTTTGTCGCTGATGATGAGGGATTGTTGTTGTTAAAGATTTAGCTATTCAGGACGGAGTGTCCATATAGCACGGGCTATGGTGAGCCCGTAATTGAGTTTGGTTATACATGATAACCTTTTTCCTGTGATGATGAGGGAGTTGATGAAGGCAATAAATAGGCAAGAGAGAGGTGAGGAGCAAGGCAAAAGGCACGAACAGTAAGGTGTAGTGGTAGGAATAAGAACTGCAGAAGGCCCATTGGCCCATACGAGGCAGCTGTTATTAACCACCGAATGAGAAGGGGATAGTAATAGGAATAAGAAGAGGATAGGAAGGGAACGTAAGAGAAAACAATGAACAAAAAAGAGAGAAGAGAGAACGAAAAGAAAAGAGAAAGAAAGGTAAATGGAAAGGGTAAGCTTATGTAAGGTCACGTTTGTTAGAAAGATTAGAGCATTTGAGTATATACTGTGAAAGGGAAGAGTCCACAGCAACAAAGCCAGGACTCAGGTTCATGTTGGGTATGTCGTGTATTAGAGCCGATTCAACAAGGCGGCGTCTGTGTAGAGTAGAGGCAGGACAATCGACTTGAGAATGGTCCAGGACGGACCGAAACGTCGTCGTCCCTTTACCTTCTAGTGTGTGGTCTGGTCAACATACTTTAGCCACGTTACTGTGACTCATCGCCTGCATAGAGGCAGGAAAGGTTATTTTGGAGGAAGACTAATCAATAGGATGATTAGGATCCCTCACATGACGGAAAAGAGCATTATTAGTGTCTGCAGACTTAACACTTCTCTTGAACACTTCTTTTGTGTTCTTTAAGTCTGTCATTAAATGTACGGCCAGTTTCACCAAGGTATTGGAGAGGACAAGACGAACAGGAAATAGAGTAGACACCAGCAGCATTAGAAGCAGGAGCAGTGTGAACTAGATTGCTACGAAGTGTGTTAGTTTGTCGAAGGGCGAATTTTATGTCAAGAGGACGAAAGGTATTAGTAAAAGTTTTGCATTCAGATATGAAGGGAAGGCATAGTACAGTGCTACTAGTGTTGGAAGCAGGTTTAGGATGAAAGAAATATCGTTTAGCTTGAGAGTAGGCACAGTTGGTGAAATTCAAAGGGTAACCAAGGCGAGAGAATGATTTGTAGATAAAGGCAATTTGAGAATCAAGAAACTGAGGGTCGCTGATGTGCAGAGCGCGGAGGAAGAGAGAGACGAGGACACCGGTAGGAAAAGAAGTGAATTATTAGGTTATGTTATTAAGGTTAGGCTGCATTAGGCTCGGTTGGATTTGGGTTACGTTTGGTTGGGTTGGGCTAGGTTAGTCAGGTTTAAAAATTCAAAATTCCACTACGCCACGGAGCAGTCTCTGTGGCGCAGTGGTAAAGCGCGCGCCCGGCTATTCGCCAGGGCTTTGACCTGCCGGCCGGGAAGGAATGACCGGGCGACGATCCTTAACTGTTCACTCAGCAGTGAATTGGTTGTTTGGCCTATTTGGCGGGTCGTATTACGGGGAAAACATTAGGATTAAGGACCTGCCCATAACACTATGCATGCTAGTAGTGACTTTACAAGAATTTAAGAACTCTTTATATTTATAAATACAAAAAAAAAATACGCTGACGAATATTCTTGTATGAAATGAGACTTGTATCTGACACAATTAAAATATTAAATAATTCGATTGTTAGACAATATATGATATTCAGATCTATAAATTCCTTTAGAAAGGCTTATAATGCATATATAAATATTAATTTATGCACTCCTGGCGCTATACGGTAGGAATTTCAATATGGCGTTCAAATAATTTTAGGCAGAGGGTCCCTGGGTCGGTTGGTCGCTACGGGTCATCGACTACGGCCCCGCCAGTCGCCAGGAAGCAGCGGCGGCGTGAGTATGTCGCTCCCGTGTAGGTAAGGCTGATCAATTTTTTTTTTTTTTTGCTATCTGAGCAGTTGGGAGGTACGCGTGAATATATAGTCTACCTCCACCTACAATGCTTAATGCATTATACATTTGTTCGTTATTATAACATTGAGTTTTTTTTAATGTCTCCGAGGGTCATTGTTTCCGTATTGTTTTTTTCATCCGGGTTCTGCAGTATTCAAATGTTTGTATTCCACTAATGCTAAATAGTCTGTCCTCTTTCGGATATTGTGGAAGATTTTGAGGATCATGATTTGCCAACATTATATGGGTAGGATATTATGTAGAATACACTTCCCTAGTGTTAAACCACCCGGTCGTCAGGCTAGGCTCGTTAACGCGGCGATCGACACCCTCTACCTCCCAAGACGCATATATTATCGACTTTTATGTACTGTGTATTAAAAATAATTTTTATCGTGTATAGATTAATTTTATATTTTATTTTTAACTAGGCGTATAGTAGGTTCGGTACTTAGGTTTTGTTGGCAATTATTTGCACTTGAAGTTTGTGAAGGGTGAAGCATTTACAGTTGCCTGTCCTCAGGCCAGGCTCACCTACGCGGCCGCCCAACTCAGTCGAATTCCTCAATATTATCTCACTGGGTATTCAGAATTATTCTCGCGTATAAGGTAATATTATATCAAGTTAATAGTTTAAAAATTAAGTTTAGTGTCAAGCGACAGTCCTGTGTACAAATACTGCAATAATTTTCGTTGTTTTTTCAGGAATATTCGTGCGCGGGTCCTAAGCTTCTGGCTGGTCCACTAAGTGTTGCTTGTTTCTGTTTTACTTGGGCGGAGTATGAGTATTTATGACTCGTATGGTCACTTCAGTAAGATTTTGTCCCATGTGTTAAACAACTTCTTCTGCTCTGTTGAATCTAAGTTGAAATCTTAATGGGTTTGTAACTGTGCACTGTGTTAGATAATGTTCCAGTGATCTGTTGACTGTAACTGTGCACTGTGTTAGATAATGTTCCAGTGGTCTGTTGTGGTTGTAACTGTGCACTGTGTTAGATAATGTTCCAGTGGTCTGTCGGTCATTTCTCCACAGTGTTGACATTTCCTCTCATCTTCCGGAACCTGTAAGCCTATTTCCCATGCACATGGGGACGGGAAGGAGCGGGGACACCCCTCCAGAAACTGAATTTACCTGAAGGCCCACTAACACTAATGGCTCGATGAGGACAGTAAGCCGGCGGCTTGTCAAAGGTCCCCCCTTTTGCCCTGATGATCTTTTCCAGCTGTAAAACCTAGCACATTTTGGCGTTTACGGCTTCAGCGGGTAGGCTGTTCCACGGGTTTACAACCCTATGGGTGAAAAAGCATCTCCTGTTTACTGTCCAACATTCTGGCTTGTTGAGTTTGAACCCGTTCCTCCTTGTTCGTGTAACATCTGACCTTTTGATGACATTGTCCTGATCGACATCCTCCAAATTGTTTAGTATTTTAATGGTTTCTTTGAAGTCCGCTTTGTCATGCCTGGTTTGTGGTGTTAGCCCTGTGGCCCTCAACCGTTCCTGATACGAGAGATGACTAAGCTCTGGTATGATTTTTGTCGTAAGACATAGCTCCATAGCTCTGGTAAGACATGGCTCTAGAGCAGCTATGTCTTTCTGAAGATGAGGACTCCATGCCTGGATGCAATAATTCATGTGGGGGCGCACCAGAAACTTATACAATTGAAGGTCTACTTTCTTTTCCTTGAAGGTAAAGGTACGCGTGATTATTCCCAGGGTTTGGTTTGTTTTTTTACTGCCGCTCCCACTTGTTGTATAACTGTCAGTGATTGGTGGCTTCTGACTCCAAGATAAAGTTGATGATTTGGTAGTTGTGACGTGGACTGTTATGCCTCACGTGATGGATTCTGACTCCAAGGCTCTTTTCTTCATCTATCTGTTGAAAGGTATTGCTGTCAATTTGGTAGTTGTGACGTGGATTGTTATGCCCCACATGCAAGGTCTTGCATTTATCGACATTAAAAAGTCATCTGACCATTTGTGGTGTTCATGTAGATCTCTTTGTAAGGTTTCAATATGACTTTCACTTCTCACTTTACCATAGATTTTAGTGTCATTTGCAAATTTGATGTGGTTTGTAATATTCTCAACAATGTCATTATCTATGACAAAAAAGGGTTGGCCCCAAAATGGACTCCTGTGGCACCCAACTTAACACATTGGTGGGAGGTTGGATGAGATATTAGCTTGCTAGGCTTTTGGTTACACAACTGGTCGGGCTCCGATTACACAACTGGTCGGGCTACGGATAAATAACTGGTCGGGCTCCTTTTATATAAAAGGTCGGGCTCCGGTTACATAACTGGTCGGGCTCAGGGGGTGTCATTTGGCCTTCGGGTTGTGGATGGTCGGGCTTCGGTCGTGCATGGTTGTGCTCCAGGTTTGTTTGCTAGGGCTCTATACTTATGTTTGTTAGAAATCCAGGTTTCTTTTTTTTTGTACATATCTCAATTTTTTGTTTGCTATGGCTCCATTTTTGGTTTCTAGGGCAAGTGGAAGGTTTTAGGTAGGGCTAAGGAGACTTTTGTTTGGTCAAGCTAGGAATGGATTTTGATTGGGCTCTGGGGCTGTTTAGCTTGGTGGGAGGGTGGGGGTGGATGAGATGTATATTTGCTAGGCTTTAGGTTACACAACTGGTCGGGTTTCAGTTACACAACTGGTCGGGTTTCGGTCGTGCATGGTTATGCTCCAGGTTTGTTTGCTAGGGCTCTATACTTATGTTTGCTAGAAAACCAGGTTTCTTTTTTCATACGTAGCTCAATTTTTTGTTTGCTATGGCTCCATAGTTGGTTTCTAGGGCAAGTGGAAGGTTTTAGGTAGGGCTAAGGAGACTTTTGTTTGGTCAAGCTACGAATGTATTTTGATTGGGCCCTGAGGCTGTTTAGCTTGGTGGGGGGGTGGGGGTGGATGAGATGTATACTTGCTAGGCTTTAGGTTACACAACTGGTCGGGGTCCGGTTAAACAACTGGTAGGGTATCGGTTACACACCTGGTCGGGCTTCGGCTACACAACTGGTCGGGCTCCGGTTACACAACTGGTCGGGCTCCGGATATATAACTGGTCGGGCTCCGGTTACATAACTGGTCGGGCTCCGGTTACATAACTGGTCGGGCTCCGGGGGTGTCACTTGGGCTTCGGGTTGTGCATGGTCGGGCTTCGGTCGTGCATGGTTGTGCTCCAGGTTTGTTTGCTAGGGCTCTATACTTATGTTTGCTAGAAATCCAGGTTTCTTTTTTTTGTACATAGCTCAATTTTTTGTTTGCTATGGCTCCATTTTTGGTTTCTAGGGCAAGTGGAAGGTTTTAGGTAGGGCTAAGGAGACTTTTGTTTGGTCAAGCTAGGAATGGATTTTGATTGGGCTCTGGGGCTGTTTAGCTTGATGGGGGGGTGGGGGTGGATGAGATGTATATTTGCTAGGCTTTAGGTTACACAACTGGTCGGGTTTCGGTTACACAACTGGTCGGGCTTCGGTTACACAACTGGTCGGGCTCCGGATATATAACTGGTCGGGCTCCGGTTACAAAACTGGTCGGGCTCCGGTTACATAACTGGTCGGGCTCCGGGGGTGTCATTTGGGCTTCGGGTTGTGCATGATCGGGCTTCGGTCGTGCATGGTTGTGCTCCAGGTTTGTTTGCTAGGGCTCTATACTTATGTTTGCTAGAAAACCAGGTTTCTTTTTTCATACGTAGCTCAATTTTTTGTTTGCTATGGCTCCATAGTTGGTTTCTAGGGCAAGTGGAAGATTTCAGGTAGGGCTAAGGAAACTTTTGTTTGGTCAAGCTAGGATTGGATTTTGATTGGGCCCTGAGGCTGTTTAGCTTGGTGGGGGTTGGGGGGTTGGATGAGATGTATACTTGCTAGGCTTTCGGTTACACAACTGGTCGGGGTCCGGTTAAACAACTGGTAGGGTTTTGATTACACAACTGGTCGGGCTTTGGTTACATAACTGGTCGGGCTCAGGGAGTGTCACTTGGGCTTCGGGTTGTGGATGGTCGGCCTTCGGTCGTGCATGGTTGTGCTCTAGGTTTGTTTGCTAGGGCTCTATACTTATGTTTGCTAGAAATCCAGGTTTCTTTTTTTTTGTACATAGCTCAATTTTTTGTTTGCTATGGCTCCATTTTTGGTTTCTAGGGCAAGTGGAAGGTTTTAGGTAGGGCTAAGGAGACTTTTGTTTGGTCAAGCTAGGAATGGATTTTGATTGGGCTCTGGGGCTGTTTAGCTTGATGGGGGGGTGGGGGTGGATGAGATGTATATTTGCTAGGCTTTAGGTTACACAACTGGTAGGGTTTCGGTTACACAACTGGTCGGGTTTCGGTTACACAACTGGTCGGGCTTCGGTTACACAACTGGTCGGGCTCCGGATATATAACTGGTCGGGCTCCGGTTACAAAACTGGTCGGGCTCCGGTTACATAACTGGTCGGGCTCCGGGGGTGTCATTTGGGCTTCGGGTTGTGCATGATCGGGCTTCGGTCGTGCATGGTTGTGCTCCAGGTTTGTTTGCTAGGGCTCTATACTTATGTTTGCTAGAAAACCAGGTTTCTTTTTTCATACGTAGCTCAATTTTTTGTTTGCTATGGCTCCATAGTTGGTTTCTAGGGCAAGTGGAAGGTTTTAGGTAGGGCTAAGGAGACTTTTGTTTGGTCAAGCTACGAATGTATTTTGATTGGGCTCTGGGGCTGTTTAGCTTGGTGGGGGGTGGGGTTGGATGAGATGTATACTTGCTAGGCTTTAGGTTACACAACTGGTCGGGGTCCGGTTAAACAACTGGTAGGGTATCGGTTACACACCTGGTCGGGCTTCGGCTACACAACTGGTCGGGCTCCGGTTACACAACTGGTCGGGCTCCGGATATATAACTGGTCGGGCTCCGGTTACATAACTGGTCGGGCTCCGGTTACATAACTGGTCGGGCTCCGGGGGTGTCACTTGGGCTTCGGGTTGTGCATGGTCGGGCTTCGGTCGTGCATGGTTGTGCTCTAGGTTTGTTTGCTAGGGCTCTATACTTATGTTTGCTAGAAATCCAGGTTTATTTTTTTTTGTACATAGCTCAATTTTTTGTTTGCTATGGCTCCATTTTTGGTTTCTAGGGCAAGTGGAAGGTTTTAGGTAGGGCTAAGGAGACTTTTGTTTGGTCAAGCTAGGAATGGATTTTGATTGGGCTCTGGGGCTGTTTAGCTTGATGGGGGGGTGGGGGTGGATGAGATGTATATTTGCTAGGCTTTAGGTTACACAACTGGTCGGGTTTCGGTTACACAACTGGTCGGGCTTCGGTTACACAACTGGTCGGGCTCCGGATATATAACTGGTCGGGCTCCGGTTACAAAACTGGTCGGGCTCCGGTTACATAACTGGTCGGGCTCCGGGGGTGTCATTTGGGCTTCGGGTTGTGCATGATCGGGCTTCGGTCGTGCATGGTTGTGCTCCAGGTTTGTTTGCTAGGGCTCTATACTTATGTTTGCTAGAAAACCAGGTTTCTTTTTTCATACGTAGCTCAATTTTTTGTTTGCTATGGCTCCATAGTTGGTTTCTAGGGCAAGTGGAAGGTTTTAGGTAGGGCTAAGGAGACTTTTGTTTGGTCAAGCTAGGATTGGATTTTGATTGGGCCCTGAGGCTGTTTAGCTTGGTGGGGGTTGGGGGGTTGGATTAGATGTATACTTGCTAGGCTTTCGGTTACACAACTGGTCGGGGTCCGGTTAAACAACTGGTAGGGTTTTGATTACACAACTGGTCGGGCTTTGGTTACATAACTGGTCGGGCTCAGGGGGTGTCATTTGGGCTTCGGGTTGTGGATGGTCGGCCTTCGGTCGTGCATGGTTGTGCTCTAGGTTTGTTTGCTAGGGCTCTATACTTATGTTTGCTAGAAATCCAGGTTTCTTTTTTTTGTACATAGCTCAATTTTTTGTTTGCTATGGCTCCATTTTTGGTTTCTAGGGCAAGTGGAAGGTTTTAGGTAGGGCTAAGGAGACTTTTGTTTGGTCAAGCTAGGAATGGATTTTGATTGGGCTCTGGGGCTGTTTAGCTTGATGGGGGGGTGGGGGTGGATGAGATGTATATTTGCTAGGCTTTAGGTTACACAACTGGTAGGGTTTCGGTTACACAACTGATCGGGTTTCGGTTACACAACTGGTCGGGCTTCGGTTACACAACTGGTCGGGCTCCGGATATATAACTGGTCGGGCTCCGGTTACAAAACTGGTCGGGCTCCGGTTACATAACTGGTCGGGCTCCGGGGGTGTCATTTGGGCTTCGGGTTGTGCATGATCGGGCTTCGGTCGTGCATGGTTGTGCTCCAGGTTTGTTTGCTAGGGCTCTATACTTATGTTTGCTAGAAAACCAGGTTTCTTTTTTCATACGTAGCTCAATTTTTTGTTTGCTATGGCTCCATAGTTGGTTTCTAGGGCAAGTGGAAGGTTTTAGGTAGGGCTAAGGAGACTTTTGTTTGGTCAAGCTAGGAATGGATTTTGATTGGGCTCTGGGGCTGTTTAGCTTGATGGGGGGGTGGGGGTGGATGAGATGTATATTTGCTAGGCTTTAGGTTACACAACTGGTAGGGTTTCGGTTACACAACTGGTCGGGCTTCGGTTACACAACTGGTTGGGCTCTGGGGGTGTCATTTGGGCTCCGGGTTGTGCATGGTCGGGCTTCAGCCGACCATGCACAATCTGCTGTAATGTAATGTTATTAATTCGGTAGTTGTTTCGTGGGTTGTTATGCCCAACATGTCGGGTCTTGCATTTGTAAATATTATAAAGCATTTGTCAGTCATCTGACCATTTGTGGAGTTCCAACAGATCTTTGTAAGACTACAACATCATTATAACTTCCCACTTTGCCATCTCTGTGTTATCTACAAATTTGATGTGGTTTGTAATATTCTTATCTATGTCATTGATGTATATGACAAAAATGATTAGCCTCAAAATGAACCCCTGTGGTACCCCACTTAACACATTTCTCCAATCGGATTCATTCCCATTTAGCACCACTCTGTTTTAACCCAGACGTGTGGAACAAGAGCTAGGGCATACTCTCCAACACTGTCTGTGATTCCCCTGTTATTAATGATTTCAGACCAAATGGTATTGAGGTACTTTGGGCTCTGAGATTACTTCATGCACTCACGAATATTGGAAGATATTCATGCTGTACCCAGATTTTGCTAGTGTAGGTTAATATATCAGCCTGGCATTTCATGTTCTCTCCTGATTCCATGTATGACTAACCATCCTGTGGGATTGGGGATATTAGATGAACTTCTAATTATTTTTTTTATCACTAATCTTTCAAGGTTAATGCTGTTTACCTAATTAAGTTTGTTAATACAAAAAAAGATAAACTTGGGGGTTGTAAGATCTTAATCCCCTTTTATAACAGTCAATTGTTCACTTATGATAGGTTCAAGTGACAGTGACAGGATGAACAACCCAGCGGGTTCTCTCCCTATTGGTGAGCATGCAGCTTTAGCGGCATGTTCACTCCCAGGATGAGTGACGCTGCCCAATAAACATGCCCTCAGGGGCAAAATTAAGAAAGTTGCCAATCACTCGGAAAGAATACTTTAGTCCGAAACATAATTCAGAACTAAAGTAAATTCTCTGTGTATATTAACCGAAAAGAGGGATATACCTCTCGATGTATATATCTTTTTTCTGTCTTTGAGATATAAAGCAATGCAAGAATATATATGTTAGGGAATGTTGGGAACTGAGAACTATGACAGCGTCTGTAAGCGTTTCTGTCAAATATTTATAAATAGAAACAAAGTGTAATATTAATAATTTCTAAAATAGTGACGTTTTAAGTAGATTAAATAGATTTATAATATATGTATGAGAACAATATTAACAGAACTTCAACTATCTCTCCGTAAACAAAATTAAAACACGATATAATTCGTGTTTTGTCTGTCAGTCTTTCTCATACTCTTAACTAAAGTTAATACTCGACGAAAATACTGAATAATAACTTACAAAAATAATAAATATAGTAAATATATTGACTCTAAATAATAATAAAATTGTTTATTTGAATTAATTTTGCTAAAACATTAAGGAATTGATAGATATATGGGATGTTATGTTAGTTGTACCTTAGCGGGTGGCGAGGGTCGGCACACCGTGTTTACGTTTGGACAAGTCTAACAGCCAGCAAGTTCTCGTGGGATTGCTCTCGGCTTGTAAATATGGCCAACGTCGACAGGTTGTATGTGTTATACAACATAATAGCAGACGCCAAAGACAAGGCAGGCGAGGTAGGTCGTGAGTTTGATGTGTATAAAGCCTTGTGTGGGCGTGTTGTGATGGTTGAGTGGTGGCGGGCGAGCTTAGCTTGGGGGTCGTGGCGGCCACCGCAAAGTCCCAGCAGCTGTATGTTGAGTGACATACAGCTGTATGGTGGGTGGTGCAGGCCGCTCCGTGCTGGGTAATGAGTCGTTTATGTTGGAGGGAGGAACTATTACATGTTGAACGTGACTATACTGTTGTGAGTGGTAGGAGCGTGATCGCCTGGGTGATGTCAGGGTTCAGGAGCTGGCCGGTAAACAAGTACGGTTCCTGTTGCAAGTTTAGAATTCCTGTACGTTATGGGGGAATGTTGTTAACTGCATTTTAGTAACTTGTGATTCCTGTTTTTTTTTAATCTAGGTGCAGAATACTTTGTAAATGTAATTTCAATTTGGATCTGGTGCTGATGGAAGGTTATCTACTACTAAATGAGGTAGCATGTGTTGATACTGGTTTATGAGTTTGCGAGCATCTACTTAGGTAGTCCCCAACTCACCTTCCCTGCTACAGCCTCACTTCATGCAGGACAAAGTTCAATTCTTAATGGTTAAAGTGATTAGCACCATTCTTTCCCTCTCCCAGCAATTCTCATGTGGGGCTCTGTGGAACCTTAAGGTAACTAGAGGTTCCACAAGAGAAACTAATAAAAGGGCTAATTAAATCATATGCAAATGTAGAAGAGTTATTTTTGTTTAATTTTTCTCATTTAACCAACATAAAAAGCTAAGACAAATAGACTCCTTTTGGCAACATAAAGTGCAACCCAAAATTATATCAAGGGTACAAAGGTTCAGAAATGCTGATCAAGTGTTGAGCCAAAGTGGTAATTCTGTTGTTTTTATTTTATAGTGCAAAGGACTTGCCATCAATTCTTATGCATGGCAAGGATAGGTTTTGTATAAATGACAATTGTGGTATTTACCTTATTCATATGATCATGTGTAGATGTTACACTATAATGTGTTTAAAAAAATCATAATTTGTTCTTATTTCATTATATATATTTTCTTTCAGCATGACACAGAGTTTGCAGAAATACTGACTGGGGTGAAAGGTGGTACGGGAGAAAGACGACTCACTTCACAGTTTATTGCACGCTTCTTTCAGTATTTTCCATCACATCAGGAGCAAGCTCTAAATGCTTTGTTTGATTTGTGTGAAGATGACGAGGTTACGGTAAGTTTCAAGTGTTTGGGACAAAATGTGATATACAGTATTTTAAGGAAAGCAATTATTTAATCTTCATATTCATAGTGTACATAGTAAACTGGTTAGGATTAATGTGTTAAGTTATAATGTTATTCACTGTGAAGGTCAAGTTTCTTACATTATATGTAAGCTATACTAAGAGCTATATTTGTACATAAACAAATAATGCAGTAAATTATATTACATGATGATGAAAACTAATTTGTAGAATATTGTAATGTAAAAGTTTGCAAAATTAGCCAGTTACCTTTTACTACATTGGCAACAGCATATTTAGCATAAATACCATACTTATAAAATTCTAGTTAAAAATGCCAGTGTGAATAAGTTTTGTGTGGCAAAACAGTTATGCATACACACTGTCATATCCTACACAAACTAAACTCTAAAATTATGACCTATTTAAGCATTATTACCCAAAATTTCATGATTTCTCTTCCTCTCCTTTTAGATTCGTAAACAGGCCATTAAAGATCTACCAACTTTGTGCAGAGGTCATACAGAGTTGGTACCAAAGGTAGCAGACATCTTGGCCCAGCTGCTGCAGATGGAAGACCAGGCTGAGCTGGCAACTGTACAAAACTCCCTTGTCTCTCTCCTGAAAACAGATCCTAAAGGTTTGCAAGTTTTCTTATATATGTAGTGGATAGTCTTTGTCCACAACCCATATTTTTTGCTAACATTACTTTACCTTAGAATCAAAATTTTAATATCTTATAATATTAAATCCATAGTATAGTATTATATACATTCTACATGTTTAGAATTATATATTATAGAATTATAAACATTCTACATGTTTATAATTATATATTATAGAATTATAAACATTCTACATGTTATAGTACTGTAAATACTGTACAGTATATGGAAGTTGGGTAAAATATCCATTTGTGTAGAGACCGGCACCAGGGTGGTGCCATGCTTATGTCAGGATACCTTGGTTGCATCAAGCTGTTCCAGATACAGTATTGTATTTCACAAAGCATGGCAATAAAGGCAAAATTTATTTAGTGTCTAGCGAGTTGGTGAGAAAACTCACTTTTTATTAGAGAATTCTTGAAAAGTTGACCAATTCATTGCAAAATATATTTACAATGCAATTCTTCAATTCTGAAATAAAAATGATGTACAATGTTCAGATATCAGTGAACACAATGATGTTCACAGCACAAGACAGGCACCTACAGCACTGCCATTGTTAGTCCATCTAAGCATCTTGAAATGACAACTTATGTTCCCTTATAAAATTATATTATTTAACTTATATTAGTGACATAAATGTGTGTACAAATATTCTGTACATTCTGTACAAATAATGATAGTATTGGATAAAAACCCACATATATGTACTTTGTGAAATTTATGTAAAGATTTACACGAAGAAGTCTTCCACATTTTATATTTTTGAGTATAGCGATGGTCCACACATTATATAAATTGATCATATTACTCGCTATTGAATAATGTTACTGTACTGCAAAAATCCAGAGAAAAAACTAATGAGACAGTGAAATAATTAAGTAATAATACAGTATCTGTGGCAAATCTCCATACGGCTATGCTGAAGCAGACGCCTGCGGGCGACTACTGTCAACACCTGTATATTGCAAGCTTCCTTGCTCCATTCCAGCCAAAGTATGTCAATTTTTTCCCCTTGATCTGAAAATGCATTTTAACAATATTAGAAGGAACTTTTTTTTATTTTTTTATTTATTTATTTATGTATTTATGTATTTATTTATTTATATATACAAGAGTTCTTGCATTCTTGTACAGCCATTAGCATACATAGCATTTTTTACAAGTCCTTTATCCTATGTTCTCCAGAATATGACCCCACCAAATCGTTTAACAACCATGTACTCATTTTACTGTTGGGTAAACAGAGACCACGGTTAAGGATTGATGTCCAGTAAATCCTTCCCGTCCAGGATATGAACCCAGGACAAAACACTCGTGAAACACCAGACGAGTGGTGTTTCCACTCAAACCAGGGGAAATCCCAGGTTTTTTCTTGTGCACCAGGGGTTGTTAGCGTTTAACAGGTGTGCACTAATTTCACATCTATTATGTTACCCAATGAGTGACACCTCAGCTTATGAATGTCCCTCTTTGTGATTTTTTTGGGGTTATGAGCCAAATTTTACATTTTCTTAGTAAAATTTGAATCGGGTTAAGAGCTTTGCCTCAAGTTATGTAGCTTGTTGATACGCTTATTGGTAACCGAGTGCGTGGTTCCTGGTGGCACGGTCGCCTGCGCTTCAGTTTACATGTGCCTCCCGTCTAATGTCAATTGAACTTTGAAAAGAATTTAATTGATTTTCCACTTTTTAGGGTTTTGAACATAAAAGTAATTATTATATATCAAGCCATGGGTCCCAAAAAAGTCAGTGGTAAGGTTCAACCTAAGAAAACACATGTGAGGATGACCATAGACAAAAACAACCATTTGTAAAATATGAAAATGATACACGGGTTGTTGTACTAGCTAGGCAGTACATACAACAAATCTTCAGGGGGAGGAGGAGGCAGTAGAGGATGTCTCTTCCTCATTAATTTAGAAAATTTGTGCAGTATGGGAAGAATTGCAAGATTTTGCTGATAAGGCTCGCCCAGATAAAACTTAGCAGGTCGTTGCATTGACCTTATAAATGACAATGTGATGTCTCACTACAGACAAGTGTTAAAATGTTGGGGGGAAAAAAGTCTTAAGATAGACATGCGTCTGGGATGCTCCCGGACGCAGGTTCGAATCCTCGTCACGGCCCTTGTGGATTTGTTCATTTGTCTTTAGATAGATTCTTAGTAAGACAAGCAAGCAGTGAGCCGCAACCAGTTCCTAGTGGTATGCCTGCAAAATGTAGGAGAGTACCCCAGAGATTTAATCAGTGCTTGATGATGTAATGGAAAGGGACTCTCCTTCCAAACACTAACACCTCTCCTTGCCAACAAAAGTCATCAATAAAGGTAAGCTATAACTTGTTCATACTATAGTACTAAATATTTGTGTGTATTAGGTATGAACTGTTTTTTGAAGTTAATATTTTTGGGAGTGTGAAACGGATTAATTCAATTTACTTTATTTCTTGAGGGAAAATTAGTTTCGGGTTGCGAATTTTCAGGTTACGAACCATCTCTGGGAATGGATTAAATTCGTAAACGGAGGGGCCACTGTTCTGTAATTTGTTCCATAAATCAACCATCTAAATTAATGGAATCTTAAGATGTTTATATTAACTTAATTGTACTTCTAATTTGTATAAGTTTTTAGGCCAGTTGTCTTTAGTTTTCCTCTGGGAAAATATATTATCTTAATTTATCTTCAATTCTCTGACAGGAACGCTGACTGGGTTGTTTTACCAGATTGAACATAGTGAAGATGAGATAGTACGGGAGAGGTGCATCCGTTTTCTTCATACAAAGATAAGGTCACTTGGGTCACAAGTTTTCACATCGGAAGTTGAAACTCTCATTCTCACTGAAGCAAAAAAGGTGTTGCAGGTAATTTAAAGTATATTGATGCACCATTTTCTGTGTGTGTTCGTGTGTGTTCTGATATGTGACAGCATGGATGTTGGTAGTTATAGTATGGTACAATATATTTTGTTGTTTATGGTGGTTATCACAACTATGGTGAGATCTCTTACTAGGTTAAAAGCTTGATCAGTCAGGCCAGTGGTACTCATAACTCATTATTAAATGTATACACTGCAGCACGTCTGATAGAAATTTCTTGTAAGACTGTCATTCCCTCTGGAAATAAAATATATTTACAGTACATTAGTAAATACAGTACAACCTCGATTCAACGTACTATATGGGACCAACCCCAGTTCGTTGGAGCGTTGGATTCGTTGCAAGAGGTGACCTTCAGGAGGCGTTTGTGCCAGTCTTTTTTTTTTCTTGTACACAATAAAAATGCATTATCATATTACATACTGTACCTATATATTACTTCTCTACTAAAAAATACTGTAATTCATAAATTTACCTTATTGTTGAAGTTATGTCCATCTAGAAGTTTCGTGACTTTGTGAATGCTGTACAGTAAATACGTACTGCAGGGCATTATGCCGTTAGCACTGTGTTGATTAAAAGTAGTTCTGCTGTATGTTGAGTACTACAATACAGTTCATGAAAACTATTGTACACTAAAATTACTGCAACTTTAATTTTAACACTGTGTACACACTTAAATTTAACACTTGTTCTAACTGTTCACGCCACACACGATGTTTTTAGATGTTTGCATCAGCTTTGTTGATGCTCACTGCTACTGTGGGTTCAGCTGCATCTGAGCTGGTGCTGGCTGCTGTTGTACCAGTGCTGGGTACAACTGTGCTCGTGCTGGGTACGGCTGTTGTACCAGTGCTGGGTACGGCTGTTCTCGTGCTGGGTACGGCTGTTCTCGTGCTGGGTACGGCTGTTCTCGTGCTGGGTACGGCTGTTCTCGTGCTGGGTACGGCTGTTCTCGTGCTGGGTTCGGCTGTTCTCGTGCTGGGTTCGGCTGTTCTCGTGCTTGGTATGACTGTTCTCTTGCTGGGTACGGCTGTTCTCGTGCTGGGTACGGCTGTTCTCGTGCTGGGTACGGCTGTTCTTGTGCTGGTTAATTTTCTGCTATTAGTTCTTGCACAATATTGCTTCATTTTTGGCATTAATAAGGCACTATTAGTAAGCCCCTGAGACATTTTGTTTTATAACCAAAGAGCTGTAGTAAAAAATGGTCAATTCCACAATTATTCTTCCACTGGCGGATAAATACTGTACGCCAATCGCAGACAAAGCTAAGGGCACTGGGTGCATACTGTACAAACACAGACTAAGTCTATACGTACACGCTTCAGTAGGCTGGTGTTTAAGCCAGATCCAGTAACATAAATTTCTCTTAAATATTCAATTTAAATCAAATTATATATTTTTGGGTTATATATTTAGTTTAGCAACATTATTACGATAATAAGACCTATAAAAAATACTTATTTTGGAACTGATTTATTAATTTTATTATTTCGAAGTCGTAGGTCACTGAACTGTGGCAACGAAATCGAACAAAACACCGCCTGGTGCTATGTTCGATTTCCAGTAACATAAATTTCTCTCAAGTATTCGATTTACATTAAATTATATATTGTTGGGTTACATATTTAGTTTAGCAACATTATTACGGTAATAAGAGCTATAAAAAATACTTTGGAACTGATTTATTAATTTTATTATTTCGAAGCCGTAGATCACCGAACTGTGGCGACGAAATCGTACAAAACAAGCATGGTGTTGTGTGGACAGGGATTAAACCCGTCCACTCGTGCTGGAGTTGTGCCGCCAATAACGTGAATAATTTCTCAAATACTTTAACAGATATCTATCATATTACAGTATATTTTTTGTTTTATTTAGTTTAGTTTAATTAGGATAATAAAGAGTTATTAAAACACCAGTTTTAGAAATGATTTATTAATGTGAAACATTCAAAGTCATGGATCACTGAACTATGACAACACAGACGAAAGTGAGTGAAACCTCGCTGTAAAGTGAAGTTTAGACTACAATATTCCCTTATCTGTTCACCCTCACTCGTCTTGTTTCATCACAGAAAATGTATATAAGAAGATTTCAACACATTAGCTAGCTATTCACGTTTCAACCTTTGAATTAATTTACAAAGATACGTGTGCGACCAATCGGTGAACGAAAATCATTGAAACTCAGTCGTTCACTTGTGTGGACGACTCTGGCTGGTGTTGGTCCATGATTCACTTGTTGTGTGGTCCACTTGTGTGATCCAACTTGTCTTATGAAGGAATTATTAGTTGTAATCTGTGATGGTATGGTAAAGTTTTCCACCACTCTGTGAACTCTGTCCCAACATCATAAGCTTGTGAACCAAATGTGGACCACTTGTGCGATCCACTTGTGTGGTCCACTTGTGTGATCGAATGTGTCATATGAAGGAATTAATAATTGTAATCTGTGAAAGAATGTGAAAGTTTTCCACCAATCTATGAACTCTGTCTGGACGTCGTAAGCAAATCCGAACATCCCCCGCTTCGGCGAACCATTGTTCGTCGAACCGGGTGAGTAAATCCGGCCTGAAAAGTGTGCGAACTAACCGGAAATTCGTTGAATCGGGGTACGTTGAATCGAGGTTGTACTGTATATTTATTGTCCAGAAGCAGAGGAGATCCAAGAGATCCATAACCTTTAAACACTCATTGTATTAACCTATGTACATCTTGTAACCTTTAAATATCTAATAAAGTAGAAATCATGGAAGGGAGTGGTAGGAGAAAAGAACATAGAAACTGTATTGGAAGAGACCTAAACATCCCTTCTAATGCATTGGGTGTGCTTTCCTGCAAGGCTAAGGGTCCCCCTTTTCCAGCCAGATGTGGTACTCCCTTCCCTATTAAAAATATAAACAAAATTACAGTAAGTATATTTTTATACACGTACTACAAAGGAAAGCCAAGTTGGTTGTTCCATACATATATTCATATACTGATGCTGTAGTATGAACATACATAAATAAAGGACAGATTTTAACATGTTCAAACATCACAAATTTAGTGTTAAATTTGACAGTCCTTCAGTCAGGAGTTAGAGAAGATTTAAATTCTTAGTTTTGGTATAATCAGTTTTACATTTTCTTTGTTAATGTATATTAACTTAATTTTAGGTAGCATCATCAGAAGATGAATTCACTTTAGTGATGGGCATCCTTCGAGAATTAAAAACCTGCCAGACTGTGAAAGGTTACCAACAGTTGGTTGATCTTGTGTCGGAGCAGGTGGACTTCACTCGGCCTCTGGACCCGTCTGATGTGGAGAGCGTGCATCGTCTAACATCTTGCACCAAGCAGGCCCTGCCATATTTTTCAGTAAGACATTTATTAATTAAATTTTGTGTTGTAAACTACATTCACATTCATGACATTAATTAAATTTTGTGTTCTAAACTGCACTCACATTCATGACAAGTAAATTCTTTGCATAGAGCTGAAGCAAAGCTGGGCAAGCTCAGTTTGTGTGTGTGCATAGGAGGTTGGAGTTAAGTTCAGTAAATTACATTCAGTGACACTTATTAACCCTTACACTGCTCAGGGGTCCTTGGGATATTTACACCCCTGTGCGCAAGAAAAAAAAAAATTCAAAAAAAAATTTTCGTCTTCTAAACATGTTAATTTGTGTCCCCTAAGCACGGAAAAAATAAAAAAAAAATCGTAGGCGACATATTTTGGGCGCAATTGACCGAGGAAGTCTGGCAAAAAGTGGGCGTTGACTGAGCGGTCGTCAGACCCGGTCAGCGTCACCCGCGTTGACAGATGGGAGTTGCCACAAAGATATTATTACCTAATTGTTTCAATGTCTCCGATTGATTTTTTCTTAGTTTTTTTGCAGTAATATTATTCAATAGTGTGTATTGTAATATATTTATATAATAAAAGTGGTTAATAATTGCTATACTCAAAAGTATGATGTGCATATTAGTGATTCAATTATTATGTTTATAAAACAATAAACAAATAGTTTTGCTGCTATTACACTCTATACACAGGTTATATATAAGTATCTGCATATTTTGGTCACCATAACGAACCACGAAGTTGGTATTGAGAGTCGAAAAGCAACGAGGAGTTACCGCCACACACCAGCCAGCCACTCGCTGCCACTCCCTCAACACACGCACTAAACTTTCTCCCCCAACAATACCAGTTGTGGTGTTATTACACTATATACAGACGTTATATATAAGTATGTGTATATTTTGTTCACCACAACTGTACAGCTAAGCTTATATAGTTAGTTCAGGCACTAAGAGTCGTCGCTATACACAGATGGTGGCTGGCGGATCCCTCACTCTATCAAGGTCACACGCACTAAACTTTCTCCCCCAACAATACCTTTTGCAGTGTTATTACCCTATATACACATTATATATAAATATCTACATGTTTTATGCACCGTAACTGTACACCTAAGCTTGTAGTGCGCCCAAAGAGCATAGTGGCCACCCTCTAAACAGCTAGACAAATCGTGCAGACGACGTCACCTCCGTCACCCATATGGCTTTCTCCCAGCATAATCCTTTTGCTGTTATTACACTAATACACACATTATATATAAGTATCTACATTTGTGTTCACCATAGAGAACCACTGACCTGGTATGGTGAATGCAAACAATAACAGGTGGCCACACAGTCAGTAAACAATGCTGTCTCCCTCCGTCTCTCGGCATCACTCCTCCCACAGGGCTAATTATTACAACAATCCTGCTATTATCACAACCCTGGTTATTTATATCACAGTCATTGGTCATCTGTAATATTGTCATCGCTAAATAATAACAATTATATATTTATTTTGACATTTTTCGGCGATGCTGTGGTCACAAGCTGAACATCAATGCTGTTCGCTCATGCTGCGTGCGCCGGCCTTGGTTGCTCCAACAGTACTGTGCCTCTCACACCTGAGAATATTGCCCACGATTTTTTTTTTAAATGGCATCTGTTTACAAGAGCCCTGAGGAAGCTACTGTGAACCCCGTGTAGCCACGGGCCATTTGAATCAGGCCTGGCACCCTATGGCGTATATATACGCCATGCGCACCATGGGACATGTTACTCATGGCGTATATATACGCCATGCGCAGTTTAAGGGTTAAACAAGTTATCTTTATTGAAAAATTTGCTAATTCGTGTAAAAACTGAAATGGGAGAAGAGTTCTGTGCAGTATTCATGATGCTTATAATGCTATCAATGAGTGTATTCTTAATTTTGGCATTTTCTATATACTGTTTTCTATATTCCTTAGTTTTTTCTAAGGGTGTATAGAATTTGCCAGAGTTTCATAATGCTTAACATTTAAGATATCTCAGATGGATAATATGGGGAAGGGAGGCTGCTGATATGTAGATCATGGTCAAATTTATGTAGGCTTATATTGTTCAAAAAACAGTGAAATTTAAAGGAATGTGATGCAGAAATTTTGGAGGGCTGCACACTCGTTCAGCTGTATCACCATCTTCAAAAGAGTTGTCATTTATTGTGCCTTATTATTGTTTGTTTTTGATAGCATATAAAAGTTCAGCACAATTGAGTGGTCCAAAGATATGCCACAGGATGCATTTTAGAGATGAGAAGGATCAATGATGAAAACCTACCAAGAAGGCTACATTTAATGACAGAAGATTAATAATATGATCACAACATTCAAGTGGCTGTTCCTTTCCAATAAGAGTGAACAAAATGAGCACGGGTATAAATTGGAAACACAGATGAGCCAAAGAAATGAAGAAATACATGTGAGAGTGCTAAGTAAATAGAATGATCTTGAATCGGAGGCAGCGGAGCAACCATTATTTGCAGCTATAATCACAAGTGTGGCACAGCCCTTGAATGTTAGGAGGTATAAATTGACCAGGTAGACCTACAATAGCTAGGGCATTGAGCGCAAGCTAGATATCTCTTCCTATAAACACCATTTTATTAGAACTCCACATTCTAAACTATTTCAGTGCACTTTCCTCAGTCTTGTCGTTTATTGACTTTTGAACTCTATGTCCTTTTATGACATTTTCATTTCTAACTATTCTCCTAATATCAAAAGTGCTTCTCAGAATGTCCATATCTCTAATTCTTTATTTATATTCATACCACAATTATCCCGCATTCTTAAGTGAGAGCACCATCACCTCTTTGTGCATCCTTTGGCGGCATCTATTTGTCGTTTTCTTTCAAACCATAGCACTAACTGCTTTACTTCCTTTGTGCACCATATTCTCAAATTCCTTATCAGGCAATCCAGGTAATACTCACTTTAAATGTGCATAACATCATTAGATGTTTTAGGTAGTTTGTTACATTTGAAACTGGGATACAGGTTCCCAATTGGTACTTTAAAATCTCCAGTAAACATCTACCATCTTAAAAAGTGACATGATTTTTGGAACATTTTTCATGTGCTCATTGCATAGTTTTTAAAAATATAGAATGACAAAAGCCTTGTTTTTAATACAGTGGTACCTCGGAATACGAGTGTCCCTGTATGCGAGTTTTTCGGAAGACGAGCAGGATTTACTCCAAAAATATGTCTCGGAAGGCGAGGGTTACCTCGGGACGCGAGTTTGTTGATACGTGTACAGGCCGACTGGCGCGTGGTGGCATGGCGATCGCGCCTCAGTTTACCAGTGTCTCGTGTCCAGTGACTATCCCACCTGAATTCTTCACAAGGATTTACAGTTTTTTATCGGTTTTTTGGCCATTTGAGCATAAAAGTTGTCATTATATATCTTGCCATGGGTCTCAAGAAAGCCATTGGCAAGGTTCAACCTAAGAAAATAGCTGTGAGTAGAGGCAGTAGAGGATGTCCCTTCTTGATTAAGAAAATGTGTGAAGTATGGGAAGAACTGCAAAGTTTTGTTGAAAAAACTCACCCAGATAAAGCTGTAGCAGGCCGTTGCATTGACCTTTTAAATGATAATGTGATGTCTTACTACAGACAAGTGTTAAAATGTAGGGAAAAACAAGTGTCATTAGACAAATTCTTAGTAAAACAAGCAAGTCCTAGTGGTATGCAGGCAAAATGTGCCAGAGTGTGCATACCAGTGAAGTCCTCACTGCCTGATGTGATAATGGAAGGGGACTCCCCTTCCAAACAGTAACTCCTCTCTTCCTCCCACCTCCTCACCATCTTCCATACGCCTACAGCATTCAACAGCAAGGTAAGTAATAACTTGAACATAGTTTTGTAGGTTTATTTAGATGAATTAGGCATAAAAATTTAGTTTGATGTGGGGTTTTTGGGGTAGTCGGGAACGGATTAATTCATTTCCCTTTATTTCTTATGGGGAAATTAGCTTCGGAATGCGAGTTTTCGGAATACGAGGCGTCTCCAGGAACCAATTAAACTCTTAAACTGAGGTATGCCTGTACAGTACTTATTTTTCAGAGTGCATACAGATAATGCATTTTGTAACTTACACAATGAAAGGGTTAAACTGACCACCCACTCCTAGCATTTCATCATTCATATTTGAGAACTTTGTCTCTCCACCAGCATAACTTTCTCACACACATCAGTAAATTTTCTACTTAAATATCTTGCTGTGCAAAGCTAAAATACCAGGGGCCAGATTCATTAAGCAGTTACACAATCACTTACAAACCTGTACATCTTTTCACAATCTTTGGCGGGTTTGTTTACAATTGTTAAACAGTTAATGAGCTCCGAAGCACCAGGAGGCTGTTTATGACAATAACAACAGTTGATTGGCAAGTTTCATGCTTGTAAACTGTTTAATAAATGTAACCAAAGCCGTCAAAGATTGAGGAAAGATGTACACGTTTGTAAGTGCTTGTGTAACTGCTTCGTGAATCTGGTCCCAGTACTGTATCATTGTTGTGCATAAAATTTAGTTTACTCTAGTTATCACTATTATGCTTACCAGTGTTAACTGTATTTATTCCCATCTAATACACACAAATATTTTCATTTCAGTCACAGGTGCGTTCTACTCAGTTTGTTGAGTACATGTGGCGAGAAGTTGTACCAGCTCTTGACCACTTGGAGGGTGCTGTCACTGATGGTAGTAACAATGCTGCGCTCATCCTAGATCTTCTCAAAATTATTGCAGAACTGGTTCCCCATGCTGGCAACTTAGAAGATATAAGTGCCAAAATTATGGCCATCTTCGACAAACTTTTGGTAGGTTTTTTTTTTTTTTTAAGAGTCCTGGATATGGTACTGATAAATTTTGAATAAAATATTTAATGACTATAATAATATACATAATTACTGTTAAGAATAGCTTGTAATTTATGTACTGTTTGTTTGTTATTAAAAGATGTTAAATATATATATATAAAATTATTTTTTGCAAGGCAAACAATTAGGCACTATCATCCTGGTCTGAAGTGATAGATTTGTTAAGGATCTCAAGGCACAATTATTTATTAATTTTATTTCATAGGGTAGTTTTAATGTTTATAATTATATAACTTAGCTATTACTATGAAATCAAATTGTGAAATTTTGCTTATTGGTTGTATTTGGTATTGTATACAGCTGCACCATGCTGTGCTAGCCTCCTCTTTCATGTTGTGGTTCACTTAGTCTTGTTTCTTTGGTATCTTGTTCCAAAGGCCAGGCCTTCTCAGGTTGAGGGATGGTTCGTTTCAGCTAGTACGAAGTGTACTCGCTTGTGCATGACGTTTGCAAATATGTGGCTAATACTGTGTGTCTACTGCTTATATTCAGTCTTAGGGGTTCTGGCAGTCTAACTTTGTGATAGCAGCTTGTTGTCTGTTGGATTTTCTCATCCTCTCTGGTCCTGTGTGACTTGAAGGCACCTTTCCCGTCACCACCACCTTCCTCCTTCCCTGAGTCTTGTTTCTGGCCTTCTCTTCTCATGGGTTGGCCCCTTTGTTTTTTTTTAATGTTTCTTTCATCTCAAAGAAGGCATGTTGTGGAGTATGCACTGGAAACCTACCAAGGCCCAGCCAAGATATCCTGTGTTAATTATAGCGAAGTATTCTTTTCTTGTGCAGCTTTAGCATTTCTTTGTGCTCGCTCTTTGCCCTTCTTTCCCATGGGGATATGATGCACCTTGGGGACAGCATGTGAGGGATAGGGCAGGCAGGGTGGACTGCTGTATGACCTGAGTTGCCATCAGGTGGTGTCCTTGGATATTAACACATATTGACGTTGGGTATAAAACTACTTTCCTTATTTCCATCTTTCTAATTAAAATGCAAAGTTTGTTTTGCTTTGCTTCTCTGTTTTGAGTCAATATAAAGTCCCCATGCTTCCCTTGCTAATATGAGCAGCCTGGTGTCCAAGAACCTGGTTGTCTATAGAACAAGACCCAATGGACCACTTGATTTTTGTTTCTAATAGATTGTCAGTTTTTCTAATTCTGTAATAATGCACTAGTACAGTATTTTAACATTGATAAGCAAGTAATCTAATTTAAAGTTGCAATAATTAGTTGTATTGCATTTTCAGGAGGTGATGCCACTCCCCCCAGAGGGAGATGCTGCCACAGAAGCACTGGAGGGAGGAGTGAGCCTGGAGTTCTCTCGTGTGGAGTGTCTCCTCTTCACCTTCCACCAGCTGGCAAAGCATAATCCTGAATTTTTGACTGAGGATGCAGATCGGTTGAAGGATTTCAGGATCAGGTATAACACTATCTTAATATATGTTTGTTGTTAGGAGGCTTACCTTAATGTATAATGGTGAAACCTGTTTGTTGTAGAATTTATTGGTGCATATTTTCTAATATTGGGACAGATTCTGTGTCCTCCCACCAGGTGGCACTCAATAAAATGTTAGAAATTGGTGAAATTCACACAATTCTGAACAAAGACAAATAGTACTGACCAGTATTCAAGAACAGGGATAAGTCACTAATGTACATTACTAGTAAGGTATTGGAGAAAGTGTCAGGAAGCAAATATTGGAGCATCTGCAGACGAGGAGTCACAATAATGTGGCTGAAATATGTTGACCAAACCACACACTAGAAAGTGTAGGGACGACGACGTTTCAGTCCATCCTGGACCATTCTCAAGTCAATTCTCACAATCGACTTGAGAATGGTCCAGGACGGACCGAAACGTCGTCGTCCCTTCACTTTCTAGTGTGTGGATTGGTCAACATTGGAGCATCTATAGAGGGAGAAAATTTTGTAATAAGTGATTCAACATGTATATCAGGATATGACATGATAGAGATGGCCGAGTAGGTTGATAGAGATGGCTGAGTAGGTTGCCATGTTTTACTAGACAGCTTAAAATTATTATGTTCTTACATAGGGCGAGTATCTGACATAGGAAGCAGGGTCGGTTAAATACATGCTTGACGACTAGAGAGATGTGGGGAGTTGATAAGTATAGTTTCATAGAACGATACTTATTTTCCTAAAAGTTCTTGCTTGAGCAACCAATGTGTAGTTTTAGGCGCGCACACCTGCTGAGCCTCTTACGGGTTTTGTACTCTTTATTCATGTGCTTCCCTTCTGCAGCACCACTCTGTAGCATCCATGAGTTTTGCCTTTATTTTTAATTTTAGGTTCAGTATTTGTTTCCATGTGAGACTGAATATGATAGTTCATAAATAAGGCTTTGTATCACTGTGGAAAGTACCTTCCAGAGCAGAATCATTTGGATGCTTCCAATCTTAACATTTCTGCCAGGTGGGGGTCAATGGATGGCCAGGCATTTCAACTAGTTGTTAGTATGAGCCCTTGTTTGCAGTCACTTGTGATGCTAAGAGAGGGTTTGGAAGGATTTGAAATTATGGCTTGCCCTCTGGTAGTAACTCTGTATAGAAACCTGCAGGAACATTTGAAAAATCCCTGTAACACCAAGCTGTATGATAACCTGTCCAACTGCCTATATATTTGTTTAAAAGTATGCATGCAAATATTTTTGTTTTCTAGGCTGCAGTATTTTGCTCGAGTTTCACAAGCATATCAGAAGCGCTTGAGAGAGGCAATAGCTAACAAAACTGGTGAAGAACTGAAGACAGAAGAGAATAAAATCAAGCTCATAGCTCTCAAAACTACAGCAAACATCAACATACTCATCAAAGACCTTTTTCACCAGCCTCCATCCTATAAGGTGTGAATTTGATGTTGTCTGTATTAGTGAAATGGCTGTCATTCTTAGGTAATATTGCCATACTGTTAATGAGATCTTTGAGATCAGACTTTGTTAAAGCCCATACTGATGAGATATTGCATCGTGTGGGATGTAAGATTAATGGGATAAAATTGATGATATAAACCATAATAGTGAAATGGAATTAACTGTTTTGTTAGTAATACAATTTGGTGGGCTAAATAGCTGGGTAGTAAGATTACATTATTTAAGTAAGGCTGAGGAAGGGTGTTTTAACAGTGCATGCTAGTTACTTTCTTTTGCGTGAGACACGGGTAGAGGATCGGGTTATTGTTCATCTGCATCGAAACAAATTAAAAAAATCTTATTGGCTATTAAAAGTGAAGGCAAGGATGGGGAAGAAGTAAATGGAATGAGAGTAGTCCTACCTTGAAGTGCTGAGCCTGGTTGCAAAGGGAATATCTGTATAAATTAATGTTACCATTTGTGACTTTTAACTATTGGCCTAATGTACAAGAACAATAAAATTGATGTACTTCTTTTTGTGACAGGCATGCATTGCTCTTTCATGGAAGCCAGCCTCTACGGCAGGGAAACCAATGACAAATGGAGCAGAGAAGAGGCACACACCCATCACATTTGATTCCAACAGCCCCAAGAGTCACAAAGAGGAGCGTCCAATTTATGCTCCACCAAGAGACAAGTACAGTCAGAGAGCAGGCCAATACTGTAAGTTTGATAATGGAGATTGCTTGTATTTTGGCTCGAGTATATTTTCCTGTGTTTGTGGATGGCATTATTATATGTGTGTGCTTTCCTCCACAGGGTTATGGAGAAGTACTATATGTCAGAAATATTCATCAAGAAAATTAAACCCTAGAATAACAATACTATTTACATGCACATTAAAAATAAAGTATATTAGTAACACTCAATGATCATAGCATGATTATTGGTGGATTCTGCAAGAATCCACTAAGTGATTGCATTTAGGCTCCCCAGAAATAATTATTGACTTGTAATTTATGAACAAAGTCTGTAGATATTTTGCATAGGTACTGAACTTTGAAGTGGTTCAGGGCAAGGAAACTACTGGAGTGCCAGGTCCCATATTTGCACAGTAAAATAACCATACTGGAGTGAACGATATGGTAGGAAATGCCGAATTTGAACATCGGAGGTCCACAGTTGTTCAGTATCCTTCCAACAATATAAGAAAAACTGCTGGAACAAAGGTGGCAATAAAAAAGTAAAAACTGGACAGTTTTCTGCAAGAGGTGCTGGACCAACTGAGCTGTAGTGGATATGTGGGCCACTTCAAGCAGCCCGTTAGATCAATCTCCGAGCTGGGCTTAGGGAATAGAACTTTCAGAGTTCCATCCAGGTACAATCCAGGTTTTGATACCTGATTGATGGGGTTCTGGGTGTTCTTCTACTGCCCAAGCCTGGCCCGAGGCCAGGCTTGACTTGTGAGAGTTTGGTCCACCAGGCTGTTGCTTGGAGCCCGCATGCCCACATATCCACCACAGCCCGGTTGGTCCAGCACTCTTGGAGGAAACAATCTAGTTTCCTCTTGAAGATGTCCATGGTTGTTCTGGCAATATTTCTTATGCTTGCTGGGACTCGGATAGCATATGCTGCTGCAAGGGATGCCCCTTTTTTATTGGTTCATGTAGTTTCCTGGTAGTAGGTTACTATCTTTGGACCTTGAGCAATATATCCAAAATTTCTGTACATGGCCTGATGTCTGGGTATAGCCATATGTTGCAAACTATAAAAATGTTTGGGTATTGTGTTCAAATGTTAATGGATGTTCAGCACTTTTATGTTACATGTAAAATACTCTTATCTATGGAATAAAGGTAATTTACTTCTTAATGCCACTGAGATTGTGAAAAATTTGAGAGACCTAGTTTAAAGTCAGAATTTGTTTAATTGGTGAATATTTTATTTCTCTAATTTTTGCAGCTGGTACAAATTTCCGAGGTCGTGGCAGGGGCCGAGGGAGAGGCTTCAACTACAGTTTCAGTCGAGGGTCCATCTTCCGTTCAGGCTTCAGAGGAAGGCGAGGAGGTTTCAGGCCCTATTAATTAATTAAGTGATGGAAAACATTCAGAAAAAACAAAAGTGAGAGAGAGACTTGGAATGTAGATAAGCAAATTACAGTGGACCTATAAACACTGAAAATCAAAAACATGCAAAATTATGCAGCAGACATTTTACAGCACAAAGGCCTATAATTTTTTTTAATGGATTCTAAAGTTCTTGAAAGGGTACCTGAAAAAAAGGCATCAGAAGTTTACTTTTGACATTGGTTAATTGCAGCTTTGTTGAGAAACAATGTATGTCAAATTTTGTCTGACTTTTGTTTATAAAAACTGCAAGTTGTAGCAACATATTAGGGCAAGACTGAAGCAAAAGTAACTTGGACATTAACAATATTCATAAGCCAAGAAGACACAAGACCTATGAGCAGATGGGAAAGAACAAATCTAATGATTTGATTTATTAGTGAAGTATTGAAAGCACCAAATATGATCAGTTGAGATCATCTTAGTCTGTGAACTAAATTAGAAAATAAATTATATAATAAATGACAGTAGGTGGCCAACTTGAGTAATATTGTGACTTGGTGAGGCGGATGCTGCGTTTCTTAATTTAGATTATACAGTAACACATTGTGGTACAAACAGGTGGCTGATTCCAAGAGACAGCACATTTGAAATTGGCAGACATCTATGCCATTTGCAAAATGCTTTTTTAAATATAAATACTAACTTTGTGTTTGATGGGACCATGCTACTGCAAGTCTTTAAAAGTTTTAAATAATGTCTTATGGTTTAAATTTGTTCAAAATCATGCAAAGTACGTTTTTAAGTTGCAGCCATAGCTTAACCTCTCCAGGCTTTACTGCTTAAGGTAGTAAACTAGACGTAGCAATTGGTAGAGCAAGAAGTGTGTGTGTTCTATTCTTGATTTTTCTTGCTTTGGGGAACCAGCAAAGATTAAGCTGGGTGTAGTGATTGCAAGAAATGTTGATTATATATAGTAATAATGACCAAATTTTTAGTCTTACTCTTAATAATAGATATTACACCAAAATCTTAAAAAACTTCTATATTGCTGTATCAATTTTTTCTTTTATATTGTATGTGATCCTTGGCCACCTACATTTTGGAACTGCTCCTCGGCATAAGGTTAAATTGTAAAAAAACGGCAGACTTTTGGCATTATATCGGCCTCTCTCAGCATCATTCAAAACGTGTGCCTCGGTTAATATATAATTTTGTGAAACTTTGAACCGACTGTTGGAAGACTTCAAGAACCATAAGGATTTTCTTCTCGTGTGGCATGGCAGCTTGTTCTGCTATACAGGAAGGTCCTTCAGCAGCTTCACGGTATGTTTGTCACTCGTCAACTCCCTGCTGCAGAAACTGGCAACTCGTGGATGATGCAGTTTTTTTTTTCTCTGATGACTTTGTGTGCAAAATCATACTCAGCTCGGCATGTTTTGTTTTCAGGTGTGCTGTTGTTTGCAGGTTTGGTTAAGAAATTGAAATTATACGGAGTTTGAAGACTAGTGACGAATGACACAATTGTTTTTGCCTTATATCCTTGGCCATTTTTAATTTCACTATAAATTGCAAATTTTAATAATGAATTTTACAGATGCTTAGCAGTCGATGCAGTTCAAGAAAGAGCCTTTCTGGCAATAAAGGAATCCTACTTTGATTATCCTTCAGCACAATGCTGACATTGTTTCTGTAGTGTTGTAATTTGTTCATATTTGCCTTCATTTCAGATTTGTCAAGATTGCTTTTAGTGTTCAATTAATAAAGCTTGAGCTGATTTCCAGATATTCATGCAATCAGCGATTTATGCAATGATGCCATAATTGGTGAAACTTAATGAAGTTTTTTCAGTAGACAGCTTCTCATGGATATTTTAGCTGCTGAACATTTTATTACTTTTTTGTTTTAGTCTATTGGTGGATTCCTTGTTTGTTTTGGAGTGAGTCCTCGAATTCAAGTCATGATTTCAATTGGATTCTTATCCCAGAAGTTTCATCTGGCTCGCTGCTTCTGAAAATTCTCTGCAGGATAGTGACCTCATATGGAAGTTTTCCCCAGACATTTCAACTGCTCTCAGGTAGTAAAATATTGGATGTGCTGACGAGTCTGATCATATAAGTGTGTACGTTACTGGTGGCTTGCCCTGGAAATAGGCAAGCGCACACCAGTGAGAGAATAGAAGGAAAGTATAGAAATGGCAGACTTGAAAGGGAAACAAGGGAGAAATTGAGCAGTATTACTTGTTAAGTGAACATGGCGTAAGAAAGTGTAGCGGACCACTAAGTAGAGCCTAAAAATAGGACCAATAGGAGGATGAAATCTCTGCGTACTTTTGTCGTCATAGTGTTTCTATAGGAGATTCAAGATCAATTTGCATACTGCAGTAGTCCTTACTTACTTATAGTGGATATTTGATGATAGTGGTGAAATTTTTCAAGGAATGCCACTATATACTAAATATGCAAATTCATATCAAAACACTTCCTGGATGAGTGCATTTAGATTTGTAATTGCCTTTCATGTGTGCGTGTAATTGTGGGGCTCAGTTACGGGAAAAGGAGAGGGACCTTTCAAAAGCTGTTTAGATGGGGACCATTTATTATGGCTTACAGGGGTGGCTGGTTTTGTGAAATTAAATTTACAGAAAATTTTTTAAGTGAAAAATATTTAACCAGTTCATAAAAATTTGAAAAGTCTTTAGAGATTTGCTTTTGGAGGTATCTGCATGTTGGTGTTTCTCTCTCTTAGTTATAATATGCTTTTATATGTTTTTCTTACATTTCCATAATACTGCTTTATATTTCAGTGGATTTCTTTTTTCATATTGTAGTCTGTCCATGTCATTTTGTTCCAGCAGCCCCCATCCAGATTGTCTTTCGGGCAAAACATCTTGTGCTTCCGTTGCCTCGTCAACCTTTTTCCAGATACACAATTCATTTGCCTACCTTTGCCTGAGCTGGACTCTTCTAGGTCAACATTT
>NC_091230.1:21855761-21968261 GCF_040958095.1 Procambarus clarkii
TTTAGCACCTACCGTACCAAAGATGCTATGTTTCTCATTGTCGGGGACAGGAAGCTCATTAGATTTATCTTAGCCTCACTGCTGCCTTGGAAACTGTGTGGTCACCCAACTGTATTCAACAGTGATGCACTACAACAGTACCTAACCATCTCCTGGGGTGTAAAACTCTTGGTGGACCAAACTCTCATAAGTCAAGCCTGGCTTCAGGCCGGGCTTGGGGAGTACAAGAACAATCAGAACCCCATCAAGCAGGTACCAAACAGGTGTGACCCATAACACCTAACTCTTAGTTATCTGTTTATAATTACTTTGGTCATGTTGCAGTAAAGAAAAAGCACTAAGCCTAGAAGGCTATAACAGTAAATGTGAGCAAAGGTATTGGGTGTAAGGAAACATGCCCAAATGTCTTGCCTGGCATGGACCTGGTACATGTTGAAATTTCTTCACCAAGACTGCCTCTTGTGAACACTAAATTATTTCATTACTTGCTGTATCAGCTTAGCCTGAAATCCTCCCCTTGTTTTCTGTCCCTACCATTTGCAGCTGTCAGGATCCCTGTCACTGCCCTTTCTAAAGTCTTGCCACTATTAGTGCTCTCTTCCTTTTAAGTACCTAACAGGTGGTTCTTGCTGCTACCTGTGAAGTAGTTATCTTTATCTTCACATGCTTCAGTGTTATAGTCTCTGGGTATGTTTTTAATATACTATATCTACAAATGAGGTTCGCCCCTAGAGTGGCCCATCAATTGAGTCCAGCTACATTATAATGTCTAGCACTTATTTTTATTATATGTCAGTTTTATATATTACTTTTATTTATACATTGTCAGTATTTGCAAGTATGTGAAGTTGTATATGGGAGAGATTGTTTTAGTGTGATGTAGAGTAATAGTGCCATGCTTTTGTGTACAAGTATTCTCTCTCCACCCTCGGCACTGCAGACTTGCTTTTGGTCAAGGGTGGTGACGTGTTGGATTGGCACCCCTCTTCATAGTGAGGGGTGCTCTCCATACCTCAGTTATTCTCACTGCCATTGAGAACTGTACATTAACTGGCAAGTGTTAAACTTGCCAGTTAATGATGAATCTAGTTGCATATGTTTCCTGTCATGTTGTGTAAATACATGCATTAGCTGGTTTCTTTGACTCATTCAATTCAGAATAGTTGTGTGTAGTTCACTTGAATTTCCTCTTGTACTGAAGAACAGCACTTTTATATTTTCTGTGTATTCCTTAACTATAAATTACTGTAACTGAAATGCTAATTCCCCCCCATCCCCCACCATCCATATCTTACCCTACCTCCATGTGTTGTTTAATCCTGGGCATACAAGAGGGGAGCATTTGAGGTGTGCTTTGCAGGGTCAAGCATTAGCTCCACATGCCCATCTTTCCTGCTGACATTTGGTCAGGGAAATTTCATTCATATTTCCTACCATATTTACTCTAGAAGCTGAAGTGTATTTGTTTATGGCTTGTTTGTCTCAGTTGAACAAGGTGGTAGTAAGTTGGAACTTCTCATTTTGAACCTTACTTGTTCATTTATTTCCCATAGAGTTGGATACATCTGGCACTGGTGTGGTGTTATGTCTAGCTCTTGTCTTATTTTTTTGCCCTTCCAGTTTGTTATTTGTTCTATAAGTTTTGTATATATTTTTTTATGCTTTATAGCATTGCCTATCAAGCCAATGGTTAATAGCATACTTGCCATATGCTTCTTTCCTAGATGAAATTAATCTATGTGACCTCTGTGCATTTTGGTACGAGTTTCTTCACATTGTGCAGAGTTTTCCATCAGGCTGAGCTTCCTGAGCTTCAAGTACACCCAACTAAAAACTTACATATTTCTCTTTGCAGAACTTCACTTACATTCTAATATTCATATTATGTCATATGTAATACTGTACCTATATGCATTTGTGAATATGCACACTATTACAAATGTGTATAGAAATTAGTATTTTGCACATGTAAATTGTGTGCAAATTCTGCATGTAATCTACATTTTGTAGCACTAAGAAACGGTGAATGGAACTTACTGTATATGCAGGGCTCTCTCTAATAATCTCATAAGTGAGGGAGTCAAGGTACAGGTGGATGCGAACTAATCCGGTTTTCTTCCTGTAAGAGAAGTAGATTTGCTCTATAGCATTGTCATAGTTATTAACACTGTTCTACTGCAAATTAGAACCAAAGCTATTGAGGGAATTGGAGTACAAGATCAATATAATATTCTATGGGATAAAAAAATTATTATTTTGTGTATACAGTATATACACTATGGTACACTGCATACTTAAATATCCTGATATATTTTTAAACACAATCTACATGATTGTGTTTAAAAATTATGTCACTGAACTAACCTTGAAGTCTTCAGTGTAACTGTGAACTAGGCTACAATACTGTATAAACCCTTGCTAACATTCCTCATGCTTAGGTTTCAATTTGTTATGTCACTCATTAAACCACTGCGCTCCATATTAGTTACAAACTATATGATGCCCTTCCTTTACTCCAATAACAGCTCCAGTACCAATGCCATACACCCCTGCAGGCGACTTATCTCCCCAGATACAATCATGTTTAAAAACTCATTTTTATTCATGGTAAAGAAGCTTAGCATAACCCTTTCTTGGTCAGTATGTTATCAATAATAGGAGTTCTATAAAAAAAACTGCTAATAGATATCTACTGCAGAAATAACTCACGAACACAGGCTGTCACCCAATGTTCTGTTCAGTAGTTTCTGAATGATGTTGTAGAAAGGTCTGTTTTCCTCGGCTAATGTCACCCGACTCTCATATACAGTCTCCCTGTGGACATAAGAGGACATTGTAGGATCTGTTTATGGGCATTTTATTACAGGCTTAGCAAGTACACAGTTCTTTGTTTAGATCATAGATGGAAGTCAGTTGTGGCAACCTCCAGACTGATATGTATTTGTCAGATGTGATTTGGAGATGTTCCACTGGAGAGGTCCAATCACACTACCCTTGGGTACACTTGCCTCTATGGTATGTTTGTTGGAGGAATGATTGTTTATGAAAACCTGGGAGGTTTAGTTACTTTAGTAGTTTTCAATAGGATGCAAAAGCTTCCCATCAACTCCAAGTGTCTTTAGCTTGCACACCAGTTCTTTATGAAAGACCCTATTTAAATGATTGATCAATATCCAAGGCTACAACAGCCATTTTCTCCACAATCGAGACTTGTTCCACTTTGCGGTCAACTGTAGTAGTAGATCCGACTGGTTTTAGAGATAAAAGAAGCACAATTGATTATTACTTAAGAATTTTTTTTTTCAAGATTTTTTTCACAATCTTTCCAACAAATGAGAGCAAAAGGCATAATGAATTGTTTGAATATATAGTTATAAAATTTTACATTTTCAAGAGTCTTCTATTATATGAAACCCTTTTGCTTGTTTCATCAATGAGCCCTGATCAGATCTTCTGACTACTTTAGAGTACAGTACTGTATATAGATTCATAGATGTTTAATCAAGCTTATTATGATGAACTCACTTGCAGGCTTGTGGACAAATGCAGTTTAGAAGCTGCTGTTGATATAAGAACATCACCTTATCCATGCACAGCTCTGCCAAAGATAATAAATCAAGCTTTAGGTATTATGTTTAGCAAACAGATTTCATCCTAAAAGAGAGAATATCAATGCTAAAAGGTAAATTTAATTTATGCATATAGTACTGATATGAAAATTATGCTCTTGATAATTTTATATAGCTGTTTTACAAGCTGGTAAATAACGTACTTTCTTTGGCATTGATGAGAGAACACGAATTATTAGGCTTGATTAAACCCTTGATGTCATAGACTGGACTTTTACCCACGTAGCAACCACACATTATCCAGAAATGCCGCTCAATGCATATCTTCTTGCATCGCTGTTGATAAACACACCAGGCACTTATTACTGACAGAACATTGTGAAACTTGCAAAAAAAAAAAAAATATATTACTGCATCAAATTCATTGCCATAAAAACCCACATGATGATGCCCTTGCTAGATTGTTTCTTCCATTCTTAGAAAGAGACACTTGCTCAAACAACAAGCTGTACTTTATTTAAAGATCTGGAGGTAATAAAATGTTCACTTGGGACTATCTTTACTATCAGTGCTCTGGGCAAGGCAGTTCTAAAAATCTGGTCTTTTAACAACCACCTGATCACACACGAGTACAGTTGTAATACATGAAGGTTCACTGATAAATTAAAGAACTTGAGAGTTTTAATCACAGTAAATCTATTCATTGTTGGAGCTTCTCAGGAAAAATTGATGTTAACCCTTTACTGTAATTTTACATGTGAAAATAAGTGAATACTGTATTAGCAAATGGGCATTCCTTGGATATCTTCTAATAATTACATAACTATCTGGGGGTCAAACATTAAATAAAAATAAAACATTGCCCACTGCAATAAAAAATACTTTACTAAATAATCTAAAAAATTTCACTAGAGTTTGGCAGGAATTATGAACAAATATTTAGTCAATCTTTATGTAGCTTGAAACATTTAAGAGACATTTATAATTAACAAGTTCGTTTAGTACTCTTGGCCCTTACACTCCAAATATTACATCCCAAAGCAGCAAGGGACAAAATAAATATAATATTTCCCGCTCAAATGAAAGCAAGGGTTCCATGGCAAATCTGGACAAACAATGTTGATGTAACAAGGAATCAACACCGACAGCATTCATCCTACAGTGATTAAACGTCACTTTTATAGCTTACCATCAGGCAAAACATGGTAATGTACAGTATGAGTGGGATGGGGATGAAAGGGTGGTTGATACTCACAAGAGAGGAGTACTCCTTGAAGATTTGAGATTTTCCCTTGAGTTTGCAATCTCCATGTGGTTCACCCACCTTCTCCAGCTTCTTCTACAATCCAGTTGCGATACAATATATTACCAACTTTTTTATTATTACAGTACACTGTAGTATTAAAAATGTTTGATTTTAATTCATTTTAAGCTAAAATTGTAAGAAAGATTCATACATTGGTCAGTGAAAAGTTTAGTTCAAGGCAAATGCCACAAACTCCATTTTATTTTATAAAGCTGATTAGAATTTAACACACAAACTTAGCATTTAATGTGTTGAGTTAGTTTAGCATCAAGGCCTCTCAACTGATGTGTTAAATAAGTCTATAATCTGCTTTACTGTCTAATCTGCAAATATTCTTTAGACTACACTTGTCAGTATATTATCATGCAATAGGGCTCGAGACCTCTTGGCCACGAGTCATTGAAGCTACACATAGCTTAATGTCTAAGGTGCAAGTAGACATTAGTCTTCAACATGGTTTAAGACAATCAACTCGGGGTGTACACCTTTCATGTACAGTATATACCAGTATGTATATATATCTATATATACATTCATATTATATATACATGTATATATATCAATCTATATCTCTCTCTCTCTAGGTGTGGCAGTGCAGATTTTAGTAAAAATACTGCTGCTATTATAGGGCAGAGAACTTTCTAACCGTTGTTTACAACAGCTACCACAGGACCATGGATACACTTCTTTCTAATCATTTTTAGAAACTTTCTTTTTAGTGACCATGAAACAGAAAATTTCATTATAGTAATTTAACAGCCATTTATCTCATTTTTGATTATGCTAACTTGTATCCTGTGCAGATTTTAAATTATTAATATTCCTGTGATGTAGTCACCAATCTCCTTTAGGTAGCTCACAACTTATACATTTTTGTTTACCATTATATACTACTATAATCTGATTCTTAGGGCACTAATAGACAAATCCCACTTTAACAACTCAATGACACACTTAACTCACCGTGGTAACAACGACATTGATACTGTTGCCAGGGGAGACGTTGAAGCCCTCATCCTCTGGAAAGGGCAGCTGGTAGGGGCTGTGGACGATCATCCTCAAGCCAATCTCTTGAGACAACAACGCTACATAGTTGTTCTGCTGGATGTTTATTGTCAGCCGGAGGCCATTCTGGAGGGACAAATATTCCGAACAATATTAACTATGCACAATACTCCAGCAATTATCATTTTTATATTAAATACCTCATAGTACAGTATTTAGATTGATAGAGAACTTATGAAAACAACCTTGCATCAGTTGCTAAAACCTTAAATCAATGTCTGAGGTGTCAATAAGCAAAGATTTGTACAGTATTGTACTAATACACTATTGATCAAAATAATGTAACTAGCCCTAGATATAAAATAATATACAATAAAAATTATTTTGTGAAGATTAATTTTCACAAATATTTACAAAATAAATAAAAATAAAAATTAGTATGTGAAATATAATATTTGCAATTTATTAAATTTTCACGCCGTTTTTCCAGGTGACTTGAATTTCCAGCGAGATAAGCTTTTTCTGACCCATTATAGAAAACAATCACTGTTAATCAACAGGTGTGACTAGTGATCCAGAACAGTGTAAGAGCTAAAGGCCATCCCTTGTGGCAATGGCCAGGCTTCATCAAGGACTTGAGTGTACATTTATTTACATAACATAGACAGTACATCTTTCCTCGACCATGGTGGCTTTGCCTCTATTTATTAAACACTATGACCTTGTAAATGCAGTGAGGTCATTCTTGATTGAGAGGTTATTATTGAGCACTTTGGAGCTCATAAATGTAAGCTAACCCGCCATGATTGAAGTAAGATAAATGTTTACTTTTGGGATCTGTACAGGTGTTTAATAAATCCTGGCCAAGGCCAAGTTTCTGAAATTTGTCCCAAACTTACTATGAGACAATAATTGCATAAATATTATATGTAAATAATTTTATTAATATTATTCATTATTTTATATGTAATAAATTTTGTCTTGAAGATTAACCAAATTTAAGTGTGAACATTAAAGCCAACAGTTTAATATAAATATCAATCCAGTAATTACACAAGAAACAATGAAAAAAAATGCATGCTCACACACACCCTTGCTCAATTCTCACATGCCAAAGGAAATGCACAAAAAATAAAACCAAATGTACGAAGAATAAACTAGCATCAAGTCGAGGAAACCAAACCTATACCCTATTAATACAGTCAACTTATTTGTTTTGTCTTTGCTGAAAGCTGGTAGAAATATCGCTCTTACATTTATGAAACTAACACATACCTAACCATTAATATGTCAAAAGTACAAAATATTTTTTGAATACGTCTGCCATGTCTTTAATGCATTTCCTTGGCCTGTGTAGTTGAGAAATAGGCAGCATGAATGTGACACATGAGGACAGTACTCACACTGGGGCCAACTGAGGAGGTCTTCTTGGGCTTGGTGTTAATGATTGTGTTGTTGTACCCGGCCTTGAAGGCTGAGTTATACGTGTAGCACTTCCCATACTGATCACTTGTCCACTCCAAGAAATTTCTAAGATCATAATTTTGTACATTAAAATTATTTAATTAACAAAATATAAATTGTATACCGAGATATGCAACAGAGAGGAAAATCAATGCGGGAGGGAATCGTACAGTAGTTATAATGTAACTGAAGGAAGTGAGTGGTATAACACGGGGAAAAATCTGCAGAGAGAGAAAAATTAAAAGAACTATAATCACGAAATCATTTCCATGAATAAAACATATAAAACAGTTGATTTCAATGCAGCAAAGACGATCTATATACTGTACCTAAATGTAAAGATAACACCAGAGGCCAGATTCACGAAGCAGTTACGGAAGTACTTACGAACTTGTACATCTTTCCTCAATCTTTGACGACTTTGGTTACATTTATTAAACAGTTAATGAGGTCCGAAGCACCAGGAGGCTGTTTATAACAATAACAACAGTTGATTGGGAAGTTTTCATGCGTGTAAACTGTTCAATAAATGTAACCAAAGCCGTCAAAGATTGAGGAAAGATGTACACGTTCGTAAGTGCTTGCTTAACTGCTTGGTGAATCTGGCCCCAGGCGGACAACTACTGTCCATCCTCTTGCCTGGAAACAACGAGCAACTGCTCAAAGAAAATAATATTCAGCAGACTCAACAACTACACGGAGTATATAAATCTCTTCACCAAGGACAAATTTGGCTTCAAAAGTTAACAAATCAACCGAACAATGTGCCTCTGTAATCCTTTACACCACCGCCCACGGGATGGGTATGGGGTGCATAATAAAGAAAGAAATTGAATTGAATTGGGTGCTAATGCTCAGGGTAAGGTAATAATCATGATAAAGCACTAGGCCACTTATATGACTAGTGCTCAAGTTGATCAGGAACTGCATGAACAAATGACTCTCTCTCCAGTCTTCCAACTGACTCCTTCCAAGTGCTGTATAGTCTTAATGACTTGGCGCTTTCCCCTGATCATCCTCCCCCCCCCCTTCCCAGTCCCCGCAACACTTGTGAAACTAAATATCTACCCGTGGGTCACCATCTATACATATAGTGAACACGAAAGGGAACAGGAAGCTAGCGGCTTGTCAAATTTCCACCCCAAACCCAAATTGTCCTGAAAATTATATTTGAAAAATATAATCAAATTCAGAAGCTACTTCGAGCGTGCAGTAAATGTTAGCAGGAGCCTAAGAAACACCTCGCTAACAGCGGACACTAAGCAACAGATAGCGGACACTGAAAGATATACACTTTCATAAGTACCTGTGTAACTGCTTCGTGAATCTGGCCCCAGCTCATCAACATCTGCACAAAACGCTATGCATACTAGTGGCTTTACAAGAATGTAAACAGTGTTATGTACTCTCAAACCCATTGTACCTTCTTTTATTTATTTATTTATACATAAATACATCTCTACAAAGTAAAGATACAAAGCAAGAAAGGTCGCAGGCAAGAAGGCAAATAACATTTAGCTATGATTTTGTTTTACCAGCTGTTGAGATGTATGCAGGGAAATTCAGCCCTTATTAAAATAAATTTATGTAAATTACAAAAGTTTCTTTTTCCAAACCTGTCTCAGAAGACCTTAATTATACAATAAATTAAGCATATACGGTATTATATTCTTACAAAAGTAGACAGAGTCGAACAAAAGTACTGGAAAAACAGATTTCTAACAGTTCTTAATTTCTTCTATCAGGACTACAATTTCTTCTAAAATAAGGACTTCTTAAGGACTTAAGGACTAAAAATAAGGACTTTCAATTTCTTCAAAATAAGGACTTCTATAAGGACTACAATTTCTTCTATAAGGACTCTTCTGCCAATTTGTTTGGGTACTGATATATTCTAACCTATCCTAGTCAAACTTTAACTGATCTTGTGAACCTAACACATCATGATCGATTGATCTGTTGTTAAACAGAACTTTCCAGTATACTCACGCATGGGAACAACTCTTGCGGTCATGACTACAGGTGATGATGAATTTATCGGCTGGCGTTTTATATCGTTCAATAGTTTCAGAGTCGGGTGAGAAGGTGTCTATCACGTCAGACAGGTCAGGTGTACGGCTGTTTTGGAGAATTTTGATTACTCCTTCCTGGGTGATGCCACTAGTATCCTTGAACCCTGTAACACATTCCTGTCAAGTCATTTGGAACTGTACCAGACATAACATCAGAAAACAGAATTATTTAATGTTATCAATAATTATATACCATACTCTAGTAATAAATTATATACACAATACTGACTTAAGAGTTACTAGTTACAAAGTGGCGGCTCACCAAGGTACAGAACACAGGGATAAGTAACCTGCCTAAATTGTTTTTATGGTTACTCATAATCCACTTCCTTATGATTGGAGTTCGCCCTGAGCAGCCGTGGCGTGCGGACGTGTCCCGTCCACCGTGACTACTGGGGTTGTTTGCCACTTTGGTCACCAGGTGGTGGGGGCGTTTCTGCCCACCCAGTGTTGTTGCCTGCCTGGCTGCGTGCTGACGTGGCAGTTCTGACATGGGGGGGGCTTCATATTCCTCCTGTTCTACGTGTGAATTCCGTGGGACTGGAGTTCTCGTGTAAGGCTGGTTATCCAGCCATTGAGTTGGTGATGTGCGACATGCTTCGTGTCCCGGTGAAGGCTGTCTACGGAGTTGAGCTTGTTACGGCCCACCGGGTGATTATCAAGTTCGTGAGGGAGGAGTATCGGGACTTCCTCCGTCGGTACGAAGGGCGTTCGTTGCCGTTGCCGGATGGCACCGGCTCTGTTGCGGTCTCGGACCGCAGTGGTGCCCTGACTTATGTAAGTGTACATGGTGCGCCCCTGGAGTTCCCTGAAGACCTTCTCCGGCGCTACTTCGGGAGGTATGGTGCGGTCATCAGTGTGCGGGTGAACACGCTTTCCTCGGGTAAGTATACTGGGAACCATACTGGGAACCATACTGGGAACCATACTGGGAACCATACTGGGAACCATACTGGGAACCATACTGGGAACCAGACGAACGTCCGTACCTTAGGTATGCGCCTGCGGTCGGATATCCCATCTTCTGTCCGGCTGCTGGGTTACTACGTTCGGGTGTATTATGCCCGGCAGCCCCGTACTTGTTTCCGGTGTGGCCAGTTAGGGCATCGGGCTGCCGGGTGCTCTGAGGCCCCTGCTGCACCTGTCAACTTGTTCCGGGAAGAAGATTTTCCGCCGCTCCCTCAGGGCGTGGATTCCGGAAATGAAGAGGGGCAGGTCTCGTTCGCTGCTGATGCGGCCCCCCCTTGCGTCACCCGACGTGCCCCCGGTGGTTGTTGTCCCTCCTCCGGGTGTTCCGGTGGCTCCTGTCGCTGGTCAATTCGCTGTGCCAGTTGCTCTCGAGGGTCTTCCGGATGGTCTCTGTGGGTCGTCTCCATCTTCCTCGTCTCCTGCTGCTGCGCCTGGCCCTGCGCCCTCGCCAGGTGTTACGGCTGCGGAGCGTCCTATTGTGTGCGGCCCGGTTCCCCCTGTGGTTAAGGCTGCTGCCGTACTGCGACGGGCGTCGGTTCGCACGGCTTGTGAAGCCCGTGGTTCTGGGTCCGCCTCCGGCGGTGAGGATGTGCGGCCAGTGCCCAAGCGTTCCAGGCGTTCTTCTACTGCTTGGGCTGATGTGAAGGACTTCGACGCCGGTGGAGATTCGGGCGATGATGTGGCGGTTCCGGGCGCTTCGCGCTCTACGTCGCTGGTGGTTGCTGACGTCCATGTGCCTGCTGATGATAATGGTCGTGCGTATGATTTACTTCCTGTTTTTTCTCCTGCAGAAGGTTCTCCGCAGTGGGGGGTGGTCGCTCCTACAGACGTGGATGGTGAGAGTTCTGGTGCGAGCCGAGGCCTCAAGCTGGTGCTGAAGAAGGATGCCAAGCGTGGGGGGTCCCAGCAGGTACAACGTCCGGTGGTTGACGCGGGGCCCTGTGAGGCAGCCGAGGAGGCTCCCAGTGCGCTGCCCATTGCCCGGCCTCGTGGGAATGAGCCTCTCCCTCACGTCTTGGCCTCCGGCGTGGCGTATGATGCTCGGAATCCTTTGCGGTTTGACATTGTTGACCGCGTGCATCCTGTTCCGTGGTGCCCTTCTCCCATCTGGGTTCAGCGGGCTCGGTGTTTTATTGTGGGTGTGCCGGAGTTGATGCCTGATCCTCGTACGGTTCATAATGAACCTGTTCCGGAGGACGTCATGTTACTTTGGGAGGCGTATTGTTCGATTCCCGGCGGCGGAGTGGCCGGATAAGTATGAACATTTTGAGTAGTCTATGTGCTTGCTGTGTGTTTGGTGTGTGCTTGGACCTGTGGTTTGTTTGCAATGTGTTGTACCTATTGTGCGCCCTTCAGGCCGGTGTTGTTTGTTGTATTTATTGTATTTCCGTTACCCTCCTGTCCGGTATTGTTTCTTTTTCCTGTGTTCCATTGTGTTTATGCTCATTGTTATGTTTTTGTTGTCGGCCCTTCAGGCCGGTATTTAGTGTATTTGTATTTCTTTGTTTTGTGCTTTTGTATTTTGTTTTGTTATGTCTGTTCTTGGTTTATTATTTTATTGTATTCCATGTTCGCATGTAAAAATAAAAAAAAAAACTACCAAAAGCCCAATTACTGACATTCTCCAGAACGCAACAATCAACAGTTGCCTAATTTCTGAATACCCATTTACTGCCAGGTGAACAGAGATATCAGGTAAAAGGAAACGTGCCCAACTGAATATAAACATGAGGGGGCACTACAATACGAGAGGACAAATTGTAAACATGAACAGAGAAACCTGAAAGCAGACAATCATCGGACTGCTATTTCTAACAACTGACGGATATACTAACAAGCAACATTCGGGTATAACAAAAAACAAGGCAACCCGTCCTCGACTCAAGTCCATTACATCCAGCGGTCGACCCCACAGACGCATTCATAAATTTTAATATGCTGTTCATTCAAAACGGGAATTTTCTCAAGTATAAATTAATATTATAATAGCATATATAGGCATAGGTTAGGTTAGGTGTTTAGGTTCTGTTGGCGATTATTTGTAGTACGTGGGTGAAGCATTTATAGCGTTGTGATTCGAACAAAATTCGTCAGTGAAACACTTGTTCCGGATATGTTCGAACGTCAGCAGTCGAGTCGTGTGTAAACCGCTTTTCATTCATAAACAGGGGGTTTGGCGGGTGCATGGAATCACTTTTGGATCTTTGTTTGGAGGACGGGCTGAACAAGGGTATACAAACATATGGGGTATACTAACAAAGAACGGAGGTGCATAATGAAGTGGACTCGAGAAGTAAAGGTTCTACCTTAGACTCTACGCATGATCATTAGGTACACACACAGAATACTCAAAACCTTTCTTCAATTAACCAAATTAAATTCTCCAACATTTTTATTACGAGAACCTATTTTTTTATTTATATTTATTGGTACTTCTTATTTATTGGTTTCATTTTGGAAACTACTTACTTGTGTACTTATACTAAGATATTTCACAAGAATTACTCCGACCATTTGTTGAAGATTTTTACATGAAGCTTCGGTAATCTCATTTTCTTGATTTATTTAAGGGCCATTAGCACTAGTGGCCTCGAAGGAGACAGGAAGCCGGCGGCTTGTCAAAGACATCCCCCCCCCCTTACCCCCACATTGGTCCTAATAATTTGATCTAACTGGATTAGATATTAGATTGAATAGAAACACGAGACAGTAAAAAGTGATCAACTTAAGCAGACGAGGAGTCACAATAACGTGGCTGAAGTATGTTGACCAATCCCCACACTAGAAAATGAAGGGACGACGACGTTTCGGTCCGTTCTGGACCATTCTCAAGTCGATAGAGTCGAAACGTCGTCATCCCTCCATTTTCTAGTGTGTGGATTGGTCAACTGACCAACTTAATACCGGTAGTTAAATAAATACTCTATAAATAAAAATGATCACTAACTAGCCTGCGGGAAACAGAAGAGCATATATACTTACAGCCTGCGGGAAACAGAAGAGCATATATACTTACAGCCTGCGGGAAACAGAAGAGCATATATACTTACAGCCTGCGGGAAACAGAAGAGCATATATACTTACAGCCTGCGGGAAACAGAAGAGCATATATACTTACAGCCTGCGGGAAACAGAAGAGCATATATACTTACAGGCAAAATACCAACAGTAGTCGGAGCAAGAAGAACAATATATGTTATTCGTCAGATTTCCATCATCCATACTGACGACCGCTGTGTACTCTGAAAGATAACACCACTAAAGATAACACCACTCTGGATTAGCATTGAGAGAGAGAGAGAGAGAGAGAGAGAAGATTAGGCCACCCAAAAGGTGGCTTGGGCATGAATAGCCCATAAGTGGTGGCCCTTTTGAGCCATTTCCAGTATCAATAGATGATACTGGAGATCTGTGGAGGTGCGACTGCACACTGCGTGACAGGAGATGTCTCCCGTGGATTAGCATTGATTGAGTGATGAAGATTAAGCTACCCAAGAGGTGGCACAGGCATGAATAACCCGTAAGGCACTCTGGACTAACATTAGCTGGGTTTACTCTCCCAGGCGGGTGAGGGAACATTATCCCAGTTATGCACGACTATGCAACACATTAGAACGTCATATAATGCCTGCAAGTACGGCTGAAGGACAAACTTGGTAGAGGTATGGACTTAGCATTAATACCAACAGAGTGACGGCCTTTAATGCCAATGTCTTTGTCATAATTCCCGTTGTCGATGTCCCCCTAAGTCCTATTACTGACCTTACCCAGGATACATCTCACCGCAATTGCTTAGCTCCCAGGAACCTATTTGTTGATAGGTGAACAGCGCATCAGGTGATAGGAAACTTGCCTAATCCTTTCTGTTCCGGCCGAGAATCGAGCCCGGGATCCCAGATTGTGAGCTCAGAACGTAGACCACTTCAGCTCATCACAAAGAAAGAAGAATTTAGTTTAGTATTTTCTCACCTTTTAAGTTGTAATCGAAGCAGCCAAACTTGTCGCAGAAGACAGGTAACCGACAGATCAGGCTGAACGAGATGTCCAGGGTGTAGTTTTCTTAAAAAAATAAAAACAAAGTATTATTAAAAATCATTAAAAAGAATAATGTATATGGCAAAAGTTATATCTAATAATTAGTAATTAAAAGCAGAATTAATATTAAACCTGAATGACTTCAACAGGTATTTTTCAAGGGACAATTATGATGTAAAAATTGACAAATATAATCCAACTCAAAATTGTTCAGAAAAAAACGATAACTTATACAGGTTATGCTGTTATTACCTCCTTTCTCGAATGTAATTAATGCACAATAATTAGTTTCCTTTATTATTGTTCATTAAATTCAAACCTAAAACACAGCCCATCCTAAAACGCAAAAAGTCTTCAGTGCGACCCCCCCCCCCACCACCGGCAGAGCCCGCCGCCCACCACGCCCTGGGGTCACACCCGGACCAAGACCCGCTAACTCCGGCACCTCTGCTAAGCCGGCGTCGAAAACCGTCTTCCCGCCCGAAGAACCAGCCAGCAAGCGTTCAAAATCTATCAGCTTTCTTGTGACCTCGGGCGATATATGCGCCAGGGGTCGTAACAATCCGGACCGTTGAATAGGAATGCCAGACGGCAGTATCAAAACCCTGTGGATAAAATCTCGTAAAGTGAGCCGGCGGCCCCGAGGCAGAGTAGGTGTCCAGACACGTCGTCAAGGTTGAACCAGGAGTCGGATGGCCTACCTTTCTGACATAGTTCATTGTTTGAGGTTTCGAAGCTCAGTGGAGTGTCGTCGTTCAGAGACTCATGGTTGGTGTTGAGGTAGCGGAGGAACCTGTAGTAGCCGTCAGTGCAGTTCAGGCGTATACTCTCATCTGCTGTGAGTTAAAACATTGTGTTACGCCGGAGATGATGCGTATAATTACTGCCTTTATCACAAATACAAATGCTTTAACAATATTAAGTAACCACTTTTTTTTTTTTTTGAGATATATACAATAGTTGTTACATTCTTGTACAGCCACTACTGTATTTTATTAAAATATTAAAAAAATTGTGGTGTGGATACTGAGGGTTACGTGTGATGGCCACATAATTGACACCAAGAACTAGGAAGCTTCTTTATGAAGAAAGTGAAATGAAACGTCAAATATAAGATTCCGTACAAAGGTGTAGAGTAAGAGGGGCATAGGATGAAGTGTAGAAATGGATAAAATGGTTAACAAAAAGAATGCTAATATATAAACTCAAGACAAATTAGGTAAAAATTAAGTTCTGTAAAAAGTTTGCAAATTTCTGAAAGACGTCACCATGTAAGAACATAATAAGAACAATCTGATATTAAAGACATCGCGAAAACCTACTCCACTGTAAAGTTTTAAGTAGCCTGGTTATAGAGACGTACATTAGTGGAAATAGGTGAAAATATTTATTAAACGCCTCGTGCCCAACCGCTTGGGCTGGACGGTAGAGCGACGGTTTCGCTTCATGCAGGTCGGCGTTCAATCCCCGACCGCCCAAGTGGTTGGGCACCATTCCTTTCCCCCGTCCCATCCCAAATCCTTATCCTAACCCCTTCTAAGTGTTTTAAAGTCCTAATGACATAGTGATTTATCCTGATAATTGCTTGCCTTGCTTCATACGAGTCAATATAGCCTTACTAAAGATTCTTCATTTAAATATTCTTACCAAATCAGAATCCTGCAATGTTTTGAGATTTACCTTAGTTTGATATTCTTAAGCACACTACTACATTAATAAGAACATTATTCAAACACATCGCGAGACATTGAAATGACCTCACTTAAGCTTCTTGGATAATTAATCAAGATACACATTGAAAATTAAGTATTTATATTAAAGGATATGGATTTTTGAGCCAGCATCTACAATTAATATGCTCCACAATGGCCAAGAAGATCATGAAAACTCACCATCAGATATATTCACTGTCCCTCGATTCTTGGGCATCTGAACCTTATAGGTTGTGGAGTTGTTGAACTTTATGAGTCTGTCTTTATTGACCTGCGGAGATGGTGAGACGTGAGACTGGGAATGGGGAGGAGGGAAGGGACAGAAGTAAGGGGTGGAAGAGGACAACAAATGGGAGGGACCAGTGCTAAGAAGACATGTGACAAGATAAGACATGGGAGGAACATGAAAGGACATTAAAAAATGTTGACACGACGTTCCTTTCATGTCTTATTGACATGGGACAATAAGTCCCATGTCAATAAGATATGGGACAACAGTAAAACAAGTTACAAAGAAAAAGTAAAAATGAGAAATAAACTACAAGATTATTCACAGAAAATGTTGAGTAATAGGAGGGAGAGAGAAGATGTCGGTAGAGGAAAGGCACAGGACATATATGGCAGAGAACATAGACGGGTTCAAGCCCGGGATAGGGAAGGACGCTTGGGCACCAATCATTAACTCTTTAAACGCCTGTTCACTCAGCAGTAGCTGTGGACCTGGTTGTAAACCGAGTGGTGTACCGTGTTCCAGGGGGAAAAAACCTAGTATGGTAATGCTTAAGATGTGTTTTAAGAAGGGAATTTTTGTAAGTCTGCTGACAAGTCAAAAGTCATCTGCTCCTGTACCCACTGTACCCACCTGTATATTAGGGCAGATAGGCAGAAGAGATGCAGTATAGGTAAGAGGCAAGTTTGGGGGAACTACAGCAATATTGGAGCTGATGATGCAGCCTAAAGAATAATGTAGCTAAATAAACCTTTATTTAGAAAATTAATTAGTGATTACTAAATTCTCCAAGTTATTTAAACATGAAATATCATGTTATGTTCATAAATTGTTAATACTAGTTTTATAGCACTGTCACTTTAATTCCATTCATTATATATATATATATATATGGCAGGCAATGAGGAACAATTATTATTCCTAATAAAATGTTCACTCGGATACCGTAGAGCAAGACTGAACAGTTGGCACCAAAGTCTACTAGAGAACAAAAGTAACATACTGTACCTTGTTAAATTCGTCAAAACTTAAGAACCGAATCATTTCTCGTGATGCAAAATTGTCCTCCTTTACATTTCCAGTTTGTCTCTTAAGACGCCGGAATTGCTCACTTGCGCCCTTCGTCTCCTCTTTCATCTCTGGTTTGTCCTCGCCTTTCTTCCCTGGCTTCACTTTTCTTGCCGTGTTCTCATTTATGGTCTCTGAATGTTCTACCTCCTGTGTTGTAGGTCCATTAGCATTTGCAGTTCCGTTGTTGAGTGACGGGTTCTCTATCGATCCTGATAACGGGTCCTCTTCCATTGGTGGAAACACCTCACCTGGGGCGGCTCGTGTCTTCCTTAGAGCGGGTAAGTTAGCGTCCTCTCCAGCGTCTCCTGCTGCTGCTGCGTCAGTGCTTGCATCATAGCTGCCTGAAGCAACTCCACGTGTATCATTGTGGTTGCCCGTAACTGCAATAGTCACACAAGTGCAGATGATTGTTGTAACTTCTACATTATTAATAATATAAACTGAGGACAAGGAGCTGGGATAGTACGGAGGAAAGGAATGGTACCCAAACACTTGGACCACACAGGGATCATAACAAAATGATATGATACATAAAATTAGACGATTGTTATAAAAAAAATCTATAAAATAACAAAATGAGAAGAAAGACTCAACCTGTTATTTCATAAGACAAGGAAGGATCTTGACAACAGATAAAAATAACATTCAAAATGACAAAAAAGACGTATCAGACAATGAAGGAGAATTACAAAAGAAAGAAAAAAGAAAATTAAATGCAGATATATATAATAACATTCATATGCAATAAGGATAAAAAGTCAACTCACTAAGCATAATATACACAAATTTAAGATTGTGAACAAATTTTAAAATGGAATGATAATTAAATATTGGAAAATAACTTAATGTAACTTAGGGCTAAATAAAGTTAGATAAATATACACACATACCAAAAGAATAGGGGTGGTAGGAGAAGAAAATATCAAAGTGTTCAGTGAGGATCCACAAGGTCTTCTCTGAGTACTCTTTATTGTCTTCTCCGAGGCTATGGGTCTCTACACTTGCACCAGAGGTGGTACCCCTTCTAGGTTTTAAAAAAAAAAAAAATAACTATATATATATATATATAATATATATATATATATATATATATATATATATATATATATATATATATATATATATATATATATATATATATATATATATATATATATATATATATGCGAACAAGCCTGAATGGTCCCCAGGACATATGCAACTGAAAACTCACACCCCAGAAGTGACTCGAACCCATACTCCCAGAAGCAACGCATCTGGTATGTACAAGACGCCTTAATCCACTTGACCATCACGACCGGACATAATGAGGTGATAGCCGAGGCTATATGAACCACCCCACCGCCGGCACTCGGATAGTTATCTTGGGCATAGCATTTTACCAAATCACCTCATTCTTTGGGGCACACGTGAGGAACACAAATGCGAACAAGCCTGAATGGTCCCCAGGACATATGCAACTGAAAACTCACACCCCAGAAGTGACTCGAACCCATACTCCCAGAAGCAACGCATCTGGTATGTACAAGACGCCTTAATCCACTTGACCATCACGACCGGACATAATGAGGTGATAGCCGAGGCTATATGAACCACCCCACCGCCGGCACTCGGATAGTTATCTTGGGCATAGCATTTTACCAAATCACCTCATTCTTTGGGGCACACGTGAGGACACGTGTAAAATGCTATGCCCAAGATAACTATCCGAGTGCCGGCGGTGGGGTGGTTCATATAGCCTCGGCTATCACCTCATTATGTCCGGTCGTGATGGTCAAGTGGATTAAGGCGTCTTGTACATACCAGATGCGTTGCTTCTGGGAGTATGGGTTCGAGTCACTTCTGGGGTGTGAGTTTTCAGTTGCATATGTCCTGGGGACCATTCAGGCTTGTTCGCATTTGTGTTCCTCACGTGTGCCCCAAAGAATGAGGTGATTTGGTAAAATGCTATGCCCAAGATAACTATCCGAGTGCCGGCGGTGGGGTGGTTCATATAGCCTCGGCTATCACCTCATTATGTCCGGTCGTGATGGTCAAGTGGATTAAGGCGTCTTGTACATACCAGATGCGTTGCTTCTGGGAGTATGGGTTCGAGTCACTTCTGGGGTGTGAGTTTTCAGTTGCATATGTCCTGGGGACCATTCAGGCTTGTTCGCATTTGTGTTCCTCACGTGTGCCCCAAAGAATGAGGTGATTTGGTAAAATGCTATGCCCAAGATAACTATCCGAGTGCCGGCGGTGGGGTGGTTCATATAGCCTCGGCTATCACCTCATTATGTCCGGTCGTGATGGTCAAGTGGATTAAGGCGTCTTGTACATACCAGATGCGTTGCTTCTGGGAGTATGGGTTCGAGTCACTTCTGGGGTGTGAGTTTTCAGTTGCATATGTCCTGGGGACCATTCAGGCTTGTTCGCATTTGTGTTCCTCACGTGTGCCCCAAAGAATGAGGTGATTTGGTAAAATGCTATGCCCAAGATAACTATCCGAGTGCCGGCGGTGGGGTGGTTCATATAGCCTCGGCTATCACCTCATTATGTCCGGTCGTGATGGTCAAGTGGATTAAGGCGTCTTGTACATACCAGATGCGTTGCTTCTGGGAGTATGGGTTCGAGTCACTTCTGGGGTGTGAGTTTTCAGTTATATATATATATATATATATATATATATATATATATATTAGCTGCTTGTCCCCCGACACAATGAATTGTAATGAAATACGTAGACGGAATGAGTACGTCAATGGTACGATACCTTCATGTGTGGAGGTGGTGCCGCCAGTGGTGGTGTCGCCAGACTGACTGTAGTCTCCGCAGGCTGTAACATGTTTCACACTTTAATTGCAAATAAGAGCAATGACACCCCCCAAATCGACCTGCCACATTACCTAATTTTGCCAAAATATTCCTTAATCCACCATATTACTTCCAAACCCACTAGCCACATGGGGGGGGGGGGGTCTCGGTATTACAGTCTGGTTCATTCTCGACTCTCAATCGGGAATTCCGGGTTCGATTCCCGGGTGGGACAGAAATAGTTGGGCGTTTCCTATCACCAAATGATTGGTGATAGGAAAGTCGATTGTCTTGAGAATCTTGAGAGTCTGGTCAAGCTCTCTTTTGCCAACGATTGACCTTTCACAGCATGCAAAACAGTTGACTAATGTGTGTGTGTGTGTGTGTGTGTGTAAGGAAATGTGCCAAAACGTCTCCATACTGAGTGGGAATCGAACCTGGGACCACACTCACTACTGCACTCTAAAACTTTATATTTTAAAATCAACAATATCATACTTGTTCCGTTACTACCAAATCCACCACCTCACTTCCTAATCCACCTCATTCACACTTGACTCCGCATCACAATCCATATTACACCTCCCCCACCATATTGCACAATCCACCACAATGATAGGACTCACAGTTTTCATTGTAGTCGTCCTCAATTTGGACGATGGGCATCCACTTTGAATCGTTCCTGAGCTGGTCTTTGCTGGGCAGCGGGTTAAGATTACACACAGTCACCGCCGGGAACTCAACCACAATTGCCTCTTCCACCTGTTGGGGAGAGCAAAAGAGAAAGAGAGAGAGAGAGAGGGGGACAGAGAGAGAGGGAGGAGACGACGAGTAAATTTTACTGCTCAGTAAAATGAGGCAGCTGAATCCAAGTCATATGAGGAGATAGCCAAAGCAATTAGTGTCTCTCTAGAGCTATAGTAAAGAGAAATATAAATGAAAACCCTTTATTCTACCCAAATTTGTTTAATGCGAAATAGTTTCTATATAATTATGCAGAGTATAAAAATAGCCAGCTAAAAATAAATTCTGATCATGAGATACACGCTAAAAAAATATACAGTATATACTAACAGCATAAAAACTGGAGTGATAATATTAACAAATTATCAATAATAAACTAAAAAGCACAAAGATACATTTAATTTCAACTTATTTCAAGACAAATTGTAAATTCTAATAAATAAATTCTAATTCTAATTCCTAAATAAATTATTATTATTAAATAAAACAATGGAACTCTTTGTTAACCCATTACAAGCATGTTAACAATATATACTATTTTAGTTCAACAAATTCTTATTACATAAATGTTTGAATTAAAAAATAAAATACAAATATTAACACCATAAACCATAGTTGACTAGAGTGAACAAATATCATACATATATATTAACTAGAGAAAGGAATCTAACACAAGAAGATAGTTAACTAGAGAAAGCCTAGTATCTATCTACTGGAACAATGAATCTTTACCACCGGTGTACCTCTCGCGGCAAACTTACCCCAATGGTGACCTTTTTGGGATAAGTGAGGTACTCTGTGGTGACATTGTAGCACTGGTAGCACCCCCACCCGACCATACAGAGCAGCACCGTCACCCACACCGCCCTACGGCACCACCCTCGGCTCCTGCCCGGCAATATGGAAGGTTAGAGCCAAGCACTATGGGAAGGTGATGCTGTCGAGTACTAATATAGTGGATTAAGGTCATAGTACCCAAGTCAGGAGTAATAACAGTAGGATTAGGTTATAATACAATTAAAGTAATAACACAGTGGGATAATATCATGACTGTAGTTGGTTGAAGGTCATAACTCGGTAGGATAAGATCATAACAGTAGAATATAAGGTCATAACAGAAGATTAACTCAAAAACTCGAATCCTGGTTACTGGCGCTTGAGCACAAGCATATCCGTTCACCACATACATACATTACCAGACCCTACAGTAATTTTCATTAACCAAATACAATTTAAGGTGTGACCATAACACAACAAAGTAAAGCAAGCACAGCAATCAACACGAAATGAGTATTATATGACGATATAATCATACAAAAGATTAAGATCTCACAAGAGCAGCCCGAGGTTACACTAGCTCTGCAGCAGAGCGAGGTTGAAACACTGCATAGCGATCATAATATAGTTATTTCATCATGATATTGGCAGCAGAACAATGTTTCCTCGAACACAAAATAGCAGGTTGGTGGAACTGTATCGAGTAGTGCCTATAATCGTATGTTGGGTAGCAACCATGATAGGCTATGTGAGGCAAGCCTAGTCAACATGCATTTAAATTGACCCTCCCCACAGATGTATGGATTTTAGGTTCAAGACTCACCTGAGAAGTAAATCTGACGATAACAAGTTATTCTATGGTATGTTTACGTTAAGGGTGTCTACTCTTTAAGATCTTACAGGTATAAAGGGAGGATGCCATGGGCAGTGCAGGTGGTCGCGAACTTCCCAACCCTGTCGTGAAGAGTCGACTGCAACTGCCTTTGCAACTTCTCGTGGTGCTTTTGTAGCTCATCCGTCTTAAGCCTGAGAGATGAGAGATTGCAAACATCAACAGACCACCGAGGCCGCTACCAGCTCTGCCAAACCTCACACTCCGTGATTAGTGACTATTAATGAAATTACAAATACCATACCTTGCAATCACGTCTTCTTTAATATTATATAAATCAAATATTATAAAAAAAATAGCTTTCTTACCCACAATCTGGTTAATAATACAGGTACTGACCCCTCCCCATACTGCTTAATGTATTCAACGGTTTATGTACCATTATCTTAATGTATTGTTAACAATGTGTATTACAAACACCTGAAGTACTCTTCCCACTTAGCAGCCTCGGGACCCTCCACCGGCGGTATTACTGGCTTCTCTTCTTCACTATGAGACATAGCTTCTTGGACGTTGTATAAAGTCTCTTGAAGCATCTCTAGGGAAGGCTGTTGGAGAACATTTGCACTGTTGGCGATGCCAGTCGAATCGCCTCCCCGCTCTCTCTTTCGGTGAATTGCACAGAAGACCTTTTTGAAGATATTTATGGGTATGCATGTGGTCTCCAACGAGCTCTCCAATCTGAGGTCTCCAATGTGGTCTTCAGGTGTTTGTGATTAATGGACTACGAGTCATCTCAGAACGAGGTGGGGGAAGGGAAGGAGCGACGCAGCAAGTGTACCGGACGGTGACCCGGAGCGGTGTGGAGTCTGGTGGCTGAGTATAGCCAGTTATTACCTTCCTGCCTTACCCCCCCACCCCAGTCCCATCACCCACGCTCTCATTTATCACACTGCCCCTTTACTCTCTCCTTGCTTTGTCTAGTCTTTCGCTCTAGGTTTTTTGTCTCCATATTATTGTAATAGTATATAATAATAGTTCATTGTCTGGGACAGGCAGCCAATGTATTTAATGTATACATGTTAGGCTTACACCGAGGTTCACTCCAGCCTCGCAAACATTAAAGTTAGGTTGGGTTGGCTGACCTCCACACAAACAGAACTAGCGGCACTACAACTACCTACCAGAACATTAAAGAAACATAGGAGGAGGAATAATTTGTGATGATTCAAAGTCTGCTCTTCAAGCAATCGAAAACTTCTCCTGGAAGATCGACAACAAGAACCTCATACTACTAATTATAAATGACCTAATTGCTGCACAGATTAAAGGGTTTTGAATCTCCTTTGTATGGAAACCATCATACATAAATATAACCCATCATAATGACACAGACATTACAGCCAAATTAGCGTGTAACAAAGATAAAGTTGAATTAAACCTAGGTATCACCATCTTTGCTGTCAAAACTACATTGTTCCAAACACTCGGGTCTGATAGGAGAGAAATTACCGACTTCCAACGACCTAAAAGCATAAGTATAAAAAGCTGTGATTTGTTCAGATCTGAAACCTATATTTATGGGCAGCACAAAACATCCACCAGACTGTGCGACACAGTGGTAGCCAGGATCAGGTTGGGTTACTGTTACCTGTGGCAGGTGGCTACAGGTGACGGATCTCCCAATCCTGAGCACTCTAGATGCAAAACTCTGAGCAGGAAGTGCGGCATAAGCTTGCACACTACACCACCGAATGCCCAGTTATCAGACCTTACAGACCCATTGACATAAGGTACCTGGAGCTTCGCAATTATTTACTCTCGTGTTCTTGAGGATATCCTCATAACGAATTTGCCAGTGCAGGCTACTGAACATATGGCCCCTGTATGACTAACCATCCTGCGTAATGGGGACATTTAGTATCACTGCTACCTTATCCACTCTTGTGTTGATATCCTCATAATGCACCAAGAGTCTGTCAGTACAGACTACTTATAACATGCCTTTGTATAACTAACCATCCTGTGTGATGGGGATTTTAGCACCACGTAGCTAGTTTTGTAGCACATTGTACTCCCCTTCATATGGTCTAGGGTAGCTGCACAAATGCAGATGTACGTAAATGTGTTAATAAAAAGTTAAGGGAGGAAAGGGGAGTTCAGTACAAGGAGTAAAAGGGGGGAGTCCAGTACATCATTTTCTGTCCGTTGTGACGACTCGAGAGGACGGGCTGGACCATAACGAGTGAATTAACGTTCACGGGGTCGATAAGTGTTAAAAGTGGTTAAGCAGTTTTTTCACTTGTAGTAATTTAGTGATAATGACTGCAAGATACGGCCATAAACAGTTTGAAGTATTTCAAATTATAATTTAATAAGAATATTCTTACCAGTTGTTCCAGTTATTCTTGTTCTAGCTGCAAACTATAATATTTTTTTATTTTTTTACTCTCTCACTTGAAGAAATAATTCACAAACGTACGTTATCCTTATGCCTGAAGAGAATCGCCCATCCAGCAAACTCTCCTTTTTTTCATCACTCGCTTGTCTACACGAAGATATATATTTATAGAGGTGGGACATTTACCTGTGGTGATATAGTTGTGTGTCGTCACCTTCTTTGCCTTCATTGTTTAAGCAGCACGTTCTCTTGATTTGCCACCCCGTAAAACATCCAACTTTTTAATCTAACTAGAAAAACGCATGAACCTAAGCAACCCACTTAACATATCTAGTCTAAAACAACTATATAGCACCGGGAAGGAGTCAGGGATAAGGATTTGGGATGGGACGGGGAAAAGGAATGGGGCCCAACCACTTGGACGGTCGGGGAGTGAACGCCGACCTGCATGAAGCGAGACCGTTGCTCTTCAGTCCAGCTCAAGTGGTTAGCATAGCTCAAAATATGTTAATGTATCTTAGAAATGTATATAGGGAAGTCACGTTAATATTTAATATAAATTAAATATTGCCAAAACGTATAAACTTGCTCATTTGAGCCTAAAACCGCTCTAGTGATGTGTTCCCGGTAAAATCCGTTGGATTACGGTCGGGTGATGGTTGCAGTATATTATACTTGCCTCATGCACACAGCAGACAGCCCCGCTCCTGTGCCAGGTAAGTCCACTATGGGCTCACCATAGCCCGTGCTACTTGGAACTTGTTCCGAGTAGCTGAATCTATAACAACAACAGAATAGCCAACATAGACAAAGCACCGCTCCTGTGCCAGGTAAGTCCACTACGGGCTCATCATAGCCCCTGCTACTTGGCCCGCTCCTGTGCCAGGTAAGTTACGGGCTCACCATAGCCCGTGCTACTTGGAACTTGTTCCGAGTTGCTGAATCTATAACAACAGCAGCGCACAGCACTAAAGGTCACAGCTCCGCTCCTGTGCCAGGTAAGTCCACTATGGGCCCACCATAGCCCGTGCTACTTGCAACTTTTGGTTCCCAGTAGCTGAATCTATTTCTTGTCTTCTAAACATGAGCACGCGGCGCCTGCCGGTATTAAAATATTACTTCTAAGTGCCTCCTGGCTCCGCCATCACTAATTTAGATTACCCCCCCCCCCTCCGCCCCAGCCATAGTGACTTTAGTTAACTTGTGTTTGCGTTTGTTTTTCTGCTGCTTTAATGACACTGATCGATGGTTATGGCCATAGTATGTCGTTGTTAATATTATATATTCTCATTACCAACAAATAATATTCAGCAGTTGACGAATGTGAAACATGGGTTAGACAAAATTACAAGGTGTTCAAAAGGTCATATAATTATACACTCACAATTTTGTAGGTCATTAAATGCCATAAATTATACTTTTGGGACAAAGGCGTACATTAACACTTTCGCACCTGTTAAACGAAAGTTATATACATTATATAAGTTACATACCTTATATACCTTATATTCAGGTAACTTTCCTTGCCTGTTAATTATTCAAATTAAACAAAAAAAACAACGAAATTCCCAGCCCATCTGAAAGTGAAAATACTAATAGGAACTGTTCGGCTGAACGCACTAATATGTACTGATGGACCCCAGAAAGTTCAAGTATTTTATTACTGAATTAGTCCAAATGGCATTTAAAAAAAAATGGAAATGTAACCAAAGAATCTAACCAAGCCTGTCCATGCCATCCCAGGCCTATACGTTATCTTATATGCCCTTTATTAAGCCTATGTGCTATACTAGGCCTGATTGTTTAAGCTTGGAATTTAGCCTTTTTTTCAGCCTCTAAAAATAAAAAAAATTGCCCGAAATGCTATGCGTGCTAGTGACTTTACAAGAATGTAAATTGGACTTAATTTCTATGTTCTCTGTTAACCCCCAATGTACCTTCTTGTATATAATTAATAAATAAATAAGTAAATAAATATATATACCAAACATGAATTTTTTGGAGGTCCAACAGTACATATTGGTACGTTCGACCAGTTTCTGAGGATGATTTTTATGAGGCTGGGTTGATGATCGAACAGTTTGTTACTATAAATTAATTTTGATAAGATGCTATTAATACTATAAAAGAGCCTAGTCTTCACAGGATCTTAAACCGTAACCGGTTATAAATGCTCGGTATTCGTTTAGTAGCAATTGCGTTGGTGTTATATCAGAAATTATCAAGAATAGAAATCTTGAACCAAGAAAGTCAGTTATATACCTTATATTCTGCACTATTATGTATAATATAAGAAGTTATTCCCATTTCCTGAAGCCAATTCCATATGCTGATGACAGCTTTCATTACCTCCAATGCTAACCCACTTATTCTAAATGATACGGTGAATACTAAAAAAATAAGTCCATCATGACTTAACAAACTAACCCTTAACATTGACAAAACATTTTACATATTGTCCTGGTAACAAGTACACCAATCAAATTAACATAATTAACAATTCCCAAATAATGCACAGAATACATGGTAAATTTCTTGGTTTTAACATAGACAAGCTGAACTTCTATTGCCATATACAAAAGTGAATACAACAATAGGCATTGTCTAGAAGATCAAGACTTGGCGAGGTAAGTAATAGCACTATTATTTGCTCATCTGTCCACCTCTCGCCTACGGAACCTGTGCCTGCGTGGGGATCTACAACCCAAAATTAACTTGTACCCCCTATCCAACCACTTGGGCTGGACGGTAGAGCGACGGTCTCGCAAAATGCAGGTCGGCGTTCAAAACCCGACTGTCCAAGTGGCTGGGCACCATTCCTTCTCCCCGTCCTATCCCAAATCCGTATCCTGACCCCTTCCAAGTGTTATATGCTTGAAATGGCTTGGCGCTTTCCACTGATATTTCCCACCTTCCTTCAGAGAAACGAGTATATTCGATGTTCCAAGAGTGTGAGACTTGACTAAAGTAGAAACGCATTGCAAATCAAAGGTCCTAAATACGAAGTGACCTTATTAAAAATTTGACTTCTCACGTACAATTTAAAATAGACATTAAGAACTTATTAACTTTATGTAATCAGCTTTCCCTCACCTTTTCCCATCCTGCAAAACCTATGTTTTGCCGTTATTGTGCACATTGTTAATTACTTCATATATACTGTTACTAATTACCTTTTCTAAATGTCACAAACAAGTGTATGTCATTTTCTAAATTTCGTTTACAATGTTAAAATTGGTTATTATGTATTGTTAAAACAAATGCTGATTCTAAATGTCTCGTCTTATTGTCAGTTATTTTAAAACCTTTCAACAATTAATCATTTTTACCGTAACCATTTAATGTTAAGTATTACCTCATATCCTATGTTCATTTTTTCCCAATCATTTTAACGTTATGTTCTTCTTAAAAGCTGTATATCATTTGCCAAATTTCTGAAACAATTCACTTTAGATTACTTCTTGTTTAGCATTAAGTCCTACTTTATGAAACATGTCAACACTATTTTTATTATTTTAAGTTATGCCCGAAAAGCTTTGTGTATTAGTGGCCTTATAAAATAAACACACAAACAATTATTAAACCACTGTATATTATTCTGTATATTTTTTAATAAACATTATTATTATTTGCATTACTGTAACGGGTTGGCTAGTTACCTCATTGCTGTACCCATATATGTTCTATGGAGTTAATAGTTCTGTAATATATGCTATAATTGAGGGCTTAGGCACACGATTAAGGACTTTGAGGGTAATTGTACCTTGCTAATTCAAGTAAATGATTAAATAAAATAAAAAACTTTGTTAACTACCAGAAACAACCGGTTAAGCACAATGGAGAGTAACAGTACAATAGTTAAGCCCCAATAACAACAAATTAATTAAAAATATAATCCATAGGACTCAAACAAAATTAATAGGATAGCCCCTAATTCTTACTAGTGAACTAACACGCATATTTAAGTAGCCTAGCGTTAAGTGGTATTTATGACTCCTTTTTTCAGGTATCTTTCAAGCACAAATTTATTATGGTCATGTCGGAAAAATATCGCTGTTAATATTATATTGCCATTATTCGGTACTAATGTGATACCTTGAAAAACAGGAGTTTGCATCATACAGTATAATTGGCTCCAACAAAGTTTGCCTAATTTATTAAAATGTATACTTGCTTAACCAGTAAATTACATATCGAAGTCAACATGGGATTCGGTATAAAAACTCAAATGCAAGGTATAAATATATTGCTGCCTTTTCATTATAGTATTTTTTTTCTGGTTTAGTATTCACCGACTTCACAGTTCTTAGGTTAAACCCAACAATTTTAAATCAAATATACCCATTACATATGTTTTGTACTAATAGTAAATATAAATCTACAGGTTGAGCGAGATTGGGGAAGGGGGGGAGGGGAATAGAGGGCATTACCACGGATTTGGCACTTTGGCACATGGATTTGCCGAAGGGACCCACGGATTGTCACAGCCTTGGCGCGTACTAGCGGCAAGAGGATGCCCACTCTACATATGGTTGACTGTTTACAATAACTCGAACCAACTCTATCTAAAGTGTGATATCAAGGAGTCTTAGGCATTCCGACTTGTCGTAAAGTATAAACTATTCTATTAACTCAACTTGCCCGAAACGCTGTGCGTATTAGTGGCTTTTGATAATATATGTACTAGCTATATCTATAAATCTAACATTAGGTTTGTAACTCATCTTCTATGTAAGTACTTTTACCTGCATAAACATTTTGATTTTGTTGTTATAATATGATATAACATGGTATAACATGTTATAACATCTGTTGTAACATGCCTAGGCAAGGTTGTGACGAGGCTAGCCAAACTTTAAGTTGAAAGTTGTGCTATTTGTATATATAATTTGATGAGGTATTGTGAAATAGTTAGAAATGTTAAGGTGATATACTGTATGTAAATTTAGCATAATCGAGTATGCAAATGGAAAGAATAGGCTATACTGATAGAAATACACGTGCATAATTAACAGGCTAGCATAGGCTTATGGTTTTCTTGAAGTTCTGTGTTCATGGATTCTAATTCTTATTGCGCAATTGTAGATGGGGGGTACCCAGCAGTGCCCAGGTCAACCCCAGTACCCAGGTCACGCCCCACACCCTCCCTCGTCTCTACAAAATATCCTGAAACTGCCAACAAAACAATTCAGAAAAATTCAGACAACGCCGCGTGACTGCTCAACGCACCCTAACGGGAGGGGAGGGACAGGCAGCCTGTATATATATATTTTCGGCTTATTTTAGGCTTACTTGCAACTGTGTGTTTCCGATAGCTGAAAAATCAGTCATATTCCCCCCCCCTCCCCTAAAGATCCAACTACTGACCCTCCACAGGATGTAAACACACAAGCTAACTCCTGGGTTCATATTTACTGCTAGGTGAACAAAGGCATTAGGCGATAGAAAATGTGCCCAACCATTTCTGTCCCGCCCGGGATTCGAACCAGGAATTCCCGAGTGGGGGTCGAGAACTGACCAAACTACAACCGAGACATACCACACGGCAGTCGGCCAACAGCTGTACTACCTTACACGACACTTAGTTGTTGTTGTTTAAGATTCAGCCACTGGGAACACACAGTTTCAAGTAGCACGGGCTATGGTGAGCCCGTAGTGGTCTTACCTGGCACAGGAGCGGAGCTGTAACTGTATACTTAGCGATTGTGTACCATTCTTACCTTACCGTGTCACTGTAGCCTCGGTCGTCCCCACCCCTCAGGGTACAGGATACAGTGTATCCCTCAGGGTACAGTGTACCGCCGTGTCCAGCTGACAGAGAGTGTTCCCTGCCCACTGTCACATGCAGCTGAAGCAATTTCTTGCAATACAATAATTTCAGCTCCAGCTGCGTCATAAGTGGGTGGAGACTCTTATATAACCTTTATGTAGGTACCAATGAAATCAGTGCTAATGTCCGACTACATGTGCAAAGAGCCAAGTGTATATCTTATAAGCTAAGAAAATTAATTTCAAAGATGTAATGAACTAGCAAAAATGTAAAATGATTAGAACTTATTGAAAAATCAATTAGTATGTCAATTACATGACCCATATACAATACTTGGCTGGGAGAGGGTTCCTTCCTATAACACAAACTCATTTCCCTCACATTTAATTTAAATAATGAAGCGGCGGTCTTGAATCATCGTTTACATTATTAATAAAAAGCCAAAGCGACGCACAGTATCACCATCAAATAACTAAGCAAAATTTTTGTTATTAATAAAGGGATTAATTGTGAGGGCTGGCAGTCGAGCCGTGAGGTCCACCCCGTCTAGGAGGAAGTATTCTTCATTACTGCATCTTCATTCCACGGAACCAAGACGTTGTTACCTTGTAACATGGGTAAATTAAGTGCACCGGCGTCTCCAACAAGCCCGAGGTTGTAATGCTAGTGGCTAGATAGCAGCAGCAGCTGCGATCCCCAGCCTGAAACCACCACCGGGGCCATTTTCCAGGGGGACAAGCCTCGGCTCCACAACAAAGAAATTTCGGTAAGTTGTAGAACAACAAATTTAGAATTATTTTGTTGATTAATGATTTGATTTTGGTTATCTTATCATCTAGTAGAGCAGTTATTATTACATATAATATTATATGTAATAATAACGTTAATTTATATACGAGGAAAAAAATTATTTTGAGAACACAGTTCAATAAAACGGGCGATGTATGAAGAGCCTAGCAATTCAATGTAATTTTTGACGCGTTACAAACTTATTAATGTTATATATACATGTACACATTCTCATACATACATGTACATATATATATACGTATACATATATACATACACATACATATTTAATCACCCACACAAGTACACACATCAATAATCTTTTGTGTCACAAGTGATCAACAAGAGGCTCACAACAGTCACTATACAAGGCACTTTACATCTATAGTAAGTCACACAGTTACTAGTCTTGCTCCACACCCACCCAACTGGGCGGCAGCTTTACAGTCATGTGCAGGCTGTACCTACAGTAAGCAAATTTTGAATACTTCGCTAAGATTTCGGGCAGCACATCATTATGAATGAAGTACTTACACATTTCTTGGACACTATTGATGGTGTCAAGAGCCTGCACAATAAATTGTCATTCATAAACGGGGTTTAGCAGCTGGATTAATGACAATTCAGCCATTATTTATACGGAACATACAGGTTAAATGCTCCTTATAAATAATGGATATTATTTATAGTCGATTGTATATGGCTATTTATTAGAATGGTCGATTGCGTAACTATAAATTCACTGTCAATGACAGTGAATTAACTATCAACTCACTGTCAATGTAGTGAGTTGAGTAAGAGGTTATGGCCATGAAGCTAAGCCAGATACCCTTGTTGGGAAAAAATCCCAACCTACTTTAATAATCTTAGTTACAATAGTTACAATAGGCAGATAATTGCGCTGCTGTTCTTGTACTAACTTATTAACCAATACTAACACAGATTAATTTAATAACTCGTTCAAAGAAAACGAGATTATAGTGGAATTTTCCCTTAAACATGGAATATATATATATATTACCATGTCACAATACAATATATTAATAAAATATTAATAATCACTAACAACTCCCAGTCCAGTGTTAAAATGAGTAAAAAAAACTGTTCCCCGTGACTGGATCAAATAAATTTACCGGTAAAATTAACGCCTCCCTAACTTTCGTCCATTAAATGGGCAAAATTGAGCCGGTTCCAATAACGTGACTGAGCCGGGGAAGGGAGGGAGGCGGCCATTGTGGAAAGAACATTGCTCTCGTGAGGTAGCACAAAGCAGCTACATTTGCATTCGTAACAGAGCCATCCCTACGTTCTTCAGCTGCCGCAGCCTCTAAATAACGTGAGTACCTCGTTTCTGGTTTGTCCTAAACAGTCCTAATATTATTATTATTGGCTTTAATATTATTAATGCCATTCCGATTAGGAGGCGGCGACCCCCAAAACCGGGTGAAGCTCTCACAATCTAGTCAAATCCTAACAATAATAATTTGAACGTGCCATATCTGTGTTAGGAAGTAAAGATGCAGTAGTTATACAGTATTCTTCCGGCAGATCTGTGGTCACCTGGGAACTAAACGTCAACAAATTGTCGCCACGAGAGAACAGACTCCATAGCCTCGTGTCCTATACCTGGCAGACTGCTCACGCGTCCCTCTAATATCCACACTGAAGCCTTCACACAGGTAAGGCCTTGGTGTACAAACTAACTCTAGTAGAATAATATACTAACATTTATTAGAAATTTCCTATCAATCGGTAAATTCTCGATTGATAGGCTACTATCATTAATTTACCCCCTCACTTGTGTTGGGATATGACTTGTCGGAGAATTTAAATTCATGCAGTCCACTTGATTAAAAATACAGTCCACTAAGATATCGTGATAAATAATAAATAAGTCAATTGTACATTAAAGTACATTAAAATTACTCAATTAATTTTAATTAAAACAAACTAAATAATATCCTACGAGTCACAATTCCCCACAATCCTTGCCACAGAGCGAAACTGTCGGCAGCAACCTCTATCTACTCTTTATAACACGTCGCATTTTGACGTATATTTTACCCAAGGCCAAAAAATGATGTACAAGAAAAGGGTAGCGGCTCGCGAAATTGATCATAATGTCCCGTTTTCTGTCCATGGGATCTCTGGTAGGTTAGGTTAGGACACGTTAGTACAAGTCTCTTGATGTTGGGAATGCTGGCGAGAATGGTGACGAGTACATGGTCAACTGCGTCATTGATAGTTCAGTTGTTCCTTGCCATAATTTATGGCTTGGCGCTTTCCCAGGATAATTCCTCCCCCCCCCCCGTCCCTGTCATAATTAACGACAGGTATACCATGAAGGTTTTACAGTTAATGTACTTTCGGAAGCTATTGTGTAAACTCACCTACCCAAAAGAGTTGGACACAAGTCACTTCGAACACAAGACGGTTCACTAGCGGATTTTAAAACCAACCTAAACAAACCCAAACCAGCCAAATCTAAGCCAATACATCCTAACCTGACTATATATACGGTTTTGGCAAGCAGATAAGGAGTTTTGTTGAACCGTCTTGGATACGATTTGACCATACCCGAAATGAATTAGCACATCAGGTTAATACCATGGTATTTTGCAGAGGGCAAACACTTCTTACTTCAGATAGTAAACAAAACTAGTTTATTACCGAGAAAAACAAGAATAGACCGTATAATTTACCACGGGGAGAAAAACCAACATTATGAAGGACAGTAGGGAGCAAATGATTAAATAATTTAGGCCACAGATGGTGGTAAAGGTTACTATATATTCCATATATCACTAGTGATATATGGGCCAGATATATATAATGTACACTAATATATATTATATTTTGGTAGCAGTCATTTTTTATACATTTCGTTGAAAACGACAAAGTTTGAAATTTATGATTCTGGCAACCTTTAGTTAGTTCGTATTTATGCCTGGTATACAGGTACCAGACCCTAATATATGGTTATTACTACAGTCTACCACTATTACTCTCACTCTCCCAGCACTCAATAGTGATCTGCAGTACCTGAAGAACGTATATTTTGCCACCGGAGAAATATATAGTCCAAGTAAACCATGTAAATCAAAGTTTGAGTGGCTATAAAGAGCGAAAGGTGTTTATTAGCCGTGTAAACTATTTACAACTAATCTAGATAAATAATAATAAATAAACTAAACTAGCCTATCATGAAAGTTTATTAACCGTCTTTTTTATCATTTTTAAAGTGTATGCGGGGCTCTCTAATCTCAGGCTAATATTTTCATTTTTTCAACTGTTCGAATCCCTGTTGCGTCCCCATTTAGACTATCCAAACATGGAGATCTAATCTTCAGAAGGACACATATCTGTTTTGAAGAAAGTACAACACAGAGCGACAAAAAAATTCTCTACTGCTTAAATGCAGGCTCCACAGAGGACGTGAGGTATTGTTCAGGGTCCACTGAAATATTCACAGCTGTTTTATTCGCACAAGTGGTCTTGGCGGCCATATTGGAAAATCTTCTCATTAGAAATGTGTTCCCAGACCAAACATTATTCCTAGGCATGAAGGAAACATGTTGTGGAGAGAACAGCTGTACTCACTTCCATGTATTGGTCTTCCACTGTGGCCCCTACAGGGCTTGGGACTCTTTGTTCTGCAGAGAAAATAATCACCGCTCTCTTTCAATTGTTTTCAGTCCTGCAATGCAATTCTGGAAGTCATTTATCCCTTGTTTAATTTCTCAAAGTTCTCGTGTCTTCTGGTGAGCAGAGCGACTCCTACTGCTCTTTTATTTTTGTCCTACTCCTTTGTGGGTGGCCGTGTCGTGTGTAGTTGTATAGTGCGTTATTGTGCGTATAGTGTATAGTGCGTATAATGATAGTGCGTATGGGGGTTATGTTGCGTGGGGCTGATGCCATTTTTCTCTTCAGGTGTAATAGACAGTATCGTTGTGTAGAGTATTTGTATTCAGCATCTCCCTGTAGACTGAGTCATGGGTGCCAGTTGTCAACAAAGGCATTGATTGTAACACAATGTTACAAGTGTGTGCGCATTATTCACCTTCAGGGGGGTCTGACAGTTGAGTGGTCAGCGCTTCAGATTCGTAGTCCCGAGGTTCCGGGTTCGATCACCGGTGGAGGCGGAAACAAAATGGGCAGACTTTCTTTCACCTTGATTCCCCTGTTACCTAGCAGTATATAGGAACCAGGGAGTTAAGCAGCTACTACGGGCTGCTTCCTGGAGGGTGTGTAACAAAGAGGAGGCCTGGACGGGGACCGGGCCGCGGGGACGCTAAGCCGCGAAATCATCTCAAGATAACCTCACTGGAATTTTGACATGCATGAAGATAATAGGTACCAACCAAGACTGTTCAGGCAGTCATCCCAACACGAGTACCAACAAATAAAAACCACAGTTCTTTTTTTTTCACTTAAAAGGATTTTATTTGAAATATAATATTATAAAGTAGATAGAACACATTGCAACATAATAACTTAAGCTCTATAAAATACAGATCTAATGTAAAATCAATATTTGCGTACAAAATAGTTCATTGTCGTTATGAAAATATATACGATCAGGTTTGAACATGCACAGGTTTTTCAATAAAGACGATTCTACGTTAAAATTTATGAGGTGTTTAACCCTGCTCCTTGTCCTTGTATCCCAGCTTGTTATACTCATAGCCTAGCTTCTTATCCTTATGTTCCAGGTTTTTGTTCTCATATCCCAGCATCTTGTCCTTATATCCCAGTTTCTTGTTCTCATACCCCAGCTTCTTGTCTTCATATCCCAGCTTCTTGTCCTCATATCCCAGCTTCTTGTCCTCATATCCCAGCTTCTTGTCCTCATATCCCAGCTTCTTGTCCTCATATCCCAGCTTCTTGTCCTCATACCCCAGCTCCTTGTCCTCATATCCCAGCTCCTTGTCCTCATATCCCAGCTTCTTGTCCTCATATCCCAGCTCCTTGTGTTTAATCAGTCAAGGTGTATTGAGTAACACACGAGGGCATATTTAACATTAATATAAATAGCTTGAATGTGTGTTCCGGACAGAGATTAGACTCAAACTGATGTGGATCTCCCTTATATATTAGACGATGCACTTGCTAGTCTGTCAGTAAACTAAGACAATTTATATAATCATGAACGATCAAACAAAGAGTCAACAGACTTGTCATCTGAAAATGACTCTGGTGAAGTGTCATTTTCAAATGCACTTGGTGAAGTGCATTAAACAAAACACTCAAGTGTGGCTGGGACCAAGAACACCAGCTTGCTGGCTAATGTTGTCACAACTCTTAACGCAACTTGGTTATCAGCATCTCTGGCAGTTTAACTTGTATGGGGGAATCAGATCCAATTAAACGTTAAGTTTGTGAACAAAGAGACACATTAGATTCACAGCATTAGATTCCACACTGTGTGGACAAAGATATAAACACACACACACACTAAAGTATTACAATTTACACTGTGTAGAAAAGCACATAAGATCATTAATCCTACACTGTGGTAAGGCACACTACATTATATTTAAAAATTAAATACCTGAAAGTCTTTTTTTTAGTGTTTTCACATTTTGATTCTAATACACAAGAAAACTTTGAAAAGAAAATAAATGTCTTGTATATTATTGTCAACTCTGCGTCATTGCAACACGTCAATTTCTATATAATATCCAATGATGAAAATCTCAAAGGAAGAATATTGGGTGCACACACTACCGCTCGCAGATTGAGTGCACAGCAAGCTACCTTTCACAGGATGAGTATATGGTGTACAATAAACTACTCATAGGAGGAGTATAGAGTGCACAGTAAACTACCTCTCACAGGATGATTATGGGGTGAACAACAAACTACTGTTCACAGTAAATCTATTTTTCCCATTTTCAAATTATAGATATCCATCGGCTGCTGAACTTTTGTTAAATTATATTATTATATTTATATCTGGCAATCAAAATGTTTATATTACGATGCCATGAAAATATAATGCCCATGAACATCCATGAAGTGTGAGGTACGTCTAGTATCTACCAGACCACGAAGACACTGTTGACGACATCAGAGGCAGTGTGAGGTACGTCTAGTATCTACCAGACCACGAAGAAGGCATGAAGCGCTGTGTATCTTTGAGCAAATTAACCCAGTGTTGTGTCACATCAGTAAGACCAATTTCCTGTTGTGGAAAAATCTGTATTGAAGACTTCATTCACAATTAAATTTACAAAGACAAAAGTTTTAGCCTTTCCAAATCAGCTGGTAAGACTAATCAAAATCTTTGAATAATGTTATTCGTCGTATAGTGAGAGAAATATAGTTTCATAATTGCCTTTCTGATATATAATCAGAACATTCTGAATTGTATATATTACGTTAAATATAAGGTAAGAGATGCAGAATGTAGTTGGTACAGATTTGTCTTCCTAGTTGATGGGAATATTTACCTTGAAATCACAAGACATGCCTGAAACTACGGTAAAAGTTATTGTTGCAGTAATGAACCGTTTAATTCCATTATTGTTACCTGGTTGGGAAGCCGACGTCGAGTTGGACGTGATGCTCTGTATGGGAGTAACAGTTGTCACTGAGCTTGCTTTTCTCCTCTGTCTCGACTCGACGCCCAGAAGGACCAAGTCCACCAGGAACTCGAGAATCTCCGCGATGGTGACCAACGACATGCCGATGAAGAGCCCCAAGTTGCCTCCGAAGTTCGAGACGAGGGTGTCCCACTGTCAGGGTGGAAGGGGAAAAGAGTTCCTTGCGTTTTTAACAAAACTTTCGTGGGATATTGTCTCTGGTACAATTATGTAACACTATTTTTTTATTAGTCAATAACATATTCTTAACGTCAGTAATCATTCAGTCTTGAGTATGTGCCCTCTGTATGTGTGCGTGTGTGTGTGTGGGCGTCCACATGTGCTAGTAGTGTTTGCAGGACCGAGATTCAGCTCCTGTACACTACTTTTCTAGTCTATTAAACAGTTTACGAGCTTTGGTGCCCTGCGAGGTCGTTCTTGACTCAGTGTTACTATTCACACAGACAACCTCGTAGTGGTTCGGAGCTTGTAAACTCTTTGTTTACATTTATTAAAGCCGCAATGGTTGAGAAAAGGTGTACAAGTCTCTCTAGAGGACAAGCTCGAGTTTACATATCCTTAGATGATGTCGTTTTCAAATTCCTTTTCAGGATATTTTCGTTCTCGGGTTGTCATTTCTGGCTCTCATGTTTTATTATGTGGTCTTATATTTCTTGCCCTTCACTTCGTGTAGGGTTGCCAATCCCAGATCTGTTGGCTGTACTACGCATTCTGTTCCTTCTCCTCACTCATCTATGTTTGTAGCGATGAAATTGCATTATTTTGCTAGGAAGGTTGTGTTCACTGGGGGGTTGAGCTTCATCTCATACAGAGCCGTTGGACGTCTCAATAAGGACATTGATCCTCCCGGAACCATCACAGGTTCCAGAGGCAGAGGTACAAGGTAGCCAGACTTGTCATTAATATTTACAGGGGTCCTGGGAAGCCCCCTTGTATCTGTCAGAGGTCTGAATAATGACTTGCGATAATCCTTATTCACACTGATACAACTCAGTAGTTACCTTGTACAACCTGGCCCACTACCTCGTTCCACTTTGTGTTCCAGTGCTGGAGAAATGTTCTTTTCTCTCTAATTTTTGTATTAATTTTGCTCAGTTGAGTATAAAATATCTATCAGCGAGTGTTTGCTCATTTTTTACTCATGTTCGTCAGTTTTTTCCTCCACTTTCTTTATGAGAGTAACTTTTATGCTGCAATCATGTCCCCTCTGGTTTTCCTCTATCCAGTGAGACTACGGCTCAGTTCTCATAGTCTGTTTTCATAATCCAACCCTTTTATTTCTGGCACTAGTCTTGTGGCAATAAATTTGTTATGTGCTGGTTCCATGTTGGGCTGCATACTACACCAATGGTCTCGTGTAGGTACTAAACAATACTTGTTCACATTCATGCTACCTCGGTCTCATTCACTCTTTTTCTCATTTATGCCTCCACGTTTTCCAGTAATACAAACATTTGCGAGAGGGAACTTACTGATAGGGAAGGACTCTCCTGAATGCTCTGGTAAGAGAGTGAATCCAGGTACAGGTGGATGCGAACGGTTCCAGTTTCGTTTCTGTAACAGAAAACTTGCTTTAGTGCCACCACACAATTATGAATAATTTTTTTAATGCGAAAATCTACCACGTCTGTGACACAGTGTCAAGAGATATTCATTACAGTGGGTTGGGCACCCTTCCTTCACCCTGTCCCATCCCAAATCCTTATCCTGACCCCTTCCCAGTGCTATATGGTCGTAATGGCTTGGTGCTTTCCTCCCCTGATAGTTCCCTTCCCTTCATAACAGTGGGCGGCCACTCACCCGCACAAGTCGTCTCCCATCTTCCTTTTCAGACGGTCCTGGATGATGGTGTAGAATTCTTTATTTTCGGCCGATGTTGTCACTTGACTTTCATAGACAGTTTCCCTGTGGACGTGAGAGTATGCTGTAGGATCTGTGTATATGCATTCAAGGCCTCGTTAAGCTCTTTTTATTGGTTGTATCTATTGTTTATTTGATTTTATTTATAACTTTATTGATGTAGATGGGTTACAACATTGGTTTGCAAACAAATCTAGTAAGTTTCGTTACAAGCCTAGAAAGTTTTAACGCAAACCTAGTAGGTTTGAATACAAGCCTAGCAAGTTTGAATACAATTTTTATTACAAGCCTAGCAAGCTTGAATACAAACCTAGCAATTTTGAATACAAGCCTAGCAAGTTTGAATACAACCGTAGCAATTTTGAATACAAGCCTAGCATGTTTGAATACAACCGTAGCAATTTTGAATACAAGCCTAGCAAGTTTGAATACAACCGTAGCAATTTTGAATACAAGCCTAGCAATTTTTATTACAAGCCTAGCAAGTTTGAATACAACTTGCAACTTGCCTAGTAAACACAACTCTAGACAATGTGGAAAACTCACGAGCAGGCTGGTGGACAGTCACAGGTGAGAATCCCACGCTGGTAGAACAGCGCAATGTCCATACACAGTTCTGAAGAACACAAGAACACCATTAGGCTCTTATCTCCGACTCAACTTTCTTCTCCGAAACCAGCTCTTAATAATGATACATATATTTAATTTCTATTATTTAATATGTGCTATTGATCACTTTGGTACAGTCACAAGATACACAGTGATGTACTTTGGCTGATGTTGAACTGATTGCAGGGCTCGGCTGGTTTGGGGGGGCTCTTGCTCTCGTAGGCAGGATTGCTTCCCTGGTAGCATTGACAGGTGCGCCAGATCTCTCGCTCCACACACATCTTCTTGCAGCGCTGTTCAGTCAAAATTTGAAGTGGGTTTTGGCAAATTTGAAGCAGTTTTTGCTTAATTCGTACAGAGTTGACTTTCAAATATTAGCATATGAAAGTTGAGAATTGTTTAAGGGTGACACAAAAGGAATACTGAGCTAGCTGCTAGATTGAGTGAAGGTGTCTAGAGTTGCAACAAGAAGTCGAATGATAGTGTTCTGAGCTGCACAAGTTGCTAATTTAATGCATCCTGAGCGTTGACTTAATCAATGCCAATACAAGGCATTGAGTTAAAACGTTGTCATGCTAAGGATACATTTAGCTAATGTACTGTACAGAAGAAGAGACCACGCCACACGCCTTTCTCACGAGAGCAAGATTGTCAACAAAGGATGATACTCACAATGGACGAGTACTCAGTGAAGTTAGCAGAATCTGACTCTGATTGGCATGTTCCGTGTGGTGGACCCACCCTCTCCAGCTTCGTCTGTAATGCAGTTTATAAAATGTTATCTCTATATGAAATTTATTATACGCTTCTGCATTACTAAACATTCTTTTACATAACACGTTTAGTCAGAAGAATAATAAAAATGTAGTTTATGTAATATTAGACCAAGTGCTGCCACAGTGAAACAGACATAATACAATATACAAGGAACGTCTTAATAATAACGACTTATAAATGGATCATTTAATGTAGTTGAAGGGGAACTGGACAAGAATCAGTTTAGGAAAGAAACTCTAATATGACATAAGAAAACTACACTGGATCTAAGACCTTTTACTTAAGAATTGGAGTAATGTTATGAAACAGGGTGGTAGACTGAATGTGCGCTAGTGTCTCTCTCCGAGCTCACGTACCCACTCATTCAAAAGCCATATTGTTTATAGATCCTAACAGTTACATATTCAAGAAGTTATATTTTATATGGCGACAGTGGTCACTTTTACAGTTCTCTCGCCAGTCAGTTCACTTCAGTTAACATAAAGGACCAAAAACGGTATATTGAAACCCCCGCCAACTCCAACCCCTGAGCTAACCAAACAGACGCACTCGTAGAAAACGGGCTGTTGGGGAGCCGCTATAATTTGTCTGGTGAGGATTTTGGCATCAAAATACAATGTATTATTTGAGAGGACAGATTGCTCTCACACTGGTTATCTTAGAATATATTCTGGTATCTGAAGAACCACCAATCTCAGTACTGTGCATCCATACTGTCCATAATGTCATTTTGATATACCAGTTTAGCTGACTGTAATTGCGGAAACGCTGATCTGATACTGGCCCTCCTCAGTGTCATATTAGTCACACTGTCTTATACTAACTCACCCTACTGACTTTGATGGAATTAATGAAGCCAGGGGAGACGTTGAAGCCCTCATCCTCTGGAAAGGGCAGCTGGTAGGGGCTGTGGACGATCACCCTCAAGCCCACCTCTTGTGACAACAGCGCCAAGTATTTGTCCTTATGGATGTTTACTGTCAGCCGGAGACCATTCTGGAGGACGGACAATGATCATGTATTGAAACTCATCCTCCAAAAGTTATTTGACTTATAGCAACTCCTTGAAGAACGTACAAAACTTAGAACGTAGAATTTAGAAGTTACTAATAATGAAACTCTACAACAGTTGCTTAGCCCCTGGGTACTTATTTTTTTACTGCCAGGTGTACAGATGAAATAGGTGAAATTAAACGTGCCCAACACTTATGTCCCTTCCGGTATTTGTATCCGAGATTCCCGTTTGTGAATCGAGAACGAATTAAGCCAGCTGGGCGGTAGGCTTCGATAGGCTACCGATAAATAGGCAACTTTCCACTACCGAGACCCCTAACAATTTGTATTGTGAATTTCCCCCCCACACACACACACACCGAAAAATGGTACATTAAGGTTTAGGAAAGTCCCTCGTCACACTCAACTCACGGTGGGACCAACTAAGGAGGTCTTCTTGAGCGGTGCTTTGATCTCGGTTTTGTTTTTGAGTTGAACCTTGCGGAAGACGGAGTTATAAGTGTAGCACATGCCGTACCTGTCGCTGACCCACTCGTGGAATTGTCTAATGTGGAGGAAATCAAATACAATAAAGTTACAATCAGATAAAAATTAACTATTATATATCTACAGATATATGTAGATATATTATAGTTTAATATAATTATTACTTACGTAATAAGAAAGAAAATTATATCAGGGACAAAAAATACATTCTAAATGGGTGTAGAACCAGGCATCATGATGACAATGAAACGAAAACAATAACCTACAGCGGTGTGGTTTTGATACATGAAGCAATAACATTAATTCAAATAGTATTCGCATGAAATTTAAATTGAAAAACCATAAGCTTACAACAACTTTAATAAGAACACTTTGTGAAGGCCTCTCCTCATATTGTAGCGCACTAACAGTGGAGAATATTCCTACAACAAAATGCTTGGCATTCGCCTCACTGAGCCCATTATTTGTCTCTGTAACACTTTTCACAACCACCCACAAGATGGGTATGGGGTGCATGATAAATGAACTAAACTAAAAATTTGCATGATTGTATAAAGACTTATTCCATGTCTTAAGTCTTCCATACCGAAAGAAGCCTAAAGAGAGCTGTCTGCATGCATTCAGCCTGTTCTCCCAAGGTTCCCCAATGTCAAGAAAACTGTCAGTCACTTTTGCGAGCCTTCCATTATCTAGTACGAAGCTTTTTGGCCGTATGTAACGCATACGATCGAAATGCGACGTAATTTGTAAAAGGACAGGTTTTCGCAGCAGCCTACTCACCTATACGAGCAGGGACGCTGGTCGTGACTACAGATGTTGATAAAGTCCTTGGGTTCTACAGTAAAATTTTCAATGTTTCTGTCATTAGGCGTGTATATAGCCATGACGTCGAAGAAATCTGGCGAATGGCTGTTGTTGAAGACTCTTATCACTTCGTCCATCGTCGTCTCCGTATCTTCCCAAGCAAGGAACTCTGTGATGGTTTATACAGCTAAGCTTTCCACAGTTCATATCTATACATGTAAGCGTTATTAATTTATTTATAACTAGATAAGGTGCTGGCAGTACGCGGGTAAACACGGTGAGAAGGACTGCCCGGTGAGCGGGAAGACCCCGGCACCATTCCACCAAAAACAGATTAAATGAATATTATTGAGAAATAGGTATAGTTAATGAGACCATATACGGCATCTCCAGTGTATATCAAACATCCCGTTCTCTCTCTCTCTCTTTCTCTCTCTCTCTCTCTCTCTCTCTCTCTCTCTCTCTCTCTCTCTCTCTCTCTCTCTCTCTCTCTCTCTCTCTCTCTCTCTCTCTCTCTCTCTCTCTCTCTCTCTCTCTCTCTCTTCTCTCTCTCTCTCTCTCTCTCTCTCTCTCTCTCTCTCTCGTCGGCGTCATACCATATTTGTGTTTCAGTCTCTTTCGCTCTGTTTCTGTCGCTGTGTGGATCTGTATGTCTCTATATCTGTGTCACTTTCTGTTTATCTCTTTTTCATCTTTGTATGTGTTTCTGTATTTCCTATTTGTCATTACTATTTATGCCTGCAGGCTCGAGTTGTTAGCTCTTGGACCCCGCCTGTTTAACCGTCAATTGTCTAATGAACTGACTCCTATGTTACACACACACACACACACACACACACACACACACACACACACACACACACAGTGGGACATGATAATGACGTATAAGATCCTAAGGGGGAATTGACAAAATATACAAATCAGCATTGTTTAAAACTAGAAACAGCAGTGATTCAAAGTTTTAAATGTAAATATAATAAAAGCGTGAGAAATGAGACATTGCATCAATCTAACAACGTTCGGAAGGCGGGGCCAGCAGTGTAATGCTCACACACACATCAAGAGCATATCAGTAGCATATGCTAGGTTGGCCACCATAAAAACTGCCATTAGAAACTTATTTAAGGAATTATTTAGAGCCTTATATACATATATCAGACCAGGCCTGGAGTATGCAATTCCAGCGAGGAATCCGTATCCATTCAAGCACAAAACTAAATAGGGACAGGCTCAAAAGTATGCCACCAGATTAGTACCCAAATTGAAGGGTATGAACTACAAGTAAGAGACAACGGGAAGTGAACCTCACGTCACTGGAAGAAAGAAGAGTTAGGGAGAGACATGATCATCACATAAATTCTCAGAAGAATTGATAGAGTAGATAAAGACAGTCTATTTAACATAGGTGGTACATGCACAATTTAAGGGGACACAGGTGGAAGCCGAGTATCCAAATGAACCATAGAGACATTAGAAAGAATATTTCTAATGTCAGTAGTTAGTAAATGGAATGCACTAGGCAGAGATGTGGTAAAGGCAGACCCCACAGTGTCAAAAGAAGAGCCGAATAGGCTCAGGAATCTGTAAACCAGTTGATTGACGGTTGAGAGGTAGGGCCAAAGAGACGAAGCCCCCCCCCACCCCACCCCACGAGCACAACTAGGTGAGTACACTCACACTATGTTTCGGCAGAATTCTGGATTACAGCAATGGAATGCAGCAAGATTTGCAATTTTCTAGAATAAATAATTCATCAGAGGCATCATAATGGCTTGGTAGCAAAGTGCCACAGTGTGACGTTACGTTGCATGATAGACAAGGAACACGGCTGTCAACTTTGCTATCAACAACTATCTTTATTGTCTTCTTATATGTGCTGTCAATCTGTTGTAAGGTGTCTATTAATCTTGTTTAAATTACCAATCAAGTTGTCAGTGTAATCAATCAGAGCTTTAATATACCAGTGTGCTTTACTATACTTACTAATCTCTCTCATCTCATTTTTTTCTTGCAATGTATCTGTTATCATTTTTTTAATTCTGCTAGAATTTACCTACTTAAAATTATCTGTTAGATTAAGGACGTGCCCGAAACGCTGCGCGTACTAGTGGCTTTACAAGATTGTAAATACTGTACTATGTATTCTCTCTAACCCAACGTACCTTCTTGTATATAAATAAATAAAAATAAAAATAACTGAATATTGCGTCGTCACCCAGAACAATAAAATATACGTTTTCTCTTATTCAGCGAGTAATTCCCTTTTTCTTTCACATGACAAATAAAGCATAAACTTAATTAAAAAATGCATTCACATGGCGTTAATATAATTTTACTGTACTTTTAGGATAAAAAAAGACTGATATAAATGACAATGGGAGTAATGCTTACCGGAGATTAGCCAACACTCATCGGAGCAAGATGAGCAGTAGTATTCCGCTGTGTTATTGTACCCCGTAGTCTTGCTCATATTGAATTCTGTAACAAAAAAATATATATATATATAAATCACTTTTCGAGAATACTAAAATGCGAGTTTTTGAGTGGGTCAGTTGTTGACTAAGACAAGATGCAACAATAGGTCCCCCGGGCATGACCTCTAGATGAAGCAGGGGTAAGAAGGTGCTATAGACATTGTACAGGATCTCTTAACCGCTCGACCAACACGAGGGATCCTGTTCGCCAGCAGAGTGCTCCTGGCAGTATGGGTTCGAGTCACTTCTGGGGTGTGAGTTTTCAGTTGCGTATAGTCCTGGGGACCATTCAGGCTTGTTCGCATATATATATATATATATATATATATATATATATATATATATATATATATATATATATATATATATATATATATATATATATAATTTATTCTCAAGGGAGACAGGTGACTGACGCAACACGCCGTTGATACTAGTGAGAATTTGGCTGTATTAGGTTACTTATTAGTAAATGTGAATTCCTAGTACAATAAATTTATTATTATCGCACTAGGGGTTAGTATTTGGGTGTCGGAAATTTCCGACATGTAAGATTGTCACTCTGCAGTATTTCTAAGATAACTTTTAACTCCTTTTAAATATGTTTTTCAATAATATTTGATAGAGGGAGGCAGTACTACCTGCTATGTCTTTTTTTATATTATAATCTGGGTTAGTTTTCAATGAATAAAAAGAATGCTGATATTATAGCAAGTCTTAAAAAAAAGTTGCGCAAAACACTATTAAAGTGTTGGCATTAATCTTAAGAAAATACCAAGGAGTGACAAGGGGATGAGAGGCGTGATGCTGGGGTAGTCAAGCTTATCATAGAGATAACAACAGTTAGCTTCCCACCTTTGAGGTTGATATCGAAGCAGCCGAAGATGTCGCAGAAGACCATCACTTGACACATGATGTTGTAGCTGATGTCTATGGTGTAGTTTGCTGCAGAAAAGGTTTGATTAAAAACAACCTCTCAATCAGGAGAGGGGAAGTTGGCCAAGTAAGGGGAACTAGGTAGCATTTGATGAGCTACTCTTAAATGATTGGAGATAGTGTGAACGTAACGATACTTCGCTTAAAGCTTAACTGCTCTACTTAAGCTGGGAATGTTTATTTATCATTAATTGTAAAAAAATACTTGATGGCAGAGTGGTAGGTATACACAATAATTAGTGTGAACAGAACACAGGGATATTTACATGCAACTGGTGAGTACTATCATGGAAATACACACATCAACAGGGAAATACACACATCAACAGGGAAATACACACATCAACAGGGAAATACACACATCAACAGGGAAATACACACATCAACAGGGAAATACACACATCAACAGGGAAATACACACATCAACAGGGAAATACACACATCAACAGGGAAATACACACATCAACAGGGAAATACACACATCAACAGGGAAATACACACATCAACAGGGAAATACACACATCAACAGGGAAATACACACATCAACAGGGAAATACACACATCAACAGAGAAATACACACATCAACAGAGAAATACACACATCAACAGGGAAATACACACATCAACAGGGAAATACACACATCAACAGGGAAATACACACATCAACAGGGAAATACACACATCAACAGGGAAATACACACATCAACAGGGAAATACACACATCAACAGGGAAATACACACTGTTACGTTAATTAAAATACTGCGGTTATACCCAGCTGATCGACTGCTAAACACAACATATAACAACACAAAGCCACATTTAAGTCAATGTGATTATGAGTTAACAGGATTAATGTCAAAAATAAAAAATAGAAACACACAAAAGAGCGACATGACACACCAAAACAGCCACATGATAAGAGAAGGTCACATGCCACCAAAACAGCCACATGATAAGAGAAGGCCACATGCCACCAAAACAGCCACATGATAAGAGAAGGTCACATGCCACCAAAACAGCCACATGATAAGAGAAGGCCACATGCCACCAAAACAGCCACATGATAAGAGAAGGCCACATGCCACCAAAACAGCCACATGATAAGAGAAGGCCACATGCCACCAAAACAGCCACATGATAAGAGAAGGCCACATGCCACCAAAACAGCCACATGATAAGAGAAGGCCACATGCCACACCAAAACAGCCACATGCCACACACAAAACCCAACATACCATTACGACATATGTCTTGGTTGGAGTCAATAGAGTCAAGAGGCGTGTCCTCGTCGACAGACTCGTCCGTGTTGAGGTGAGTCAGGTACCTGTAGTAGCCTTTAGTGCACTCCATCCTTATCTTCTTTACTGTTAGTTGAACACAAATATCTACTTTTATTTCTATATACAAGAGTTCTTATATTCTTGTACAGCCACACATAGCGTTTCGGGCAAGTCCTTAATCCTAATTTTCACACACACACATCCCCAGGAAGCAGTCCGTAGCAGCTGTCTAACTCCCAGGTACCTATTTATTGCTAGGTAATAGGGGGAATCAGGGTGAAAGAAACTCTGCCCATTTGTTTCTGCCGTAACCGGGGATCGAACCCCCGTGTCATAGGATTACGAGTTCCAAGCGCTGTCCACTCAGCTACTAGGCTCCAGGTCGACCAGTGGCTATAGGTGAGAGTATTGACGTCTAAATCTAGATAGAATTCAAGTCTGAAGCGTCCTAGACGAGCCAGCTGTATTACATAAGACTTATTAGGAAGACTTGGACTCACCTTTGTCATTCGTCAAGGAGGACCCGCGAGTTTTACTCATCAACATGTCCTCATTAGCCTGTGGGGAGAGTGAGTAGTGAGTAGGGATTGTTGAAGTGGAAGGTGGGATGGGTGAGAGGGTAGGAGGGATGGGTGAGTGGATAGGAGGGATGGGTGAGTGGATAGGAGCGGTGGGGGTGAGAATATTGAAGTAAAGGGAAGGAGTAAAGGGAGAATGAAAGTAAATCAGAACACGTGAGGCAGAGGAATAAGGAGGCTGAGAAACAGCAGGGTGAACCATCGCGCAGTTCGAGAAGCTGAAACACACTCAGAACTGAAGCTGCAGCTTAAACGTAACCAATCAAAGCTTCATATTACTATATTTCTAACGTCTGCACGATTTATCAGCTTATTAAAACCTCTACTGTCACAACTTCCATTTTATTGTTTTAAAGACGCACCTTACATCTATGCTCACTAGCATGCAATACCAGGAATATAATACGATAATTTTTTTGGGAGTAATTGCTAACGCTGAACTCGTACAGTAAGACAAACTAGCACTCTGAACAAATGTGTGTGTGTGTGCTCACCTTTGTGAAGTTCTCGAAATCCATGAATTGAATCATCTCCCGAGGTGTCGTCTGATTACCTCCAGAGATCGACCTCTTCTTGCGAGCAGCAGGTGGGTCTTCGGCGTCCACAGCATCCGTACCTTCACCACCTTACCACACCATATATATATATATATATATATATATATATATATATATATATATATATATATATATATATATATATAATTGACGATCACAAAACACTGATCATTTTTATGCGGAAAATCCACAGACAAATATGAAAGGAAGTGAACGTTTCGGCCTGTTTCGGAGTCTAGTGTTGACAAAGGCTTTAACAGGCCGAAACGTTCACTTCCTTTCATATTTCTCTGTCGATTTTCCGAATATATATATATATACAGGTATATATATATATATATATATATATATATATATATATATATATATATATATATATATATATATATATATATATATGTCGTACCTAGTAGCCAGAACGCACTTCTCAGCCTACTATGCAAGGCCTGATTTGCCTAATGAGCCAAGTTTTCCTGAATTAATATATTTTCTCAAATTTTTTTCTTTTGAAATGATAAAGCTAACTATTTCATTATGTATGAGGTAAAAAAAAATTTATTGGAGTTAAAATTAACGTAGATATATGACCGAACCTAACCAACCCTACCTAACCTAACCTAACCTATCTTTATAGGTTAGGTTAGGTAGCCGAAAAAGTTAGGTTAGGTAGGTTAGGTAGTCGAAAAACAATTAATTCATGAAAACTTGGCTTATTAGGCAAATCGGGCCTTGCATAGTAGGCTGAGAAGCGAGTTCTGGCTACTAGGTACGACATATATATATATATTATACGTGGAACGTTTCTGTGGAACTATGTCAAAACATAGTTCCACATAAAAAAATTAGTTTGGTGTGACAGTACATGAAGAAGGGAAGACCAACAAGTTCTTGAGGCAAGAGTCATGGAAGTAATAAGTGATAGTAAATAAATAACGCAACCTCCAATAGTACATAAGGTTAAATTGGGTTTAGTTAGGTTGGATTAAAATTGGTTATCGTTAGATTCAGCAGAGTTTGATCGAGTGACTTAGACCACTTTAGTTCTCACTCTCACAAATATAACATAAGAATTGTTCTCTAAATAACACAGCAGTTATCGAAGAATTGAGCCCTGGGATTACCGATTCGATAATCGTATAATGAACTTAATTTTGACAAATATGGAAAATAACAGAAGTTAGTAATAACGTAACTTAATAAATGTTACCAAAAAATCTAGACAATAATGAGAGTAAGGGAAGGGAAAGCCATTACGACTATATAGCACTGGGAAGGGATCAGGATAAGGATTTGGGATGGGACGGGGGGGAAGGAATGGTGCCCAACCACTTGGACGGTCGGGGATTGAACGTCGACCTGCATGAAGCTAGACTGTCGCTCTACCGTCCACCCCAAGGAATTGGACTAATGAGAGTAAGAAGAATTTAGGAACTCCCGAGGATGTAGAAGAGAGAGGAAGAAGAGAATTAAATAACGGATAGGAAGATGAAGGACATATGGGACAACCCGTCCTCAGGCCAGGCTCGTTACACCTGCAACCGTCGTATTCATACATGTGTATGTATTGTGTATCAAAATCAAGTACTTCTCATTTATATATTAATATTATTATGTATTAAAGGTCTATGTATAGTTAGGCGTAGGTTAGGTTAGGTGTTTGGGTTCCGTTGGCGGTTATTTGAAGTACGTGGGTGAAGCATTTGCTGAGTTGCAGTTCGAACACAAGTCTTCAGCGAAGCACTGGTCGAGAAGTGTTCGAACGTCATCAGTTGCGAGTCGTGTGTAAAGTGTTTTTCATTCATAAACGGGGGAAGGGGGGGGGGGGTATGTTGGTTGGATTAACAAACATTTGGCCTTTGGTGATGAGGATTTATTGGATAATTGGTGTAGTACCTTCAGGGTTGGTGGCGGAGGGGTCGTCAAGGGTCTGAACCTCTTCATCTGGAGGAGAGTAGAATTTCAGATCGATGCCACAGTCTGCAACGGGATATTACAGTTTGATAATATCTGTAATTGTAGAGTGTATAATTGTAATGACTTTTATATCCATACACTCACTGACTTTATACACCCTCAATCTCCCATACGCCCACTATCTGTCTCCATACACCTCTAATGATCGCCTTGTGATCGAACTCACCCCTGTTGTTAAAGATTCGCTACCTGGAACAAAAAAGTAGCACGGGCTATGGTGAGCCCGTAGTAGAACTCACCCGTCTCGGTGCTATTCTGAATATGCACGAAGCCTTGCCACATGCCGGTGTCCAACGCCATGTCGCTGCGTGGCAGGGGGTTGAGGTTGCACACTGTCACTGCCGGGAACACCACCACCCTCTCCTCCTCCACCTGCAGGAGTGGAGGAAAGTCACTACAGGAGTTTACCTACCTTACCTTAGTGAGTGGAGGTTCCCTCTTGGGGCAGCCCCCACGCTCTCTTTCATTTGCCACTCCGTGGGGAAAATGGCAACCGCTTAGCCTAACCCGAAGAGTTGTCTGAACGTCAGAGAAATTATTTACTATGTGACTCGAACCCAATCTAATCGAGGAGCCACGGATAGAAAACGGGACAACCTGTCAATTTAACGCTGCTGCTGTGATGGATAGTACGTCATATTTTGTCCTTTATGGGGACGTTTTGTCCTCACCTACGGCAGAAGTTTAAAATGTGGGATTGACTGTCCCTAGACTGTTTTTTTTTCAAACCTAATTTTGGCCACTTGTCTACGCTGAATCAACGTCAGTCAAATGGATTGGAGACTGTGAGGGAGAATGGGGAGCCGAATTGGAGAGAGAGAGAGAGAGAGAGAGGGTGAGAGAGTGAGAGAGAGAAGCGGACTAACAAGCAGGCACTCCCCTCTCCCCCCCTCTCAAGAGATTGTAATAATATATACTTTGACCTTGGGGACCTTTACATATTGGGGCACCATTGACAAGCCGCCGGCTTCCTGTCCTCGTCGAGGTCACTATTATAAGTGGCCCTCAGGTAAACTCTGGTAAATATGATTTTGTTAACAGTGTGAATGGGTTTAGGCTAATTACAAGCAAACATTTAACTTGCTTTAATTATAGAATTGCATAGTTTAATTGACTATGATTGTTGAGAAAATTGTGCTTAAGAGCGGTACATATTGCTGAAGCTGTGAGCGTATACAAACAATGAAAAGCTTTAGCTTGAGAGAGGAGGGAGCAACAGTAAACATTTCAACACAAAGCTGAACACGCTACAAGGGATTCAAATCGGATAAGTTTAGATTTAGAAACTATTCAAGGCCTGCAGGCAGCTCGAAGTAACAGCCTGGTGGACCAAGCTCTCACAAATCAAGCCTGACCTCGGGCCGGGCTTGGGGAGTAGAAGAACTCCCAGAACCCCATCAAGCAGGTACCGGAGCAAACACAGATTAGGAAAGAGTTTGATTGTAATATAAATGATCAGGAGAAAGCTCTCAGCCCCTATGACTATAAAATAGAATAGTTTATGCTTGGAAGACGTTGCCAAGGAAAACAGTAGACAGGATCGATGAAGTGTTATAAGCTAAGTTAAATATATGGAGGGATGTGACTGGATATAAATTGCTGTCTCCCAAAGGCCAATACTAGTGTCCTTTGTTATTGCTTATCAAATGTTGATCTTTCATCTAACTCACTAGGTGACTTAATACTCATTCACAAGTGACCTTAACTTACCCCTTGTCGACCCTGAACTAACTTACGAACTTAAATATACCCACTATAGTGTCTCCCTCAGGATCAACTTACCCCTATGGTGACCTTCTTGGGGTAGGTGAGGTACTCAGCGATGACCTTGTAGTTCTGGTACGACCCCCACCCGACCATCACCACACACACCACCAACCACACCACTCTGCGGAACCACCCGCGGCTCCTGCAACACCACACCGCCATAATATGGTTCATTACAGTAGGGTTGTTCATAAGACAATAGGGTGAGATCCTAAAACATTAAGATAGAGTCGTAAGGCTTGAGCGGCGGAACCCAAGAGCTGTGACTCAACCCCCCCCCTCCTGGAAATACAAATAGGCGAGATCATAACATTGAAGAACACAACATCATAAAATTAATTTTAAGAGATCATATTAGAACATAAAATGGTAACTTGTGTTGATTCTGTTGGTGGTGGTCCATTGTTGGGCCCCTCTGACCCTCTGGTGTACAGGTCTGGGCCCCCTTGACCCTCTGGTGTACAGGTCTGGGCCCCCTTGACCCTCTGGTGTACAGGTCTGGGCCCCCTTGACCCTCTGGTGTACAGGTCTGGGCCCCCTTGACCCTCTGGTGTACAGGTCTGGGCCCCTTGACCCTGTGGTATAGGGTCCCCGAGCCCTAGGACTTACAGTAACCTGGCAATAAGAGATATCAAAACAATACAAGTGTCTTACCTGTTTAGAGGACCAATGCCGTGGGCTGTGCATGTATTCACGAACGAGTCAGTCCTGGTGCGTACCGACGATGCCTCCTGCTCGCGCTCTTTCTCCTGATGTCTCAGTATCTCCTCCGTCATCAGGGACCTGAGGGAGATCGCGGCAACAAAAATCAGATCGTTGGAGAAACTGTGAGTTCGGGGAAGCATTTAAACGCAATAGAAATTTTAGAACTGTTTTAAAGTATCAAGCTTGACCGTGAACTGGTCGTCCCTTGTGTTGTAAGTCTCGAGCTATAGCGTGATGTGACCACACCCACTGTACTCGTCTGGTTCTGCTTGCGGGGGTTGAGGTTTGGCTCTTTGGTCTCGCCTCTCGGCTGTCAATCAACTGGAGTAAAGGTTTCTGAGCCTATTGGGTTCTGTCAAATCTACATTTGAAACTGTGTACGGAGTCTGCCTCCACCGCGTCACTATACCCTGGTTAATGTCACTGTTTAACTTCACACCTCCCAGTCACTTTCATTTTCACACTATATTATGGTCTGACTTCAAGGACAAATTTACCATGCATTTGCAAAGGATTACATTCTCTTTGGATGAGGTGGTACAGGACGTGATTGAGATAAAACAAGTGGATGGAACATAATGAATATTAGTAGGCTATTACGTCTATGAACATAAGCAGCTTATGTTCTTGCTGCTACTGTCTCTGTGTTGGTTCAGGGTCTACAAGTGGGAAGATTGTAATTATGTCTTAACTGGTTGTGGATTGCTGACTTTTTGATGTGTAGGACTTCACTGATGTCCAGTCTTCTTTTGTCATATATATATATATATATATATATATATATATATATATATATATATATATATATATATATATATATATATATATATATATATATATATATATACAACTTTAGAACACTTTCCCACCAGGAGACTCGAACCCTAGCCAGCACAGAAGCCTTCCAGCAACTGGCATAACAGGTGCGCCTTAACCCGCTCCACCACCCGCTCAGACCCTTAAAAGAGATGGTAATTTCGGAGTATTTAAATACACCAAAGATCACCACCTCCCAAGAGCACTAGAGCAAGTGAGGGGTCATTTAGACGTTAATTTCATCAAGTCCCTGTTAATATGGGAAGACACAGTGTCTATGCTTAATAGACATTAAGCATAGACACTGTGTCTTCCCATATTAACAGGGACTTGATGAAATTAACGTCTAAATGACCCCTCACTTGCTCTAGTGCTCTTGGGAGGTGGTTATCTTTGGTGTATTTAAATACTCCGAAATTACCATCTCTTTTAAGGGTCTGAGCGGGTGGTGGAGCGGGTTAAGGCGTACCTGTTATGCCAGTTGCTGGAAGGCTTCTGTGCTGGCTAGGGTTCGAGTCTCCTGGTGGGAAAGTGTTCTAAAGTTGTATACTTAACTCTCGTGTTTAGGAGAGTTGTGCCTTATATATATATATATATATATATATATATATATATATATATATATATATATATATATATATATATAATGCCGTAACCATTATAAATAGCCACATACGTAATAAGAAAACATAACAGATCTCCAACCGTGTTCAGGGAAGATCCAAGAAAATTTACATTTATTGGTTAACATTATAAAGGAATAAAATAACGTTCTACAGAACAAAACACTTGTTCTAACCTTCTCGGTGGAACACAGAGGCACATGTATATATGTTGCTTAGTACTGCCAATAAATAGCCACATATGTAGCAGAAAGAATTTTGAATGTGTGGTGTTGAATTTTGCGCTTGAAGCACGCGACCCGGTCGAGGATATTGTCCATTTGTCATGTCAATAGTCACTTATGTCGCCAGGTTGTTAATGGGGGGAAGGTCCACATGCAGTCTATAGTGACCACAGTATATGTGGCCACGAGACCTGTTGGAGGGTCTCTTGTGGCCACACCAGACCACAGGGGTGTGTTATGTGTGAAGTTGTGGCCACACCAGACCACAGGGCGTGTGTTATGTGTGAAGTTGTGGCCACACCTGACCACAGGGGTGTGTTATGTGTGAACCTGTGGCCACACCAGACCACAGGGGTGTGTTATGTGTGAAGTTGTGGCCACACCAGACCACAGGGGTGTGTTATGTGTGAAGTTGTGGCCACACCTGACCACAGGGGTGTGTTATGTGTGAAGTTGTGGCCACACCAGACCACAGGGGTGTGTTATGTGTGAAGTTGTGGCCACACCAGACCACAGGGGTGTGTTATGTGTGAAGTTGTGGCCACACCAGACCACAGGGGTGTGTTATGTGTGAAGTTGTGGCCACACCAGACCACAGGGGTGTGTTATGTGTGAAGTTGTGGCCACACCAGACCACAGGGGTGTGTTATGTGTGAAGTTGTGGCCACACCTGACCACAGGGGTGTGTTATGTGTGAAGTTGTGGCCACACCAGACCACAGGGGTGTGTTATGTGTGAAGTTGTGGCCACACCAGACCACAGGGGTGTGTTATGTGTGAAGTTGTGGCCACACCAGACCTTAGGGAGTGCGATAAATGAGCTTGTCACGAATATATAAATTAGTGTTTATCAGGGTATATTTCTCATGTAAGTATGAGAGGTCCGGGGTGTTGACCCTCTCCCGTATCGACAGGTATGTACACCCTCGCTTACACATTAATGGGCCTTATTATATTGCTTATATATGTTAGCCCAAGAGTGTCCTTGGTGGATCATGGTGCACGGTCAATCGACTTGAGAATGGTTCAGGACGGACCGAAACGTCGTCGTCCCTTCACCTTCTAGTGTGTGGTCTGGTCAACATACTTTAGCCATGTTATTGTGACTCCTCGCCTGCACGTGCACGGTGTTGTTATACCAGAGTGCTGGTCTGGAGACCAGCTGTGAGGAGTGTGGGGGGGGCCATGGCCAATTCTGATAGGCGGAAGGCACGGCTTCCATTGATTTCTGCCTGGCTCGAGGTAATTTCTGGTGTCCTTGAGGAATTTTCTCGGTTTGCTTCTCTTGTGTTCTTTGTTTCCTCTCTATCTTCCTTTGATATGTCTTTGCTAATGTATATAACATATTATAAGTCCCTCTGTCCCACAGTTTAAATGTTCCAGCCAGTATATACTTCACTGGTGCATTACTCTGAAAGATTACATTCACTGGTCGATTCCTCCCTATTTGGGACTTGCCAAGCCTCCGGTAATGCTCAATATCCTTGGTTGCCTCTCGAGCCTGTATTCTCTTGAGGTTACCTGTAATCTCTTTATTTTCATCTTCTCTTCTCCTTGGCCCTGTGTCTCCCTCTGGCTCTATCAGATTGTAAAATTTTCACTGATTTCTCCAGCTCCTGCCTCGCACAGTTCACAACCTGTTGGCTTTTTGCAGCATTTATTACTGTTACTTTAGTGATCTGTTTTCCCTCTGGCCCTTTAGCTGCTTCAGCCACTGTTTTGTCAGGTCTTGTTCCCTATTTATCTGTTATATTCACTTTGTTTTATTTGTTCTGTTGTTCTTCTTGCCTCCTCCTCGTCCTCTGATTTTATTCTAGCCTGAAGCCCATGCACATTTTCCTCTCTTTTGTAGTCTATTTTCCTCATCTAAATCCTTCAAGATTGCTACGTTGAGTTCCTCACTCTCGTCAAGGTGTTCATCTAGGTCCTTAGTGACCTCTGCCAGTCCCCTCTATCTTCACTCTCTCTCCCTTTCTCAGATTCCCTGTAACTGCCCTCCTCGGGAAGCTGCCTCCGCTTGTACCTCTCCTTACATCTAATTACTTGGCTTTCCTCCGCTTTCCGACCGGGAAGGCCGAGCAGACAGCACGCTGGACTTGTGATCCTGTGGTCCTGGGTTCGATCCCAGGCGCCGGCGAGAAACAATGGGCAGAGTTTCTTTCAGCCTATGCCCCTGTTACCTAGCAGTAAAATAGGTACCTGGGTGTTAGTCAGCTGTCACGGGCTGCTTCCTGGGGGTGGAGGCCTGGTCGAGGACCGGGCCGCGGGGACACTAAGAAAGCCCCGAAATCATCTCAAGATAACCTCAAGATGGGGGTCGATCCCGCGTCCTTTAGCATATCATGGTCCGTGGGTCAAGGCGCGCGTCTGGGGGACATCCAGTACGCTGGTTCGATCTCTGTTGTAATCCTTTGTAACACCAAGCGAGAAAAGACGGTACTGTAGTCTGGCAGGAAATGAAAGCAACAGGTTGAGAATATTTACACTGATAGAAACATGAAGCAATAGAGATAGTATACACACACACACTCACAAGGAAGTGATGTGATGGAGGCTGATTCCATTCAGTTTCAAATGGTGATATAATAGAGGTCGAGAAGCTCAGGAATCTGAACACCAGTAGATTGACGATTGAGAGGCGAAACCAAAGAGCCGAAGGGCCCCCCCCCCCACAAACACAACTAGGTGAGTACACACACAGAAACACAAAGGAGAGAGAGTACACAAGCTGGAAGAAACACAAAGCTTGAGAGACACACTAATATAAACAGACCTGAGGTACTGGTCCCACGCAGCCTGCTGGAGGCCCTCCACGGGAGGCATAGATGGCTTAACTCCTTCGGTAAAAGCCATGGTTGGTGGGGCGTCTTGGGCCCAGCTCAACCTCTCCTGGTCCCCCGTCCGCCAGCTCTATTGGGGAATATCTTGGAGAAGGTTCCGACGGTGCAACTTGGGACGCTTCCTCAAGGGACTCTTCCTGTGTGTGTTCTTGGCTAAACTGAGCAGGAGGAAGATCTTTCTCTCTTACCTGGAAGAGCTAATATGGAGAACCTGTTCCTTAAATCTTACGTGGCGCTGACCACAGTAACAAGCATCCAGTAACCTATTTATAGATTTATTTCGGATTCAAAACTACTTAAAACATAAGGGAAAGGAAAAAATAGCAATAGGGCCAGTGACACCGATGACTGGTGTTGGGGGCGCTGGTGTTGTGGAGAGACAGGTGGAGGTGTGTGTGCTCGCTGGTGGCCAGGGCCGTTCTGAGTTTCCATGGTCATAGTCTACTATTTATAATGTGTGTGTCGACTCACAACGCTTGCCCACCCCTCCCCTCTCTCACCCCTCAACTTTCTCACCCCCTTCCCTTCCCCTTCTCTCACCTCTCCCCTGAATATTCTCCCCTACCCCTCCAGCCCCTCCGGTGTCTCTCACAACAGTTACCTTGGACAGTTATCCTTTGATAATGTTATTCTGAGTTGAGTGGCAAGTTGGGTGCTTAATAGATCCTGAAGTTCAGTGGTCTACGTCCTCGACTCGCTATCGTTGGATCCCGAGTTCGATCCCAAAATGGGACAGAAATAGTTGGGAAAGTTTCCGTTTCACCCGATGCTTCTGTTCACCTACTATGACTTCAATATATATAGTACTAACTTGTGTTCCCGACAGCTGGAGTAATACGAATGTATAATTGTGTATCCCCCCGTTGCACGCGCGCGCACGCACACACACAATTGAACAACAGGTTAAATTGATTCAACCTGTTGCTTGATAGTTGAGAGGCGAGACCAAAGAGCCAGAGCTCAACCCCCGCAAACACAACTAGGTGAGTACACAATGTTCCCGTGTGACTACTTAAGCTCTTAACTAGCTAAGATCATTTTCGTCCGCAAGTCTTTTGTCGGTAATCTTACAACTGATTGAATATTTATATACCAAAAATTGTGTTTAATTCCGACACTTCCTCGTCGTTGTTTTATTTTGAACTCGTTATTGATCTTTAGCAGCGTTACTAGGGCCGTCAGTCACTCAGTACTAGTGGCTGGAAACCTCATACTTAGCATGCAGTATGTCGTATGTCGATATACACATATCGAGTATATTAGTGTGATGTCATTATAGTTATACTCTCGTCTCGTGAGACAGTTTTGGTCACGGGTGTTGGGTCAAAGTTTAGTCTTTATGCAAATCTTTTCAGTGACTGGATGCGAACCTGCGACCCAGGGATCATCAGTCCGACATTATCCACTCAGTCAACGACTCCACAAAAGGCTGGGAACTTCACCCAGGATTCTTTGAAGCGTTAGTAAGCTTCGCAGTTTTAAGCTTATTCCACCCACTTCCCGGGAGAGCCCGGGAAGGTTTTTTTTTATTATTTTTATAAAAGAAATATACAAAGTATAGCACAAGACACAAGACAAGAACATAATAACAAGAACATAACAATAAGAACATAATAATAAACACAGACACAAAAGAAAACAATACATCACGAGAACCTAGAAACTCCAGGTACATGAGTCTGAATACAAAGTGAAACATAAAAATGGACACATAACAAACACACGTACATAGAAAGACACAAAAAACGTACACAGAATAAACCAACACACACACACACACACACACACACACACACACACACACACACACACACACACACGTCAGAGTAATTAGTAAATGGAATGCACTAGGAAGTGATGTGGTGGAGGCTGACTCCATACACAGTTTCAAATGTAGATATGATAGAGCCCAGTAGGCTCATGAATCTGTACACCAGTTGATTGACGGTTGAGAGGCGGGACCAAAGAGCCAAAGCTCAACCCCCGCAAGCACAATTAGGTAAGTACACACACACACAAGATGCACACAATCACATAAATAACACAAAGCAGAAGCACACTGTACACAAAATATATAAGTAACATAAAACAAATTACGGCCAAGGCCCAGGCACAACTACATGCCAACCCCAAGAAAGAACCAGGGGCGAACAGCAAAACACCGAGACACACGCACCCCAATCACACACACACACACACACACCAGGAATAACATCAATGTAGCAACAAAATTAGTAACAAAACAGCTGCACCAACCCACACAGGGCACAAGCAACGGCCCACACAGGAGCCAGCAAAGAAGCATACCCACACACACACACACACACACACACACACACACACACACACACACACACACACACACACACACACACACACACACACACACAACAAATCGAACACACAACCACAGGAGCAACCACTCACACACCCAGCCCCCCCCCCCCCCCCCCCCCCCCCCGAGGAGGCCAACCGGAGGGCCGGGGACCTAAGATGAAAACGAAGAAGACTCACCCCCCCCAACCCACAACCAACAACCAAAAACCAGACCCACGACCACTCACCTAAAAACAACCCCACGCACCCACCCGTGAACCAACCACAAAACTCGCTCGGAAACGCACGCTGCACCCACCACCACGTGAACCGCAAACGGCCTCTCAAAAAACCTAAAAGCCTAGCAACCCTCCCTCCGCCCCACCCACACACAACACACAAAGTCAGCAACGAGAAGACAGCGTATTGCGCACCCGGCGTGACCCCCGCGGAAAGGACAAAAACAAAAACCTCAAAAGGCCATCCCGACACCCCGGCGCACAAACCCCAGCCAACACGTCCCGAAACCAATGAAGCAAGCCCCTCAACCGCTCACAAAAGTAAAAGACATGCAACTGGGTCTCAGGGAGGCCACAGTGCACACACGCGTCAGAGGCACGCCAACCCAGCATGCACAACCGCGCATTCGTCGCCAACGACAAATGCAAGAACCGAAACAACAATTCCGGCTGTTGCGGAGCCAGAAACCGAGCCCCCAGCGCCGCCCACACATCCCTCCAATCCCAACATGGTAACAAACCCTCCACCCGCGGCGGAACATGACGAAATAAAACCCTATACACCGCCTTAACCGACAAGGACAAGAAACCCGGACAACGGCAGACCTCCCGAAGAATGGCCACCGCTCAAGAGTAAACAGGAGTGGTGCAGACTGCCGACAAACACCAAATTCACCAAAAAGCTAAACCGAACAGAGCAATAATAAATACCTAAAGCATTGAGCCCCCCCCCCCCCCACCCAACTCGAACCCCTGATACAACGAGACCCAGAACAGCGCCCGAGCCCTAGTAAACACATCAGGAATGCCCATCCCACCCTCCCGCACAGCCAACACCAACGTCGACCGGCGAACCGCGTGGTAACGACCGCACCACACATAACGATATACCTGACGTTCCAACCCGAAAGCCAGCTTGCGATCCAGGGGGGAAGCACCGAGCCACGAACCAGACCCGCGACAAAACCTTGCAATTAACAAGCAGCGCCCGCTGATAAATCGTCAACGGGCGCACAGCCAACAACCTAATCACAACACCGACACTCCGGGAAACCGCACCCCAATTGCAAGCCAAAGACTGCTCATAGGAAAGCGAACCAGGTAAGCCCCAAAACCCGCATAGAAGTGACAACCGGAAACCACGACCCCACCCACACACGGCGAGAGGACCACCCACCAAGACCCAGAAGACCGGACTTCTCACGGTTAACCCGGGCCCCAGTGACCAACTCAAACCTCTCAACCACAACCTGGACAGCCCCAACCGACTCCTCCGAGGCCACGAACAGGACGGTATCATCCGCATAGCCGCAGATGGGCAACCGAAAACCCGACGGCAGCCGTGGGGGAGACGATCAACGGACACGCCTTGACCGCCCGAAAAAAAGGCTCCTGAAAGACGATATACAGGAGCATAGAAAGCGGACAACCCTGCCGCACCGAGCGACGCACAGGGAAAGAATCACTCAAAAACCCATTTACGCAAACCCGTAGCCCGGGAAGTAGTGGATTAGTGTGAGGGAGAAGAGGCAGGGGATTAATGGGAGAGTGAAGGGGTAGTGGATTAGTGCGGGTTTAAGGCGCGTGTTACTATGGTAACAGTTAAACCATTACCGCGGGGGTCGAATTGGATCACACACACACACAGGTCAATAATGGCAACCATTCATTAATGGTCAACAAAATACCCCTCAAAAAAACAAAAACAAAATACAAGTCCATAAAAAGAAGAATTTGACCAATCAGCTTCCAGCAAACATGTGACACGTATGTAGTTACACAGCATGACGTGTATGTGTTCGTTAGTTTACTGAAACGAATAACGAACGTTTACGAAATGCGTTCACCAGTAAATTGAGCCTAAACAATAACGAGCTCGTCTAGGAAAACAAAGCAAAAACACCAAATAACTTTGCAACACGACAGATATGATATGCAACAAACATTTTTCAATCAACATAATCAAACATTCTTTAACAATTATCAATGGGTCGGGTCGTTATCAATATTTTAGAACACGAGTCGTTATTAACATATTTTATACACATGTGGTTACTTAAATATTTATGTACACAGAGTTCAGTACCAAAATATTATATTTAATTGCGAGTGAATTGAAAATAAATCCATTCCATTTATTTACTTACTTAAGATTATCTATAAGTATTAGTATTAAATATTGATGGTTTAAATTGTATTATTTTAATTTAATTTTTTTTGCATGGCATATTATATTAATGTGTTCGTTCCCTGTTATTCCTGCTGATCCAACCGGTCCGTTCAAATAATACAATGCATTTTGACGTCAAAATTCCCAACGGACTGAATATGATGTATTTTAATCAATCATAGCGGCTCACAAGTTGGGTCGTTCGGTTAGGGTAGTACATCATATTTTGTGGCGTTGTGGCAACCCGAGGAGAATAGGCTCCGTTGATCACTCATTGAAAGGCTATCTTGTATATTTTTAGAAGATTAAATAGTTGATGACCCTCACATTGATGACGAGGCCCAGACAAGCGTGGCGCTGATTACTCAGCCTGTCATCGTACAAAGAACGTCGCTTTTCGCTCGTATGCGTTATATACAACAATAAATCGTCGTACTAGAAAATAGAAGCGGTTCGCGCCAAAGTGACGTACTGTTCCGTTTTCTGTTTTGGGTCCTCTGGGTGAGGAGAGACCACTGTACATTAACCGTTTTCTTGACGTTGGGGGAACCTTAGTAGTGGGACTCCTGGTTCAACCTTGACGACGAGCGGACGTCTGGACGCCTCCTCCGCCTGGGGGCCGCCTGAGCGCATTCTGTTTTCGCGTTTTGGCTTTGCTACTGGCGTTTGGCATCCCTCTTCAACGGTCCGATTGTACGACGCCTGGCGCTCATATCGCCTTGGGTCACGGGATTGTTGATAGATTTTTTTTGACGTGTTCTGGTTGGTTCTCCCGGCGGGGTGACGGTGTTCGGGGGCCGGCTTGGCCGAGAGCTGCCGGGAGTTGGCGGGTCTTGGTAGGCTCCTGGTGTGCCCTCAGCTGTGGTGGGCGGCCGGCTTCTGCTCTGCCGGAGGACACTGGATGACTTTTTGCGTTTTAGTTGGGGGCAGAGTTTTGGTTTTGCTACCTGGTGTTCTCTGTGTGGGGCGGGGCCGGTGCTTGTCACCCTGAGGGACTCCTGGGGCTCCCCAATCATCTGCCCGTTTGCGTTTTTCGCCACATGGCGTATTAGTTTCAAGTGATTGGCGTCACTCGCTTCGCGATTAAGCTTGGCGTTTCACCTTTCCAGGCTTCGCGATTAACCCATCACGGGAACGCCGGGGCGCATCCGATCCCACGATCATCGTCGCCCTTAAATCAACAGCAACAACAACAAGAAGCTTAGGAGTGCATAGTGTATACACGCACCGGGTGTGTAGCAGCAACAGCGGGTCACTATGGTAATAATTGACCGGATCAAGGCCACGCTAGGCTTGGTGGCCCTTGGCTTTAAATAATTGTAGTGTTGAAGGTCAGTCTACGAAATAAGTTCGGCTTTAGTTGCTGCTAAACCTACTTTACCACAGTTTAAATTAAAACTTTATTTTTTATTTTACTGACGCATAAAATAATTTTTAAACCACATTTATTTACTGAACAATTAGTTTTAATTATTAAAATGGATTAACACAATTGTATTCATTTTCGACAGTATATTAGTTCCAATTATAGAAAACAAATTCACACAAACTAAAACTATAAATCAATGATATATTTTAAGATAGTTATCATATCTGCCTACAAGCATAACAGTGACGCTTGATATATTCAAGGTCAGATACAGTGACGCCTGATATATTCAAGGTCAGATACAGTCACGCCTGATATATTCAAGGTCAGATTCCAGTTCTCTCCTCCCCAAAGGAAATATTAATCTATAATAGTGTACCTAATTATTATTGCTACAGCATTTATGAATGATATGCTATAATTAGCATATCCCTGTGAGGGGGGAGGGGGGTATACTCCACCGTGGCGCATGTCGAGTATATTGTGGTTATATTTTTTGCAGATTTTGTGTCTTAAAATGCCTTGCTTTTTTCTTTTTAATAGAAAAAAGGTGTTCGGTGCTCACAGTGTAGATACAGTGCTCGGTGCTCACAGTGTAGCTACAGTGCTCGGTGCACACAGTGTAGCTACAGTGCTCGGTGCTCACAGTGTAGATACAGTGCTCGGTGCTCACAGTGTAGACACAGTGCTCGGTGCTCACAGTGTAGATACAGTGCTCGGTGCTCAGTGTAGATACAGTGCTCGGTGCTCACAGTGAAGACACAGTGCTCGGTGCTCACAGTGTAGATACGGTGCTCGGTGCTCACAGTGTAGATACAGTGCTCGGTGCTCACAGTGTAGATACAGTGCTCGGTGCTCACAGTGTAGATACAGTGCTCGGTGCTCACAGTGCAGATACAGTGCTCGGTGCTCACAGTGTAGATACAGTGCTCGGTGCTCACAGTGCAGATACAGTGCTCGGTGCTCACAGTGTAGACAGATTAGAAGCTCGCTACTCCTAATAACAGGACAGTTGGCTACAAATCATCATTAAAGACGCACTGTTGAGCTATTTCATCGACTAATCATCTTTACCCAAAAGGTCAGCTAGTATTGCCACCACACCGTCACGCACCACGGGTGTTAACTGCGTGTAGAGAGACACACATGCCACCAAATGCATTATTGAATGCAACGGGCGGTCAATACCTCGCAATATCCGGGGAGGAAAGGAGTTTTAGTCACAGTGATAGGCAGTGATTATCTTTTTGTTTGCAACGGTGCCGTTTCTTGCGCCATGTTGCAAACCGTGACGTCAGGAAGCTCGGATCTCCCTTGCGACATCGTTATCTTCCGGGTGATTTGGCCGCCATCTAATTAGTCGCGCCTCAGATGTCTGGCGGAGGTGTGTGATCTGGAGACCAGCTGGTGATCGCCACCACTTCGATCCCCACCTCCCCGCCAAGACCTCCTGACCATCTAAGTATAGCAGAACAGTTGGCAAAATAAAAACAGCAATTACTTGTATATGGATGAGATGCACCATATCTTGAGGTTATCTTGAGATGATTTCGGGGCTTTAGTGTCCCCGCGGCCCGGTCCTCGACCAGGCCTCCACCCCCCAGGAAGCAGCCCGTGACAGCTGACTAACACCCAGGTACCTATTTTACTGCTAGGTAACAGGGGCATAGGGTGAAAGAAACTCTGCCCATTGTTTCTCACCGGCGCCTGGGATCGAACCCGAGACCACATGATCACAAGTCCAGCGTGCTGTCCGTTCGGCCGACCGACTCACCATATGTGCACACTCACGATGATTTAGGAGACACTCCAGGTGCGGCTCTCTAGAGGACCTCGTGTGTCCCTCGTTAGTGCTCATGTGGCTTGAACCTTGGATGACCTTATAGCACTAGGAAGACTGTATAGCATGAGGATAGACTAAGAGCAGGGATATGAGGATAGTGTAGGGACGCTGCCCATCCACTTGGATCTTAGACGGGACGAACACCACCTGTACAGGAAGACAGACAGTCCGTCGCTCTACCGACCAGCCCAGGTGATCCAATATCAGGGTTGTTTAGATGTTAATACATGAGAAGACTCCTCTAAGACCCTTAGAGGGTCTTAGAGGAGTCCTCTAAGACCCTCCTCTAAGACCCTTAGAGGAGGAAATAGTTCCGCGGGAGACCGTAACCTAACTGACGTATTGTTCCAGCTAATGAATTCAGGTAAACGATAGTGAGTCACATCAGTGGTATTCCACATGTGTGACTTGGGTATATACGTCAGTATGTTCTAAAAGACTCCACACGGGCAAAGATAACATAAGAACATAAGAATCAGGGTAACTGCAGAGGGCCTATTGGCTCATACGAGGCAGCTCCTCTTTATATCCACCCAATCCCATTTATATATATGTCTAACCTACACTTGAAACAATCAAGGGATACTACTTCTTTTATGTTACACGGTAATTGGTTCCACAAATCAACAACCCTGTTACCGAACCAGTAAAGAAATGGAGCCATAACTGTGGTGACATTAATTGTGTTTGTGAGGATCGAAGCAGTACAGAATTATGTTCTCACTGACGTTAAAGTTTAAAAAAAATGGATATCAGCTAGTTGAGACAAGGTAACGAGGCGCCAGAGGTTCCACTAATAGGCTTCATGCTTGTCGTACTGTCCAAATTCATGAAGTAATGAATTTGGAGATAAAATATTAAATGCAATATCACAACCCTCATCAGTGCCGTAGCAAACCTATTCAAACATACTGACACGTCATTATTATAGGAGAAAATATGTTCAATCTTTCAAACATGAGGTTACGAGAGTCCTGGACCAGTTGCACCACACATCTGAGAGTAAAGCCAAGTAAAGACCAGTTGCACCACACATCTGAGAGTAAAGTCAAGTAAAGACCAGTTGCACCACACATCTGAGAGTAAAGCCAAGTAAAGACCAGTTGCACCACACATCTGAGAGTAAAGCCAAGTAAAGACCAGTTGCACCACACATCTGAGAGTAAAGCCAAGTAAAGAACAGTTGTACCACACATCTGAGAGTAAAGCCAAGTAAAGACCAGTTGCACCACACATCTGAGAGTAAAGTCAAGTAAAGACCAGTTGCACCACACATCTGAGAGTAAAGCCAAGTAAAGACCAGTTGCACCACACATCTGAGAGTAAAGTCAAGTAAAGACCAGTTGCACCACACATCTGAGAGTAAAGTCAAGTAAAGAACATACCAAAACAAAACACTGTTGACAGTCTCTGGCCTTAATAATCGTCGCCCTATCTTTAAATAACCGTGATAGCAAGCCCTCCTGAGAGAAAAAATACCTGGGATTAAGATAATGTCACATTTGGGCGGGATTAATCACACCACCCGAGGTCTCATGATCACCTTAGTAGTTTAGAGAACAGATGTATTGTAGACTATATAATACAGCAAATACTCATATAAATTTACCAAATAATCTATAATATATCAGTATAGTGGACAATTTCCACACCTCCCTTACCACCCTTGCATTAACAGCAGCCACTCACAACAGGTGCGGACCAACAGCAGATGAGGAAGCTCAGAAACGTCAAAGTGCTGAGGAAGGTCAGTCAACGCATGAGAGAGGAGTGAGAGCGACCTACACCAGTCAGCCTGATGCTGACTCACACGACAGGTCAGTTAAACCAGTCAGACAGTCAGTTAGCCAGAGACACATATCCAGGCAATGTATTCATTGATGCGGCAGCCAGGATAATGCCATGATAAAGCCTTCAGCCCTTAGAGACACAGGCAGCAGACATCCTGGAGACACACAGGCAGCAGACACCCTGGAGACTCAGGCAGCAGACATCCTGGAGACTCAGGCAGCAGACACCCTGGAGACTCAGGCAGCAGACATCCTGGAGACACACAGGCAGCAGACACCCTCGAGACTCAGGCAACAGACACAGGCAGCAGCCATCCTATAGACACAGAACAGACACACAGTAGACAGAACAGACAGAGAATATGGTGAATGCAGTAATATTTACATTAAAACATATTTCTATTAATTATGCACAATTTGAAGAACAAACAAGAATGTGCTCTTATTTAGACACAACTTACTTCCCGAATCTTACTACAGCATTCAGATTTAATATTAAAAAGTAAAGCCATCATTAAGGGTCATGCAAGAGACAGCAGCGTGTGAATCACCCCATTGTCATTGCCCGACATCCCCGCCTTGCCCAAAAAGAGACGAAATGAGAGTTCCACGTGTGGGTTTGAGTCAATTGAGCTCCCAATTATCCCAGACGCAAAAAAATTATAACAGTAGACACGAAGCTCCACCGCATACACTCTGGGTTTGATGTTTATTTATCGAGGTTTGGACGTATACACGGGTTAAAATGCGATATATTTGTTGGAAGTTGGAAGAAATGTTTCGAAAATATAATGTATTCGTTGCTGGCTCTCCTCTAGGAGTACTATGGTGGTTATTTATCTCTAATGATTCCTGGCTGTGTTGTTCTCGGCAGTAGTGTGCTCAGGTATTCCTAACCTCGCCGTGAATGTTGGATTTTGAATGTGGAGCTAGTATTTTGTGCTGGTATCTTGGACCAAATTAAAGAAATAGTTACGCAAGCACTTACGAACCTGTACATCTTTTCTCAATCTTTGGTGGCTTTGTTTACAATTATTAAACAGTTAATGAGCTCCGAAGCACCAGGAGGCTGTTAATAACAATAACAACAGTTGATTGGCAAGTTTTCATGCTTGTAAACTGTTTAATAAATGTAACCGAAGCTGTCAAAGATTGAGGAAAGATGTACACGTTCGTAAGTACTTGCGTAATTCCTTCGTGAATCTGGCCTCTCGTTCTACATTCTCCGTGTGGCCCAGGGGCTACGACGCCCTCTTTAGTTGACCTGTTGCTCTACGTTGTTGGAATATATAGATGTTCATAGATCAGCAGCGCACTTCGTTTCAGTAACTAAATCTTTTGCTGGTGCTTAATTAGTTATTTCAGACCATCCTGAAATGAGAGTACAAAGTCGGTTGTGAGGCTGACAGTACCAACGTGTAGTGGATGGTCCCCAGAGTGTTGTCTTTTGTATTACTGAATTTGCACAAACCAGGAACTTTTTAGCGGCAACATAAACACAAGACCTAACCTATCCTAACCTCTACTAGCAATCGGAGGCCTAATACACGCTATCATAGGCCTAATACACGCTATCTTAGGTCTAATACATGCTATCATAGGCCTAATACACGCTATCTTAGGTCTAATACATGCTATCTTAGGCCTAAAATGTGGTACATGTATGTTGTCAGGAAAAAACGACCTACTTTAATAACCTATTAACCAATACTAACGTAAATTAATTTAATAACTCGTTCAAAGAAAGCGAGATTACAGTGGAATTTTCCCTTAAACATGGGAGATATATATTTTGCCACGTCACAACAAAATATTAATAAAATATTAGTAATCACTAACAACTCTCAGTCCAGTGTTAAAATTAATCAAAAACTGTTCCCTGGGACTGGATCAAATAAATTTACCATTAAAATTAACGCCTCCCTAACCTTCGTCCATTAAATGGGCCAAATTGAGCCGGTTCCAATAACGTGACTGAGCCGGGAAGGGAGGGAGGCGGCCATTGTGGAAAGAACATTGCTCTCGTGAGGTAGCACAAAGAAGCAGCTAAGTTTATACTCGTGAACCCGAGCCATCTAGACGTTCTTCAGCTGCCGCAGCCTCTAAATAACGAGAGTACCTCGTTTCTGGTTTGTCCTAAACAGTCCTAATATTATTATTATTGGCTTTAATATTATTAATGATATTCCGATTAGGAGGCGAGCGACCCCCCAAAACAGGATGAGCCCTACACAATATAGTAAAATCCAAATAGCCATAAATTTAAACGTGCCATATCTGTGTTAGGAAGTAAAGATGCAGTAGTTATACAGTATTCTTCCGGCAGATCTGTGGTCACCTGGGAACTAAGCGTCAGCAAATTGTCGCCACGAGAGAACAGACGCCATAGCCTCATGTCCTATACCTGGCAGACTGCTCACGTGTCCCTCTAATATCCACACTGAAGCCTTCAAACAGATAAGACTATCAGTTATTAAACTAACCCCCAGTAAATTAATCAACTAACCTTAGTATAAATTTCCTGTCAGTCGATAAATTCTCGATTGATAGGCTACTGTAGTTACTTAACCCCCCAAGTTGTGTTGGGATATGATTTGTGGGACAATTTAAACATACAGTCCACTACGCTATCGTAAGAAATAATAAGTCAAATATACATCGTAAATAAAAATTCTTGACATAAATCAATTAATTAATAATTAAAATAAATAATATCCCACGAGTCAGAATTCCCCACATACGTCGTATACTAGGCCTAGGAATAATTAAGTTTGGTTTTAGCTTTAAATTTTCCGGAACTCTTAAAAAATTAATAGTATTTAAAGTGGTTTGCTGGCAGTCCATCACTACATATTGCTACTTTCCACCACATAATATTGACAGTACCAATACTGTCGTTTCAGGAGGATGGGTTGAGTTATTTGATGCTGTGTTGCGTGAGCTCATTCCTTCAACATCTGAGTGGCCATACTCCCTCTGCTGATGTTGTGAGAGTTTTGTAATAGAGGCTGATTGGCAATGGATGGCTGAAAACTGAAGAGAGGCATTAGATAACGAAGACCTGACAGCCCCCCCAAACATCACGCGGCCCACTCCAGAAAATCCACTTCAAATTCAGATGTGGAGACAACAATGGTTTTGCTGCAGTGGGATTTAAAGACCACAGGAAGTGAGATTTGAGGCGTGTTGATATTAGCGAAGCCTAGCAGTGGAGGAGATTTAGTGACGGGCATTTCGCATGTAACATAATCATAGAAACTGAGGATAAATACACACACAAACGAATCAGTCAAACAAAAGTTAACTAAATGGGGTTCTAGTGTGTGGTTTGGTCAACAAAGTTAACTAATATTGTTAACGTTAGTTAACAATGCGTCGTCTGCTTTTGGCGCGAACAGGCGTCCCTGGGTGTCAACAAGGCGACAATGGCAGCGTCTGCTGCAGCTGCTCTCACCCGTCTGCTCAAGTGTCTGGATCTTCCTAGTGTTGTATTTATTTATATTTATACATACATACATTTGCGGCAAGTCCTTAATCCTAATTTTTCCCCGGAATACGACCCTTGCTGCTAAGCAAGAAGGAAGGTCTGTAAGAGAGTAAGCTTGCTAAGAAAGTAGGAAGGACTGGGGACAAGTTGAACCGTTGAGACATTATGTAACCGTAATCCTCACGCATGGAGTCGTGGGAGAATTTTGGGGGGAATTTTATGCGCTGAGATTTAATGTGCTATTGGAAGGTATTTCGTTTAAATTTGTGGGTTAATTCTTTATCGAAAAGAATTTGATCTTTATGGGGGATTTCTGTGTCTTGGGGTTCTGTGATTGTGTGTGCGTTAGAGTGGTGTGTGTACTCGCGTATTTGAGCCTGCAGGATCGAGCGTTGGCTCTTGGATCCCGCCATTCTAGCCTTCGGTTGTTTAAAGCAATGACTCCTGTCCTACTTCTCTGTCATACCTGGTTTTAAAGCTATGAATAGTGTTTGCTTTCACAATGTGCTCCTTTGTTTCATTCCATTTCCCCACAGCTATCACGCTAAAGGAAAACTTTCTAACGTCTCTGTGACTCAGCTGAGATTCAAGCTTCCAGCTTGTGCGTCAGTGTTGGTACGTGTATGTCAGCACATGTGTGTACATTAGTGGCTGTCAGCGCATCGGTGGCTGTGTGCGATTAACAATGGAACAAGATTCATTTTCAGGATTTCCTCCGTTTCTTCAACGCCATTTCTCGTACTGCTACCCCCGGTGCCGGAAGCATTCAAATACCCCCAGGGACGTGTCCCCCTCCCCAGCACTCCCCTCTCCAGCACTCTTCTCCTCAGCACTCCCCTCCCCAGCACTCTCCTTTCCCCTATCCGTGAAGCAGAGAGGGGGATGCAGGCCCTACACCCATATTGTCGGCTGCCTTAAATAGGATCATGGTTGGTTGATATGCTAATCGGATTGGATTCTCTTCGTCGAGTGGCTCAGACCGACCTGATTGGCTAACTGAGTTAGTAAAGCGAGGGAGCTGCGGCGTGGATATATCAATGGTGGGGGGGAGGGGGAGGCAGGAATAAGGGTGAGAGAGATGAGGGAAGGCAGGGGTAAGGGTGAGGGGAAGGGAGGGTAGGGGTAACGGTGAGGGGAAGGGAGGAAGGGGTAAGGGAGAGGGGAGGGAAGGCAGGGCTACGGGTGATACAAGATTAAGCAGGGTTAAGGGCCAGGGGAAAAAAGATTACTTACAAAGAAATTGTTGTTGAGACTGTGTATAAGAGACGAGGGAGTGTCGGAGAGTGGGAGACCAGAGGTGATAGTTGTCCTCTTGGGGTCCCTGAGGGTGTCTAGGCTTCCTCCTGCAGGGACAATCTTGGTCCTCTTGGGGGTTCCTCAGGGTATCTAGGCTTCCTCCTACGGGGACAACCTTTGTCCTCTTGGAGGTCCCATGAGGGTGTCTAGGCTTCCTCCTACAGGGACAACCTTTGTCCTCTTGGAGGTCCCATGAGGGTGTCGAGGCTTCCTCCTACAGGGACAACCTTTGTCCTCTTGGAGGTCCCATGAGGGTGTCGAGGCTTCCTCCTACAGGGACAACCTTGGTCCTCTTGGAGGTCCCATGAGGGTGTCGAGGCTTCCTCCTACAGGGACAACCTTGGTCCTCTTGGAGGTCCCATGAGGGTGTCTAGGCTTCCTCCTGCAGGGACAATCTTGGTCCTCTTGGGGGTCCCTCAGGGTATCTAGGCTTCCTCCTACAGGGACAACCTTTGTCCTCTTGGAGGTCCCATGAGGGTGTCGAGGCTTCCTCCTACGGGGACAACCGTGGTCCTCTTGGGCGCGGGTCTCGGCGGAGGCTCGAACTCAGCCGTGTAAGCGGTCAGCAAGGTAGCATCGTTGGGGAGTCAGCGATGTAAAGCAACGAGTTCACCATCCACAGTGAGGTTCACCGTACTTACAAGAACAGTGACACTGAAAGTGATGCAGTGATAGTGAGAAGAATAGATCAGTGAGAGAATACAGCGACTCGGTGACCATTGAACATGATTGTATTCAGGATTATGAGGATATTCACTAGAACATTATGAGGATATTCATAAGAAAAGTTATGAGGATCCACAAGAACATTATGAGGATCCACAAGAACATTATGAGGATCCACCGGAACATTATGAGGATCCACCGGAACATTATGAGGATCCACAAGAACATTATGAGGATCCACAAGAACATTATGAGGATCCACAAGAACATTATGAGGATCCACAAGAACATTATGAGGATCCACCGGAACATTATGAGGATCCACAAGAACATTATGAGGATCCACAAGAACATTATGAGGATCCACAAGAACATTATGAGGATCCACAAGAACATTATGAGGATCCACAAGAACATTATGAGGATCCACCGGAACATTATGAGGATCCACAAGAACATTATGAGGATCCACAAGAACATTATGAGGATCCACCGGAACATTATGAGGATCCACAAGAACATTATGAGGATCCACCGGAACATTATGAGGATCCACAAGCACATTATGAGGATACCAACATGACTGCTATTTTTGGTGTGACCTTGACCTAGTATTTATGAAGCATTTATCCAACCATTTACGAAACCTGTGCATCTTTCCTTGAGCGGCTTTCTTTCCAGTTATTAAATAGTTTATTATAAGTTCCGTAGGACTGCAAAGTTGTTTATAACAATAACAACTTTGGGTTGTAAAGTTTCCAAGCTCGTTAACTGTTTGTTAAATGTAAACAAAGCCGCCGTGATTAATGATAAACAAATTGAGTTCATTTATTTTGTTTTTGTTTGTATATTATTATTATTAACACATTTCCTTGAGGTTATCTTGAGATGATTTCGGGGCTTTTTAGTGTCCCCGCGGCCCGGTCCTCGACCAGGCCTCCACCCCCAGGAAGCAGCCCGTGACAGCTGACTAACTTCCAGGTACCTATTTACTGCTAGGTAACAGGGGCATTCAGGGTGAAAGAAACTTTGCCCATTTGTTTCTGCCTCGTGCGGGAATCGAACCCGCGCCACAGAATTACGAGTCCTGCGCGCTATCCACCAGGCTACGAGGCTACGAGGCCCCACATTTAGGTACATATTTGTTTTTTTTATTAATACATTAGGTACATCTGCATTTGGGCAGCTGCCCTAGACTATATGAAGGGGGGTACTGTGTGTCAAAAAGCTAGCTACGTGATGCTAAAAAATCCCATCACACAGGATGGTTAGTCATACAGAGGCATGTGATAGGCCAGTCTGCACTGGCAGACTCTGGGTGCATTATGAGACAGACATTGCAGACAAATTGTCGTGCAACAAAGATGAAGTTGAATTAGATCTAGGTATCCCCATCTCTGCTGTCAAAACTGTATAGGTCCAAACACTCAGGTCTGATGAGGATGTTTTGCCTTAGTCAATAAATTGCAAGTCTACGGAGTGCACCAATCATATTTCAATACATAGTGTGTGTATTTACTATTTCTACCTGCAGAATCGAGCTATGAGCTCTTGGACCCCGCCTTTCTAACCGATCTATTTTCCTATATTATGTCCACTACATATATTTCTCTCTACCACACACACACACACACACACACACACACACACACACACACACACACACACACACACACACACACACACACACACACACACACACACACATCTCCAGGAAGCAGCTCGTAGCAGCTGTCTAACTCCCAGATACCTATTTACTGCTAGGTGAACGGGAGCATTAGGATGAAAGGAACTCTGCCAATTTGTGTCTGTGTGTGTGTATGTCCATCCGCTCCTCACCAAGAACCAACTCTGTGTATACTGTAACGTAATGAGTGAGAGCTTTATTGAATAACATTCATGAGTCCTCGTATACATTTGTATGAGGGAAGAGCCCCTTGGTGCTAATGATCGGGATCTGTATGTTACACAACCGGACTTATAATGCTTAACAAACCTAAATTAACCAAATCTAACCTAACCTAACTTAGACTAATCTACCCTAACCTAACTTAGCCTAATTTATCATAGCCTAACTTAGCCTAATCTACCCTAACGTAATGCACCCTAACCTAACTCAGCCTAATCTGACCTAAGCTAATTTACCCTAATAGAATCTTATCTAATCCTGTTGTTATAATTGGTGCGGGATATTCCTGTTCTCACAAATAATGTGGGATTCTTGTACTCATGAGTAAACGTGTTTTTTCCTGAAATTCACAAATAATGTGGAGGTGGATGTCTACGGATTCACCAACAGTTAGACTGTCAAACAAACCTCTGGATCATATATACCTGAAAGATAATTTAATATACCCGTCACAGTGGCGTGTATTCAGACACTCCAACACATGTGTGGCTGGTGTGTGAGTACTGTACACAGGTGGCAAAATGTATATATATATATATATATATATATATATATATATATATATATATATATATATATATATATATATAATATATATATATATGCAACAATGATCACAAAAACACTGATCCAAGTATGCAGAATAACCACATATGAAAAATAGAAAATGCTTAACGCGTTTTCGGCTAATTCGCCTTCATCAGAGCAAAGTAGAATGAGGATAAGATTGCTGATCAGACCTGATCAGAGGATAAGATTGCTGATCATGACAGGAGGTCTGATCAGCAATCTTATCCTCATTCTACTTTGCTCTGATGAAGGCGAATTAGCCGAAAACGCGTTAAGCATTTTCTATTTTTCATATGTGGTTATTCTGCATATATATATATATATATATATATATATATATATATATATATATATACCTGTCGCTTAGCTCCTCTATATCTGTCTTCCTCGAGCATAACTCATCGGGCAAGAAAAGCAACGTGAGATTATTTTATGTATATATATGGTTCCTTTGCACGAACACAGCGATTTCTACCTACATTAGTTTAGTACAGAACTGGGTTATTTATTGAAGTTCGTTTGACAAGTGGGTAGCAACAAAACATACACTCATACTGTATTTAGTATTGCGTGTGTGTGTGTATACACCTAGTTGTACTTATCTAGTTGTGCTTGCGGGGGTTGAGCTGTGGCTATTTGGTCCCGCCTCTCAACTATCAATCAACTGGTGTACAGATTTCTAAGCCTACTAGGCTGTATCATATCTACACTTGAAACTGTGTATGGAGTCAGCCTCCACCACATCACTGCCTAATGCATTCCATTTGTCAACCACTCTTGACACTAAAAAAGTTCTTTCTAATATCTCTGTAGCTCAGGTTCCTCATGGAATCTGAACACACACACAAATCATTGTGTGTGTGTGTGTGTGTCATGGCAGGGGCAGACGATGTCATGACAGGGGTATATGGTGTCATGACAGGAGCAGACTATGTCATGACAGGAGCACACGGTGTCATGACAGGAGCACACGGTGTCATGACAGGAGCACACGGTGGCATGACAGGAGCACACGGTGTCATGACAGGAGTACACGGTGTCATGACAGGGGTATAAGGTGTCATGACAGGAGCACACGGTGTCATGACAGGAGCACACAGTGTCATGACAGGAGCACACGGTGTCATGACAACGGTACCGCTGTCACGACATAGACATACAGGTGGTTGAGGAACCATGGACATATTAAACAAGGTTAAACATAAGAAGGTGAGGGTGACCTCGCCTCCGTCGCCCTGTCAAATCACGTGACCACATGTCACGCGGAAATGACTGACAGGCGCTGTAACACTTAACCACATTCTCTGACGTCATTAACTGCCACTTCTCATGTAACAGTGACGAGTGCAGGCGGATTATCAGGAGAAAGCACTAAGCCATCCCGACTATATAAAGTACTGGGACGGGATACGAGGATAGCAACTTGGGATAGGACGGAGGGGAGGAATGGTGGCTTGGACCACTTGCACCGTCGGGGATCGAACCTGCAACGAAGCAAGAAAGTCGCAATACCGCCCAATCAAAGTACTGGTGGGTGAACGCTGACATTTCCTCAATATTGCGTCAATATTTCAGTGCTTTAATTTGAAGGAATATGTCGAATTTTTTGCCTTTTTTTATACTAATCTTTTTTCTTCAAAAATTGTACCGATTTACAAGCGTTATTCTTTATGTTCCTGTTTATATGATATAATACAATATAATATATATATATATATATAATATATATATATTATACAATATATATATATATATATATATATATATATATATATATATAATCATTAGTGTTTACTGAGTTGTTTCTGTATTTATTATATTTTGATGTTTTGGGAACACTTTCAGTCTTATAATGGCATGTTTGAGCTTTTTTGATAATCTACAATAATTAAAAAATAATGTGTTTATCTAAATATTTTGTTTAAGGAATTTGTCATTGTAAGTTTCGAAAGAGTATTCTTTCGTGTACTTATAAATGTAGTGAAAACAGTGTAATGTTAAAGGAAGATATTTCGCTGGATGTTATCTGTGTATAGCAGTAAAGTGAGATATATATATATATGTTATCTCAGAGCAGATATAGATCACGTTATCACGAGATATGCTATCTTAGAGCAGAGCACAATAGATCACTGTGATGTTATCATACAGCAGAGCACAATAGATAACTGTGACCACTCGTAAATGGAGAGATATCAACATGCTGTTACTCGAGTACATTGACCCCGTCCTCTCAAGAGTGGTCACAGCGTCACAAAAATGATGTACCAACCTGCCCGAACCTAACCTAACCCTGGACCCACGAACAGAAAACGTGACAATTTTGCGAGCCACTATGTACGCCATATTTTGGTCGTTGGGGAGGGGAATGAATGCTCCAAAATGTTGGATTAATGTTTTCTTTGAAGAGTTGTAAAGAGGGGATAAGACCATATGTTTATTATGGCTCTTCAGTATTCCAGTAGAGGGAAATGTCAGAGGAAAGGGCTAAGGCATTACGACTATATAGCACTGGGAAGGGGTCAGGATAAGAATTTGGGAGGGGACGGGGGGGGGAGAGGAATGGTGCCCAACCACTTGAACGGTCGGGGATTGAACGTCGACCTGCATGAAGCGAGACCGTCGCTCTACCGTCCAGCCCAAGTATTCCAGTCGAGAAACTGCTTACTTAAGCTGTACTCATGCATTAAAATATTTCAAAGCATCCACGAAATTCGGCAAAAATTAAACTCATTTTATATATACACATATTTTTTATTTTAACAGTATGACCAATGGAGGTAAAGCGCACGAGGAACATGTTAAAGAAACGAGAGCGGAGCCACAAACATGACAGAGTAAACATGAAACAAACACGTGTGTTTGTTTACACACACATCCTTAGCTAAATAAGGGACGTTGGAGACAATATAGGGCAAGCTCCCATCAGTCATGGGACGGTGGACAGGTGTTCAGGGGGGTAGATGGATGTCTCAGACAGGTAGAACGGAGAGAATAACTTACATTAACGGGATAGGAACAATTATCCCAACCATGTCTTGTGCGATGAATGTGGCGAGGTTTCGCCCTCTCCTGGACACTTGATAAAATAGTCAAGGAACGGACCCAAACATCACCATTTTCATTTCATTTGTGGGTGAGTTATTTTACAGGTTGAATGGAGTTAGGTTCATGAGTATATAGGCCTTAAAATATACTTTGGGGTTTGTTAAGGTTTATCAGAAGGGTGCCTTATTTGATCAGGGATAGTAGGTAGGGAACGTTGCTAGGTGTAGAGAGATGGAGGGACTGTGTTTATAAGGGTCCTCATAAGATGGGGGGAAGGTGAGCCAGTGACTGGCTGGTGACTTCATTTCCTGCTGGAGTCGAAGAACGGACAGGTGGCACTCCACTCGAAGTTCATCCTTCCCTCGTCCTTAAGGCAGGAATTGGCACACATGAGGAGGGCGTCACCCTGAAGGAACGAAGTGAAGACTGGTTTAATACACAAAATAACTTTAAAAGATGTAAAATAGTAAAACTGATGAACAAACGATAAAATTTTGCGGTGTCAGCCCTGAACATTTCATCTACAAAAAGGGCCGATCCCTACTTCTCTTCAAGAGAGGCCTGAGGCTGACCCCTGACCCCTTATGACCGACCTCCTACAACCACCAATGACCCTTTAAAGTAGGGTAAGGCTATGCCCCAGGCGCCTGGCCTCATGAGCGTGGATAAAAGACAATTCTTTATATATAGAAATAGATAATAAATAACCCAACCCCCACACATGTTAAAAGTCAGTGGCGACACATACCGGCCCCGTCACGTGACCTTATCACTACGCTAGCCGGCAGACCCATCCTAGAAATGGGACCTTAGGTGTTATAGGGACCTTAGGGACGTTAGGTGTTATAGGGACCTTAGGGACGTTAGGTGTTATAGGGACCTTAGGGACGTTAGGTGTTATAGGGACCTTAGGGACGTTAGGTGTTATAGGGACCTTAGGGACGTTAGGTGTTATAGGGACCTTAGGGACGTTAGGTGTTATAGGGACCTTAGGGACGTTAGGTGTTATAGGGACCTTACGGACGTTAGGTGTTATAGGGACCTTAGGGACGTTAGGTGTTATAGGGACCTTAGGGACGTTAGGTGTTATATAGGGACCTTAGGGACGTTAGGTGTTATAGGGACCTTAGGGACGTTAGGTGTTATAGGGACCTTAGGGACACACACTACATGGCGGGAGATGGGTTTAGAGAGAGTGAAGGCGTACCTTGTAGCAGGCGTCGCAGGCCAGGATGCAGATATCCACCCGGTGCATGGGAGGTCCGCTGAACACACTCTGGCGCATCAGAGGGCTGGACTCCACCCCGACGCTCACCACCAACACGACCATTGCTACGCTCAACATTCCCACTGAAACATAGATTTACCAAATTATTTCTGGGTGATAATCGCACCTCGATCATTTTAGGGACTGTTCTCTTGGCTGTGGTAGGGGTGGCGCTCTTAGTTGTGATAGGAGTGCTCTTAGCTGTGGTAAGATTCACGGATAAGGAATCCAGGGAGTAGCGTGATTCCTTTAGAGACCAGAGATGGAATTAGTAATAATTCCATACGTCAGAATATTTTTAATTGTCGAGTGTCAAAGTGTGATTGTAGAGGCGCCGTGGTGCTGTGCCGTGGGCAATACCCGTGTCCTGGGGGTCAGGGTAGAGCATGAGGTCACTGGCTTTGCGTGATTCGTGCATTGGAAATCCTTGTATGGTCAGGAGTAGCGAGGGGTCAGGGGACAGATTCGCGAAAGCACTTACGCAAGCACTTACGAACGTGTACATCTTTCCTCAATCTTTGACGGCTTTGGTTACATTTATTAAACAGTTTACAAGCATGAAAACTTCCCAATCAACTGTTGTTATTGTTATAAACAGCCTCCTGGTGCTTCGGAGCTCATTAACTGTAATAATTGGAAGCAAAGCCGCCAAAGATTGAGAAAAGATGTACAGGTTCGTAAGTGTTTGCGTAAGTGCTTTCGTGAGTCTGGCTTCAGGTCAGCAGTAGGTCCTAGTGATGATATCACCACTAGAACATCACCCTATGTTAGGAACCTGCCCATAGCTGGTCTCACACGCACCTATAAGCTCCGACGTGCTATAGCATCCCGCCCGTTCTCTTGCTCTATAGCTATAGCAAGGCACTATAGGCTAGAGGTCTATATACTCACTGTTAACGGTGAAGGCAAGAGTGACGAGGTGTGCGACACGGTCCACCGCTTGAGATGAACTGATGCTGGTGAGTGTGTCTTGCATGGCCTAAGCTCCCCATCTTATATATCCCGGACCCCCCTCTCCTTCCCCCCTCCTTCTTCCCCTTCCTCCATGTTGCCTCTCTTGCATCGTGTCTTTCCCCTCCCATCTCCCCTCCCTCCCTCCCTCCCTCCATCCCATGTCAGCATCATGTCCATATTTTACCCTCAGGATACACACCCACTCACTCACTCGGTTTGCCCTCTCACAGTCCTCCTCTCCCTCACTCCCTCACTCCCTCCTCTCCCTCACTCCCTCCTCTCCCTCACTCCCTCCTTCCCTCACACCTCCCAGTTGGTGAGAAAATGATGGATCCTTCTAGTTCTGTCCTTCACTGATCGTGCAAAAAAAAGGATATTATATATATATGTCTAGATCATGATTACATCACTTCATTATAATATGAAATCGTGTTTATTACTTAAGTTATTCATTGTATGGTCTGGTCAAACTTTCCAATTAAGTTATTGTACAAAAAAATCATTATATGTCTTGACGGGTATATGGAGAACTCTACGGATGATACGCTTCCTGTTTCAGTAATATTGTCTGATGGCGCATAGTTGTGTTGGTTATCATGTTACAGTTGTGTTTGGTTATCATGTTACAGTTGTCGCAGTGTGGCGGAAACTATACAACTCTACACACTGTAGTTATCTTCACGACATCGTAGTGCTCTGGGTGGGAAGATATCGTCTAAAAGAGGCTAAGGTTATCGTATTGATGCGAACTCGGTACAAAATTTTCCCCGCGGTGAAGAGAGCGATATTTTGATGTCGCGCAGGTATCGTTAACGTAACTGAGGTTGGTCTAGAGAAATGTTTATTGTTTTCGAGATATTATTGTGAGAGTAATTTTGATTATATGCATTAGTAACGCATCTATCGTAAATTTTTGTATGTGATGTATAAAGTTCTAAGTACATGGGGCTTGAATATATATATATATATATATATATATATATATATATATATATATATATATATATATATATATATATATATATATAATAATAATAATAATATACGACAGTGTCAGACCACGAAGGAAGAATTGAAACAAGAATTTCCTTAAGTACTTTCGTATATTAATAATACATCGTCCAATGCTTTGTTTGTTCATTTGTCAGAAAATGCTCACCAAATTGATTGGGAGATGACTTCTTCAATAACGAATTGTAAAATCACTTTCAATAGGAACATAATTGAATCTGCTTTAATACAGATTACAAAATCATGTAATTTGAATATTAGCAGTGGCTTATATAATTTAGATCTATTTTTGATTGATCAGTTAAAGGACGATTTGAGTAGGATCATTGATACACATATGTCTCATTAATTCATTGTTAATATCTACTATCTTATGCTATTATTATCATCCATGTATGGGCCTATTGGCCCATATGATGCAACTCTTATTTATTTTGTCCGGCCATGATGACACTATCATATATGTGTGTGTGTGTATATATATATATATATATATATATATATATATATATATATATATATATATATATATATATATATATATAAATGTCGTACCTAGTAGCCAGAACGCACTTCTCAGCCTACTATGCATGGCCCGATTTGCCTAATAAGCCAAGTTTTCATGAATTAATTGTTTTTCGGCTACCTAACCTACCTAACCTAACTTCTTCTGCTACCTAACCTAACCTAACCTAAAAAGATAAGTTAGGTTAGGTTAGGGAGGGTTGGTTAGGTTCGGTCATATATCTACGTTAATTTTAACTCCAATAAAAAAAAAATTGATCTCATATATAATGAAATGGGTAGCTTTATCATTTCATAAGAAAAAAATTAGAGAAAATATATTAATTCAGGAAAACTTGGCTTATTAGGCAAATCGGGCCTTGCATAGTAGGCTGAGAAGTGCGTTCTGGCTACTAGGTACGACATATATATATATATATATATATATATATATATATATATATATATATATATATATATGTGTGTGTGTGTGTGTGTGACTGAAAACTCACACCCCAGAAGTGACTCGAACCCATACTCCCAGGAGCAACGCAACTGGTAACTACAGGGCGCCTTAATCCGCTTGACCATCACGGCCGGACAAAAGGAAGTGATAGCCGAAGCTATTTGAACTATCGGCTATCACTTCCTTTTGTCCGGTCGTGATGGTCAAGCGGATTAAGGCGCCCTGTAGTTACCAGTTGCGTTGCTCCTGGGAGTATGGGTTCGAGTCACTTCTGGGGTGTAAGTTTTCAGTCGCATATAGTCCTGGGGACCATTCAGGCTTGTTCGCATATATATATATATATATATATATATATATATATATATATATATATATATATATATATATATATATATATGACGACTGATCATTGATCACAATCACAACGAAGTGATGTGTTTGTGATCACTGACTGATCACAAGTTGGCTGCCAGTCACAGTAACTGTTATTGTGTGACCGTGTTACTATATGTGACTACTCCCGTCACACCTGACTGTCACAGCTTTTCCTTCACTGGGTAGTCTCAGAAGTCACAGTTAATCGCTACAGTTCAAGACGTATTCAATGTTTTGTTTAGTGAGTCCAATGTTTCTAGTGAATTTTTTCACATGTTTACGTTCTCACAACACATACATTGTCTTCCCTGTGTTCACTCTATGGTGTATATATCCTTGTTATCCCTCACTCTATGGTGGTATATATCCTTGTTATCCCTCACTCTATGGTGTATATATCCTTGTTATCCCTCACTCTATGGTGCATATATCCTTGTTATCCCTCACTCTATGGTGGTATATATCCTTGTTATCCCTCACTCTATGGTGGTATATATCCTTGTTATCCCTCACTCTATGGTGGTATATATCCTTGTTATCCCTCACTCTATGGTGGTATATATCCTTGTTATCCCTCACTCTATGGTGCATATATCCTTGTTATCCCTTTCTCTATGGTGTATATATCCTTGTTATCCCTCACTCTATGGTGTATATATCCTTGTTATCCCTCACTCTATGGTGTATATATCCTTGTTATCCCTCTATGGTGTATTTATCCTTGTTATCCCTCACTCTATGGTGTATATATCCTTGTTATCCCTCACTCTATGATGTATATATCCTTGTTATCCCTCACTCTATGGTGTATATATCCTTGTTATCCCTCACTCTATGGTGTATATATCCTTGTTATCTCTGGTGTTTTTATCCTTGTTATCCCTCTATGGTATATTTATCCTTGTTATCCCTCTATGGTATATTTATCCTTGTTATCCCTCTATGGTATATTTATCCTTGTTATCCCTCACTCTATGGTATATTTACCCTTGTTATCCCTCACTGTCGTATATACTTCTTCTCCACCTAAATCCTGTATCCCTCCTGACTCATCCATGTATTCTTCCTCCTTAGTTCCTCTATTTATCCCCCCCCTACCTGCTGACTCTCCACCATGTATCCTCCTCCCTCTTCTCTTCACTCTTCATCATGTGGCTCTCTTCTTCTTCTTCCCGTACTTCTCGAATCGACTAGGAAGACCGTCATCTTTTTTCATATAAAAATTTGCCCTTTAATGGGATTTCTGATGTTCTTATCTGGCCGAGGGAGAAGGATAAGGGGGGGGGGGAGTATTGCTGGTGGGATATTGCTCGACGAGCCTTCGAGCGGGACATCTCAAGTGATAGAGATGAGGACCTAAATTTGTGCAAACACACACACACACACACACACACACACACACACACACACACACACACACACACACACACATACACACATACACACACATACACACACATACACACACATACACACACATACACATACACACACATACACACAAGGAACCTGTGTAAGGAATCATTCAGAATCTTGTACACCACATATGTAAGACCAATCCTGGAGTATGCGGCCCCAGCATGGAGCCCGTACCTTGTCAAGCACAAGACGAAGCTGGAAAAAGTCCAAAGGTATGCTACTAGACTAGTCCCAGAACTAAGAGGCATGAGTTATGAGGAAAGGCTGCGGGAAATGCACCTCACGACACTGGAAGACAGAAGAGTAAGGGGGGACATGATCACAACCTACAAAATCCTCAGGGGAATCGACCGGGTAAACAAGGATGAACTTTTCAACACTGGTGGGACGCGAACAAGGGGACACAGGTGGAAGCTGAGTACCCAAATGAGCCACAGAGACGTTAGAAAGAACTTTTTCAGTGTCAGAGTAGTTAGCAAATGGAATGCATTAGGAAGTGATGTGGTGGAGGCTGACTCCATTCACAGTTTCAAATGTAGATATGATAGAGCCCAATAGGCTCAGGAATCTGTACACCAGTTGATTGACGGTTGAGAGGCGGAACCAAAGAGCCAGAGCTCAACCCCCGCAAGCACAATTAGGTGAGTACAATTAGGTGAGTACACACACACACAACACACACACACACACACACACACACACACACACACACACACACACACACACACACACAGTAGGCTCAGGAATCTGTACACCAGTTCATTGACAGTTGAGAAACCTATCCTGTTTCTGATATATGTAAATGATCTTCCAAAGGGTATAGACTTATTCCTCTCAATCTTTGCTGACGATGCCAAAATTATGAGAAGTATTAAGACAGGAGAGGACTGCTTGAGGCTTCAAGATGACCTGGACAAATTGAATGAATGGTCCAACAAATCGTTGTTAGAGTTTAACCCGAGCAAATGTAATGTAATGAAGATAGGTGTAGGGAGCAGGAGGCCAGATACAAGGTATCATTTGGGAAATGAACTTCTTCAAGAATCAGAGAGAGAGAAAGACCTGGGGGTTGATATCACGCCAGACATGTCCTCCGAAGCCCAGATCAAGAGGATAATATCAGCGGCATATGCCAGGCTGGCCAACATAAGAACGGCCTTTAGAAACTTGTGTAAGGAATCATTCAGAACCTTGTATACTACATATGTCAGACCAATCCTGGAGTATGCAGCTCCAGCATGGAGTCCATATCTCGTCAAGCATAAAACTAAATTGGAGAAGGTTCAGAGGTTTGCCACCAGACTAGTGTCCGAACTGAGGGGTACGAACTATAAAGAGAAACAACAGGAATTAAACCTCTCATCGCTGGAAGACGAGAGTTACGGGGGACATGGTCACCACATACAAGATTCTCAAAGGAATTGATAGGGTAGACAAAAACAGTTAATTTAACACAAGAGGCACAATCACTAGGGGACACAGATGGAAATTTAGTGCCCAAATGAGCCACAGAGACATTAGAAAGATTTTTTTTTAGTGTCAGAGTAGTTAACAAATGGTATGCATTAGGAAGTGATGTGATAGAGGCAGACTCCATATACAGTTTCAAGTGTAGATATGATAGAGCCCAATTAGGCTCAAGAACCTGTACACCAGTTGATTGATAGTTGAGAGGCAGGACCAAAGAGCCGAAGCTCAACCCTCGGAAGCACAACTAGGTGAGTACACACACACACGCGCGCGCGCTCAGCTGAGTATATAGTACTCGGGAGTTGTAGTCCCAGGTTCGATTCCCGGCCAAAGAGGAAAAAAATTTTGTTTCTTTTTTGGGGAAGAGTTTCATTTACCCTGATGCCCCTGTCCACCTAGCAGTAAATAGGTACCTGGGAGTTAGACAGTTGTTACGGGCTGCTTCCTGAGGATGTGTGTGTATGTGTGGGTGTGTACTCACGTATTTGTGCTTGCGGGGGTTGAGCTTTGGCTATTTGATCCCTCCTCTCAACTGTCAATCAACTGATGTACAGATTCCTGAGCCTACTGGGCTCTATCATATTTACATTTGAAACTATGTATGGAGTCAGCCTCCACCACATCACTGTCTAATGCATTCCATCTGTTAACTACTCTGACACTGAAAAAGTTCTTTCTAACGTCCCTGTGGTTCATTTAGGTTCTCAGTTTCCACCTGTGTCCCCTTGTTCGCGTACCACCCGTGTTAAACAGTTTATCCATATCTACCTACCCATTTATCTGTGTGTGTGTGTGTGTTAGAGAGAAATATATGTAGTAGATATAATAGAGGAATAATAGGAAGGCGGGGTCCAAGAGCTAATAGCTCAAGTCTGCAGACACAAATAGTAAATACAATCGTCAGTAATTTCAGAGCGGTATACGACAAAGAGTACTGGGAAGACGGAACACCACGAGCATAACTCTCGTCCTGTAACTACACTTAGGTAATTACTTAGCTAATTACACACGAAGTTTGGTCTCATAATAAATTTGCTTGTTGGCCGGAGTAAAGCTTCAACACATCTCAGTTAAAGCAGTTTGATAGAACGTGATCCACAAACCACTTTACAACCTTGTCCCAAATAGCTGCTGGGTGCACAAGGAGGGACAGTGAAAGAATGATGCCCAATCGCCCCCACCTGGCCCAGGATTCGAACCTGGGCGTGTTAGGGGATCAAGCTAATCCCCACACCACAAAATGCTATCTTTAACCCTGTCCATATGAAACTGTAGCCTATATATTATGGTTAGGAAGTGAATGACCTCTTTTGTGACAGAAAATAAACTAATCACCCAGCTTATTCCACTCCGTTGTTTAAAACTTGCCATATTACAAATGTGCAGCTTATTTTTGTAATCGTCGTCTGAAATATAGACCCTTCGTTTGCTTTTGGACTTAAGGTCGACTTACTGCGGGAGGGTTTTTGATCAAGCTGCAGGTATAGTTTAATTTAAAACATAATGCAGAAGTAAAGCGAACACAATATATATATATATACATCGAGAAGCAGTGTATACCTTGCAGTGTATATACTGTTTGCGTCGGTTACCAAACCTAACCTAACCTAACCTAACCAAACCTAAGGTTTGTCCATGTTGCATGAAGGACTCTGTGATGCCGCTCTGTTACTTGTATAATTTATGATAGCCTAACGGACATAGTAAGGGCAAGGCAGTCATAAATAACAGCAATGATAAAAAAATAATCATTTGTATTCAGGTAAAAGTACATACATACAAAATGAGTTACAAAGAGAATGTTGGATTTCTGCCTAGAGCAAGTATATACTATGTTGACCAAGCCACGCACTAGAAATTGAAGAGACGACGACGTTTTGGTCCGTCCTGGACCATTATCAAGTCGATTGAGTCTGCCTAAAGCCACTAATACGCAGAGCGTTTCGGGCAAGAAATTGTGCCCTGTGTTCTAATACCACAGCTCCTCATTACTCTGTATCCAAAATGAGTCACAACAGAAAGATCCAGGGATCAATTGTTGTGGCAAGACTGGAGTCTTGCCACAGGTTGGTCTTGCCTGTGGCAAGACTCCCACAAAGAAGTCTTGCCACGTTTGGGCAAGTTTCTTATCCAACTGATGCCTTGGTTCTTCAAACAGTACATAGGTACCCCCCCCCCCCTCGAGTTAGGCAACTGTCATAGGTTGCATCCTAGGAAACATCAGGACTTGGTCTTGAAGATATCGATAAATCTAACAGGCTTATTCTCTTCAACACTGCCCGACACGCTATGCGTAATAGTGGCTTTACAAGAATGTAAACGCACCATGCTATGTACTCACATAAACCCAATATACCTTCTTGTATATATATAAATAAATAAAAAAACTTGGAAACCATATCCAACGCTCCCTGAGAATAAGCTTTGCCCGAAACGCTGTGCGTATTAGTGGCTTTAGGCATAGTATGTATTAGCTTCATCTAGAAATCCAACATTCTGTTTACAACTCATCTTGTATGTATTTTTTTTTTTTATATATATACAAGAGTTCTTACATTCTTGTATGTACTTTTACCTGAATAAACATTGTATTTTATTTATTTTTTATTTTATTAGTGGCTTTAGACATAGTATGTACTAGCTTCATCTAGAAATCCAACATTCTGTTTTACAACTCATCTTGTATATAACCATTTACCTGAATAAACATTGTATTATATTTTATTTGTTTATTTTATGACCGAGTGTGGCAAATATTTGAAATTGAAATAAGTTTATTGAGGTAAAATACACACAAAGGGATGAGGTAGCTCAAGCTATTCTCACCCCGTTCAGTACATCGTATTAATACATACATAGACACATACACACATCACAAGCAATAAACGTATTACCGAACATTCTGAGAGAGAGATAAACATATACATTTCCTCCTTTACACTGGCAAATATTGGCAGATTCCAATCTGCCCGAAACGCTTTGCGTAATAGTGGCTTTAGGCATTGTATGTACTAGTTCTATCTATAAATCCATCAACTTTTGTGTCTTACCTTGTATGTATGTACCTTACCCGAATAAGAATTTATTTATTATATAATTTATATAAGTTAGTGTTGAAGAAGGTGAGAACGCGTTCTCTACGGCTCCCCGCCTGGCCGGGGGGCACGAGGCCCTCAGTCAGGCAGATGTAAACAAACAGTGAGGATGGCTGAGGGACTCGCGGTGGAGTTTCAAAAGTTCAATAAGAATTCTAGACACTTGAGAAGATTACAGAGGGAGACATTACAGTCGATAGAAGATGTGGGGTTGTCGGGGAACCTGTCGGATGGTAAGGCTAAGGTGTGAGTTGTGTTGTGAGGGGACGGGGGGTCTGGCGGCCCCTCTCCTCAGACACTTCTTTAACACCATTTCTTTGTCCTCGATTATGTGAAGTAATTAAAAATGATTACCGGTGCTAGTAGAAATGATCTGTGCATGCTATGTGCGTAGTGAATCGTAATGCTTGATGATAGAGGTCACAGCGCGTACACAAAGGGCATAATCCCAATGCCGGAAGATACTTTATACTTTACTGTGGGATTTTATTATCAAATCAAATCATTTTTTCGTGTTGCATAAAAATAAACACCAAAATATACGATTGACTGTCAATGCTTACTGGTTATTCTTATTTTCGACAAGTTATTATTGTCGTGTGATTATCTTGGCTAGGCTAGAGGGAGTAGGGTTCAGCAAAGGTAGTTAAGTGGGTTAGTACTTTATGTTATTAAACAGTCTTATACTATACTGGGAACCACTCATAATCAGTTCTCATTTCAAGTTTGCTGTGTTAGATAATGTAGATTAGCTGACATTAAGTATAAGGAAAAGTTTTGGTTAAGGTGCTTCATTAGTGTTGGAATTTGAAAGTCAAAGCCCTTTATACTTGTGTCAGTGTTAGATTACCATAAAGCTAGGTCATGTGTTATTAGTAGGGAATGATACAACTTGATAATATGTCTTTTAACATTTAAATTTTTCCTCATAATTGAAAGACACAGCAGTTGCGTACTGGCTCATACGAGACAGGTCCTACACGTGTTTATACCCAGTTGTCTTTACTTGTTTAAGCTATCAATGCTGAAGTATTTAATGATACTGCATTACACTCTGTTCTATGCATTAATGACTACTATCTTCTTAATACAATACTTACCTGTATTCAGTGTCAATCCTCTTAAACCTAAATGTGAAATTCTTGCGACTAAGTTGACTCTTAAGATTGCGGTAATTTCAATATATCACTCTTAATCTATCTTCACAAAGAAGATTTCTGGTGCTGGGGATTAACTTTGACATTTATTTGTTAATGTTTTCCAGACAATTTACATCTATATTTGGTTACTGGTTGGTGCCTTCTTGAATGAGCTCAAAGCAAAATATTGGTATCTTAACAAAATTAAATAACACCTCGAGTACCATAGTTTAGAAAGTTTATTTTAATATTTGTCCTGGCTCCTTTAGGTTAATATATAATAAAATATGATTAGATTGAAATATAACATGATTAGCTGTCTTACATTTTTAGCTCTCTATATTAGGTGATTTTTATGCCAGACAACTAAAACTGCACCTCAGCTGTATTTTCCCATTCCAAAATATCTCGGGTTTTAAAACTTTAGGCAGAGAAACTTTTATATTGTAAAGTTATTAGGCTACTAATATATACTTAACAAGGCAGTATTGTAAGCTATTGTTTAAAGAAAATGATACTATGGAATTCTTACATATGATGTACATTATATATTAAAGCATGTTATCTGTATATAATAGTCCTGTATATTGACATGTTATCTGTATTCAGTAGTCCTGTATATATTGACATGGTATCTATACAGTAGTCCTGTATATTGACATGGTATCTTTATAGTACTGTATATTGACATATTATCTGTATAGTACAATATGTTGACATGTTATCTGAATAATACTCTTTATTGACTTATCAAAAAATTTTAAAACATTCTTCAAGCATAGTTTGATTTTGTTATAGTAATCAAAATGTAATGGATTATTTTATTTAAATAGTAAGTTTTGTTAAGGATAAAATTATATGGCCAGCAGTATTGTGTATGCCTAGGCTACATATCAGTGTCTATTGAGAGGGAGGTCTAGTCGTTTAGACCACGCTTCCTAGCTGTTTGTACGTGGCGCACTTGAATTAGGTGTGTGCCATATATGTTCTTGAGGTGGTGGATAGATGTGGCTTCAACGTATAACTTCTTTCAATGGATTCCTCTTCACCCCTCCCCCTCCTCACTGTGTATGAGTGTTCTTTTCTTTGGCTCAGTTGTGTATCCTGTTTCTTCCCAAGTCTTCTTGTTCTCTTTACACAAAATTACACTGAAAATGAGAAGGCAGTACGTGTACTGTACTTGTCTATTCTGTCTATTCCCCTCTGTGTTTTGTGCATATTAATCAGATTAATTCTGGTCCTTCTCTATTAGGGCAGCAAGGCTTTAACCTGTCCCTATATAGGACAGTAGACCTAAATATATATACAGTATTTAGAACTACTACTGTACTGTGGATTTTGCTACTGCAGTAAGTCCCTGATTATCTGGGTCTCCGTTACCCGGATTCTCGGGTTAAGCAACATTCCAGCTCCTAACATCAACATATGAGCTCATGTTCAGTATGCTGAAGTTTGCCTTGATTAATTGAGAAGTCACTCCACGACTAGGCAGCAGCAGGCACTAATTTGAACCAAATAACAGAAACAATTATTGTTTCCTACATACTGTATACAGTACAGGATACTGGTGCATTCTTTTTAAAATACATTACAGGTATTTTTAATACAGCACAAGTGGGTTAAATACATGCCAAAAGGATTGTGTATTATTTCTGATAAAAATACAATTGCTGTACATTATTTTTTAATAAAATGCAATTGCTGAGAAATTGCTTCGTATGATGTTTTAGTAATTATTTGAGTATCAGTTTTCCGAGTACCTGTACTGTATCTAGAAGTATCGATCAGGCCGGATAATCAGGAACACACTGTACTGTATCTCATTATGTTTTACATATTCAACTCAATTTTTTTTTTTTTTTTTTATAAATATAAATTAAACTTTATATCTTTCAACTCATACCATGGACTTCTTTAAAATTTTATTAAAAGTACTTTTTATTTCGGTAAATATTGTTTAGTAAAATTATCAAGGACCAGTAACTTTAGCCTAATAAGGACATTTATGTTCGTGGGTATAAATGTTTAGGAATGTCCACCAATAATTTTAAGTTCCTGGAAACAATATTTTAATTATATATTACTATTATTCTGCCAATAAAATTGGTAGATTTAAAAGACATCTTCATAAAGTTCTGTTTTATGAAATACAAATATTTTGCTCCTAATTATTTTATATATTTGTGTTGATTCCGCTATAACATATGAGTCTGGGAGGGAGGAGCAATACAGGGAGCCGGTCGGCCGAGTGGACAGCACGCTGGACTTGTGATCCTGTGGTCCCGGGTTCAATCCCGGGCGCCGGCGAGAAACAATGAGCAGAGTTTCTTTCACCCTATGCCCCTGTTACCTAGCAGTAAAATAGGTACCTGGGTGTTAGTCAGCTGTCACGGGCTGCTTCCTGGGGGTGGAGGCCTGGTCGAGGACCGGGCCGCGGGGACACTAAAGCCCCGAAATCATCTCAAGATAAAAGCAGTGGTACACTAGTTTTCTAGTGTATCAACAAAATACAATACCTGGAGAGGGTTCTGAGAGTTCTTCTACATCCCGAACCCGGCCTGAGGCCAAGCTCGACTTGTGATAATTAACAGCGAGGATAGAGAACAAATTGCAAAGCAACTTGATGGCACCTGCAAGGCACAGATCGGTTGGTGTGAGTATTTTGTCACATGCTCATTATAATGATGGGTTTATGTTAATCATGACCCAAGCTTGTGCTGGCAACCAATCTGGGGAGAAATTTACTGGGTTAGTCACCAAAGTAGCCAAGCAACTCCTTTTAGTGATAACTTTAAGCTCTTGTATCACTCTGAAAATGATTATTGAAGTGCCATATGCAGCACCTGTTAAGAGCATTCAGACTATGCTGGGCATATACGATAGTTGCTGCAAAGTCTTGATCAATTTATTAAAGGAATCTATACATTTACATTCTAAAATTTCATGACAGAAGAAGTTGTTATATTTAAATACATGTCTATCTGTTCTAGTTTGGAATAGTGAATAGTTATAGCTGACAGAGACCGGGCTGCAGGGACGTCGATCCTCGAAATCGACCCGAGGTAACCGCTAAGTAAGGTGGGCTTCAGACCTGAACTTTGCCTAGTATAGCACTTCATCCATATTAGCCCATATGGGAGCTTCCAGTAAGCAGCATTAACAAATGGCATACAGTAGTTTCAGTATCAGCCCTATAGAGCATTATGGCCTGCAGACAGGGTCTTCGTATCATGCTAACATGTTTACAGATAATTTATTAGATACCACTGATAGGTATGGGACATCTTATGGCTTGTTTATTTTTCTTTCATACACTATCTTGAGAATGACTCATCATAATATAACTAAATTTAAGTACCATAGGCCTATTTAAGTGTATAGAATTGAATATGAATTTAGACTACATAAAACAGAGGGTCATACTTTGAGACGAGTTTTCAGAATGGAAAGAAGTTTTTAAGTGGTTCATTTTTGCCAAAGCCACTAACATGCATAGTATTTTGGGCAAGCCTCCTGCTCACCATCAAGGGACCCAGGTTCAATCCTCATGCCGGACAGAAACGGTTGGGCACGTTTCCTTTCACCTGATGCCTCTGCTGAACCAGCAATAAACAGGTACCTGGGAGCTGGGCAACTGTTAAAGGGTTACATCCTGGGGGGATCTCGATATGCTTAAGTACAGGCTTCCTGTCCACCAAGAATTATTAAATGGACTAAATACCCAACAAGGGCCAGTTTTCCCCACACACACACATTGTAGAGACTGGAAGTACTGTACTGTACCTACAAGTCTACCCAGTCATGGGTCTCCAGTCACCATCACAGATTGATTGGCACAGGAAAGTATGTTGCTTACCTGGAGATATTTGTGAAAAGTTTTTTTCTCTCTCATATTGGCATCCTTAGTGATATTTAGCTCCTATTGAATATCCCGCACTTTTGACGATGCTACATAGCCTCCCGGCTTGTTGCCTTCTTTTCATAATTACTTAGCAATAAGTTGGACTTCCTATTACTACACATACGTTGATTAGAATCATTATCCTTGACACTCAAACTGCTAACTTTAGTACAGTAATTAAGCTCTCGCTTCCATTCCTGTTGACTCTAAATACGAAAACTACAATTTAATTAACAAGAATTTTGTTGTCCTCTTTCCCTCTCTGTCAGACTTACTGGGGTGTGACCCCTGACCCCATCCACACCTCACGAATTGTTGACTACAGTTTACACCTCAAGTGACCTCTTAATAAATAAGTTTTCCTCTGTCTCTCAATCCCTTCTTCTCCCACCCTCTCCCAGCTTCCTCTATTCCTAAATATTTCTCTATCTAATATACTGTACAGATATTCCACCCTCCCTCCACCTGGCCTCTCCCTCCCTCCCTCCCTCCACCTGGCCTCTCCCTCCCTCCACCTGGCCTCTCCCTCCCTCCCTCCCTGCATCCTGCTGAAGTAGGGGAAATATAGAGAACATATATAGCACGCATAGACAGACAAACCTCCTAAACTATTGCGATCATCTCAAAACTCTCAAAATGTACTCGGTAGAAAGGTACTAATATATATATATATATATATATATATATATATATATATATATATATATATATATATATATATATATATATATATATATATATATATATATATATATATACTGTACATGGAAAAACCTGGAGGGCCAGGTCCCTAATTTGCGCAGTCAAATAACAACATACTGGAGTGAACAATATGGAAGGAAATGCAAAATAGAGCAAGTGAAGAGTAGAGGCACAATCAGAGAACACTGAACATCAGAGGTCCACGATTGTTCAATATCCTCCCAGCAAGTATAAGAAATATTGCCGAAACAAAATCGCAAGTCTTCAAGAAAAACCTCTGCAAGATGTGCCGGACCAACCGGGCTGTAGTGGATATGTGGGCCGCTCCAAGCAACAGCCTATTGGACCAAGCTTTCACAAGTCAAGGGGCTTAGGGAGTGTGAAACAATACCCAGAACTCCCACCCAAGCCCCTCTCGCCTGACCTCTTCACACCCTCCTTCTACCCACCCTCCACCTGGCCTTCCCATTAACCTTTCCCCCCCCTTTCCATACCACTTTAGGGTCACCTGCCCACCCCTCCCACCTAATTATACCTCCTGACGGCCCCACCATCCGCATCCTACTCAAACCTTCCATCCACTCATCCCATCCCTCCTGTCCACTCCCCCTCCCACACACTATTCCTTCCATCACTTACTGACAATTCTCACCTACCCACCAATTCATACTCTCCTCCCAACCCACCCTGGGCAAACTCGACCCACCCATTTTAAATTTTTCTCCATTATCTTCACCCTCTATCTTAATACTGTAGGCTTCAATATAGGCCTAGGTTAAGAGTGGAGGGCAGTATTTGTATTTAACATTTGGTGTGCTGAATATCTAGGCCTATGTCTGGCATTGGATACAGTGAAGGGGATCGTTGACATATAGGCCTAATCCAGCCTTAACTTAATTTGTGATCAAATCTAGAGAATACGAGGATGATTGACTCATCTGTGACAGAACCGAGTATTTAATTACAATGCAACAAATGCATCAATTTTTAGTGTGTTCTCGGTAGTCAATGCTGGATAAGGTTACACAGGTGTACACTATGTTAGCTGCTTGACTGATATGCGCACTATTACAGGTGATTGAAGTCCTTTAGGTCCTGCAAAAGGAGGGGTGTGGTCCAATAATACACTGGCGTTTCAACAAAGCTCATATTTTCTGATTGTCAAAACTATATATCGTTAGGTTAGGATTCATTAGCCAAGGTTGTGTACGATGTGACGTATCCCCTGCAAGTCATTATTAGCATGCACACACACATTATCATGGGTGCTCTACTAGCTGGGTTAGAGCACAGTTACGCAGGCTTTACAAGCTAAGGTATAGCATAGCCTAGTGCATTTGCATTTTGAGTGGGCGAGTGGAGTGGTGGCCGAGGGTGTCCGGCGGCTGCCGGATTCGTAGATAGTTTTCTTTATTAAGTTAACATAAGCTTATCAGGTATTTTCTAAAACATGTTATTGGACTGTTTATATTGATAATGATGGTTATTATACGGTAATTTCGCCCAATTAATTGTGTCTGTAAGAGTTAAGAAGAAGGTAAAGAAAGAGGCGGGTGTTGACAGCGTCCCCCGGGCCGTGTTCCACTTCTGGTCTCGTCAGCATGTCCCTGATAGGCTCAATTTCTTGGTGACAGGTTCTGCATTTGTTTATATTCTGAACGTTGTCTCTAACAGAGGCCGGTGGAGGGTGACAGGTAAACAAACGTGTGTTCGCATACTAAATGGTTGATGTGTTTGTTATTGTAAAGTTGTTTCTGTGGATGAGGTTGTCATTTTTTCAGAAACAGTGATATGCATGCACGCGTTAATGGGCCTGACGGCTGGGTAGACAGCGCTCGGTATTCATAGTCCGGGGATCGATCCCCGGCGGAGGCGGAAACAAATGGGCAGTTTCTTTCACCCTGATGCGCCTGTTCATCTAACAGTAAATAGATACCTGGTAGTTAGACAGCTGCTACGGGTTGCTTCCTGGAGATGTGTGCGCGTGTGTTAGGAGACATATGTAGTAGACATAATAGAGGAAACTAAATTGGTTAGAAAGGCGGGGTTCTAAGAGCTAATAGCTCGATTCTGCAGATACAAATAGTATATATATGCACGCACAGTAAGATGCTCGGGTTAAGTCATGCCATGCTTGGTAATTTAGTTTGTAAGGGCGAAGCCTAGGTGGTTGTGCTTGTTGCTCCTTAGCGTCTTTTATTGTAAGGGAGAGCAGAGTTCTTAAGTTATTGGTCATCTTTTTCGACATATTGTTGACCAGCCCACACACTAGAAGGTGAAGGGACGACGACGTTTCGGTCCGTCCTGGACCATTCTCAAGTCGATTCTCAAGACAATCGACTTGAGAATGGTCCAGGAGGGACCGAAACGTCGTCGTCCCTTCACCTTCTAGTGTGTGGTCTGGTCAACATACTTTAGCTACGTTATTGTGACTCATCGCCTTTATCGACATAGCTCTTAAAGAGGATTTTGCCACGGTTTGGGTATTAGATCAAACATGACTACAAATCAGGCATGTTTATAAAGTTTAGGAAGGTTTACACACTTACTAGGGTTGACAGTTTGTCGGTTTCTAAGCGTTGGAAAGCAGCCTATGCGAGGGCTCACGCAGGGTTGACGTGTAACTTCCAGATTTTATGTTTAGTGAAATAAAGTTTACAATATGTATTACACTACGAACGTTCTCGCTACAAAGAAATATTTAGATCATACTTTATGTATTTTTTAAATATTTTGATGGTAATTTTATTTATCTCTAGTCAATACTGTACATTTTATTTTTTTAGCTTAATTCACTGGACCAGCTTTTGGACTTACTGACATTAATACACTACACCCTGTAAACCCCTGGTATGTGCCTCGGAGAGGCTGCAGGATCCAGTAAGTTCAGTAGAACTTCGGTTTCAACTCCCTTTTGACCATGTCGTAGCTCAGTCGATTAAGGCAGCGTCTGGGATGCTCTCGGACGCGGGTTCGAATCCTCGTCACGGCCCTTGTGGATTTGTTCATTGGATGCATCACGCAATTGTGATGTCTGTGTGTAATGTTGGTATAATGTTTAATCAACCGGGAGGGAGCCGGTCGGCCGAGCGGACAGCACGCTGGACTTGTGATCCTGGGGTCCTGGGTTCGATCCCAGGCGCCGGCGAGAAACAATGGGCAGAGTTTCGTTCACCCTATGCCCGTGTTACCTAGCAGTAAAATAGGTACCTGGGTGTTAGTCAGCTGTCACGGGCTGCTTCCTGGGGGTGGAGGCCTGGTCGAGGACCGGGCCGCGGGGACACTTAAAGCCCCTACGGGCTCACCATAGCCCGTGCTACATGGACACTCCGTCCTGAATAGCTAAATCTTTAACAACAACAACTAAAGCCCCGAAATCATCTCAAGATAACCTCAAGATAACATGGGATCTACGTTATGAGCGCTGTTTGTCCTGGGCAGGTGGGCGGGGAGCTCCGGCTTCACAGAATTACCGGCTTGAAAACATTCCAGGAAGCCAGAGGCATGATAGGGAAGTGAATAACAATGGGACGTTAACGCGGTCAGATGCTTAATGTGAGTTTGACGTTATGCATGCAAGTAGGCCATGGCCGTCTCCCACCACCCACCACTGTTATGGATTAGGAGCGCCATAACCCAGTTGAAATATTAATGTTAATTTGCATACATCATTTCTATACTAGAGAATTTGTGATGAATTAAAGACGTCATTGAGGTGATATACCCTAAGAATATTCGGTGTTAGTAAATGATGATAGCCAGTCGTATTCAATATTAACAGGCTAGGCTGGGATTTTTAGTTGAATATACAATGTTCTACGTTAGTTTGAATTCTTGTGATATTCGCACATATGAATGTAGCGAGTAATATGTCAGTATGCAGTCAAGATAGGATTTTGTAAATGTGTTTAGAGGAAACAGGAGAGTGTAGTGTAATCTCTAGCTAGTTGCGTTTATATCCACAAGAGCTTTAATAGCCTGAGTTGTGAATCAGATAGAAATGGCATCCGAGTAAATTTAAGAAAGTTAGAGAATAGGGAATAGTAGGTGGGTTAGACCCTGTCGGACTCCGTCCACCATGCCCGTCCCAATACCCACCACCTACTCCCTCCCCTGTCACCCACCACCTACTCCCTCCCCTGTCACCTACCACCTACTCCCTCCCCTGTCACCCACCACCTTCCCCACCCCCTGTCACCCACCACCATGATGGAAGTTGCAGCAGGTGGCGGACGAGAGGTTAGGGGTGACAGGTAGTAGTGGAGGTGCGTGAGCGTGGTTGTGGTTTGGGGATTATCAGTTTATCCCTGAGCATTCTTCTTCTTTCTTGTTCTTTCGTATTATTGTATTTTTCTCTATGCACATCCTTTCATTCTCCTTGATGTGTTCCTCTTTCTCCTCATCTGATCATTTGACCACCTCTTCTCTTTTCACCCACTTCGTGTGTGTGTGTGTATTACTTTATTACTCCTTTATCTTCTCTCATTTCTCTCCTCTCTCTTACCCTCTTCTTTTCTTAATCTGCAATTTCTCTTCCTTTCCTCTCCTTTATTGGTGTTCCTTTACTCTCCTCCGCTTCTGCTCTGTGCTCAGCTTGCAAGTTGAGGGTGCAGAGAGCACCGCTTCAGTCGTGCACTTGGGTAATGCCTGCGAGATCTGGTGCCGGAGTTTTTATTATTATTATTATTTTCTACCACAGACGTGGCCACACATTTACAATGAAAACCAGCATATATACATTTTTTTCTGTCCTCCATGGACAGGGTTAGAGATGTGTTAAACATGGAGTGGACGACATTTGCCGTGTGTATGTGTGGGAGGGAAGGTGTCTGGTGACTACAGAGGGTATCATGGCTGGTGTCTCCGCCACTGGTGGGGTCACCTGAGCTGACCACTTTATGACCACGGGTGGTGTGCTTGCCTGCGGGGAAGCGGGGTGGGTGGTGTGCTTGCCTGCGGGAAAGCGGGGTGGGTGGTGTGCTTGCCTGCGGGAAAGCGGGGTGGGTGGTGTGCTTGCCTGCGGGAAAGCGGGGTGGGTGGTGTGCTTGCCTGCGGGAAAGCGGGTTGGGTGGTGTGCTTGCCTGCGGGGAAGCGGGGGTGGGTGGTGTGCTTGCCTACGGGGAAGCGGGGGTGGATGGTGGGGTGTTTCTTGCCTGCTGAGTGAGGCTGGTGGACGGTTGGGTCAGCAAGTTGGTCAGCCTCGCCTTGGGATGGATACAGCGAGATGACCTGACCCAGCGTGGTGGAGGTGGGGGTCCCTCGATTGCTTCAAACGTGGGTTGGACATTTATATGAGTGGGATTGGGTGGTTATAAATAGGAGCTGCCTCGTATGGGTCAATAGGCCTTCTGCAGTTACCTTTGTTCTTATGTTCTTATCTCATGGGATGGGTACAGGAAGTATATATGCAGCTTGGTACCAAGTACACCTCAACACATTCACAACGGAGACATCTCCCGTCATGCAGGGTGCATTCACACCTCCACTGATCTTCAGTATCAGCTCTTGATACTGGTAATGGCTCAAAAGGGCCACCACTTACGGGCTATTCATGCCCGTGTCACCTTTTGGGTGGCTTAATCTTCATCAATCAATCAAGTACACCTTTTACGGGCTATTCATGCCCGTGCCACCTCGTTGGTGGCTTAATCTTCATCAATCAATCCAGTACACCTTTCTGTGTGTATATATATCCTTCGTGGGGAGGGGGGGGGGGTAGACCAGCTAACCGTTCTATTCACCACTTTTTTTTTTTTTTTTTTTTTTTTTTTTTTTTTGAGATATATACAAGAGTTGTTACATTCTTGTACAGCCACTAGTACGCGTAGCGTTTCGGGCAGGTCCCTGGAATACGATCCCCTGCCGCGAAGAATCGTTTTTTCATCCAAGTACACATTTTACTGTTGCGTTAAACAGAGGCTACAGTTAAGGAATTGCGCCCAGTAAATCCTCCCCGGCCAGGATACGAACCCATGACATAGCGCTCGCGGAACGCCAGGCGAGTGTCTTACCACTACACATCAGAGCTGATGCCAACGTAAGCACTCGCTCAGCTCAATCACAAGTATCAAGTACAGTAATTCTAAACCCCGAGTTACGGAGTTTTATCTTCAATAGGTTTTTTTTATTACTTTATATTGTCACTTCGGAATGTGTTTTTGACGACGGTAGAGGTGAAATTGAATTGAAATTGAAATAAGTTTATTGAGGTAAAATACACACAAAGGGATGAGTTAGCTCAAGCTATTCTCACCCCGTTCAGTACATCGTGTTAATACATACATACACACATACACACATCACAAGCAATAAACGTATTACCGAACATTCTGAGAGAGATAAACATATACACTTCCTAACGGTAGAGGTGATCGGTGTGAAGTTAACGTAACCCAGGAGTGTGACTACAAAGGTGAGGCTGTGTCCATGAGTTCACCCATCCAGTTACTGGTGTCATCCTGACTAAACGGCTTGCTAAAGGACCTCATCAAGTTCAAGTATGTTTATTGAGACAAGAAAGAAATACATCTCAAAGGGATAGAGTAGCTTAGACTATTTCTACCCCCTACAAGGACCTCATACCTTGAGGTGCTTCCGGGGCTTAGCGTCCCCGCGGCCCGGTCGTCGACCAGGCCTCTTGGTTGCCGGACTGATCAACCAGGCTGTTGGACGCGGCTGCTCGCAGCCTGACGTATGAGTCACAGCCTGGTTGATCAGGTATAGGATACCTGGCACAAAACACTCTCATCCTGTGTGTTTTATGCCGGTTTTAGGAAAGCTCGTCCTTTAAAACAACCTAAATGTTCTTACAATATAAATATTGATGATAAATGGGAGAGCCGTTGCTGGAGTTTGTTACTCAGTCCGGTCTCGATTTGCCACTCCGTTACAAATGCGACTGTTTTGCCTAGCTAGAAACGTGCGACCCCTAGCAACCCACTTCACCTATCGCTTTTTTTATCAGATTGGTCGATTCCGTTACGAAGGTGACCTATTAAGCGAGAAGACGAGTCGCTAGGCTGCGTGTCCCATGTTGACTTAACATTAAGCCAGCGTCAACTGACCCCAGCCATCTGAATCTGAATCTGAATAATACAGGAGAAGATGCCCATTGGGGCGAGCCTTGAAGTGGGGACAGCTGAAGAGTAGTCGGTGAGAGGAAATGCTGAAGTTGAAGAAAAAGTGCCAGGGCTAAACCCAGCTGCGTGTCAATACGTCGATGCTGCAAACAACCCAACAACTGGCTAGGCTTGGAGGCGGGTCTGGAAGGCGGCGGTGGCAGTGCTTCAGCATTCAAGGTGGAAACAATCTGTCTTCATGTGGTGTCTTCTTCTTCAATTTGGTGTTTCTTCTTTCTTCTTGCTTCGAGTAATCATTTGATGTTTGTAATCGGCGTAGTCTGGTGGGAAAAGGTCCTTTGACAATGTGGTTTCGTCGCATTCAACGAAGATTACTTCGTTCTTTAGTGTGTACTTTAAGTTTGGATCATTCAGCAGGCATTCCGCATACCTTGTGTTGAGTATTTTGCTGGAGAGGCGTCTGTATTCGGGAGTTCCAAGTGTAAGTTGTTGACGTTGATCATATAGTGCGGAGACTCTTGGAGACTCGTGTGTTGCTGGAGATGGTGATTGTGCTTCAACGTCAATCGAGGCAGTAGAGTCATCATCGGAAAACAAGTGTTGGTTTGCAGAAGCATCAGGTGTAGGTACCTGTGAAGCTGGTGTAGTCTCAGGTGCGGCTGGTGTATTTTCTGGTGAAGCTGGTGAAGTTGGTGCAGTCTCAGGTACCACTGGAGAAGGAGATGGTTCGTCTGGAGTAGTAGCAGTGTGCAAGGATGTTGCAGAGTCTGTATCAGGTTGCACAGGGTGGGCGTCAGCAGACAGGATATCTGCCAATGCAGTTGAAGAGATGGTGATGTTGATGTTAGAAGCAGAAGTGGTATTTGTTGCTGAAGTCGTAGCATTGGTGTTGGCTGAGGCTGTTGTTGTGAAGAGCTCGTCACGAACAGTAAATGTTGGTAAACCGTTGTCAGCGTACATAATGTTCAGAATTCGTACAAATTCCTTGGTGTTCGTGCCTGCAATCATTTCAGCAGTGCGGATGAGTCCCATTATGACGTTATGGTTCCTGTTAGGGAGCAGCATCTGGTGTGGTGAGGGCTGGCTTGTTGATTCAGCAGAGTAAAGTTGCCAGAGCCTTCACACAATGCTTATATGCAGGGGGCGCGCTGCTGTGACGTCACGTGCCTCAAGAGGGGGGAGGGTTATCTTCTTGAGATATCTATCTTGAGATATCTATCTTGAGATGATTTCGGGGCTTAGCGTCCCCGCGGCCCGCTCCTCGACCAGGCCTCCTTTTTGTTACACACACCCCAGGAAGCAGCCCGTAGCAGCTGTCTAACTCCTAGGTACCTATTTACTGTTGGGTAACAGGGGCATCAGGGTGAAAGAAACATTTTGCCCATTTGTCTCCGCCTCCACCGGGGATCGAACTCGGAACCTCAGGACTACGAATCCGAAACGCTGTCCACCCAGCTGTCATTCGCCCTGACAGGCTGCTTGGGGTAAACAAGAAGTTTTGCTTACCATACACATTTCTCACAACAACATGTGAATGACAAAGTTATATTACATGGCAAGTTGTTGCATGAGGAGTGTGGAGGTCTTATAGTCGGGATGCAAAACTTATATTTAAAAGTTTTTTCAATAACTTCATCTGGTTTGCTTGAGAATGAGTACTGTTTTTAGTGAGTAATTGTGTTTACAGTTGTTTGTGTTGTGTTGTAAATGGGAGCAGCGAGCATGAAGAGTTTGGGTGGTGAGGACATGAAGGAGGGTGGTGCGTGGTGAGAGACGGAGCCGGGAGGACAGGGACCGTCAGCAGGAAAAGGTTACTTGGAGCACAACACACGTTGGGCTCACGTGTGTGGCTTGGGCGTAGTGTCAGGTTTGACAGCATTTCCCCTCCTGTGTGTGTGTGTGTGTGTGTGCGTGTGCGTGTGCGTGTGTGTGTGTGTGTGTGTGTGTGTGTGTGTGTGTGTGTGTGTGTGTGTGTGTGTGTGTGTTTAGTCGGGTGGCGGTCACTTGATACGCTCCTTCAGGGGTTGCATGTTGCAACACACACAATTGCTGACTCGTCATTACCCTCCGCTGATTGGGAGAATGAGTTAGGTATCAGGTTCTGGGTGTGACTACGGAGGACTACTGGAAAGTGAGAACGAGCTCTTTCTGTCTTGCCTACTATGCCTTATTTCGGACTTTACTGATGTTGTGTGTCGTATCTAATCTTGAAGTTGTGGATGGAGGTGGCTTAAATTATATTTTATCAGGGCATTATATTCCATTATATTTTATCAGGGCATTATATTCCATTATATTTTATCAGGGCATTATATTCCATTATATTTTATCAGGGCATTATATTCCATTATATTTATATCAGGGCATTCCGCTTGTTGAGCACCCATACTTGGTATACCAGTATTTCATAACCTTTCTTCACGTCTCAAGGATCCACCTGTTTCCTGTTGTCTCACTTTCAAGAAGCTGTCCATGTCCACCTTGTTTAGTAACCCTCAGTATCGTGTATGTAACGATCATATCCCCTCTGTTTTTCTTCTTCTCTAGAGTTTTGAGGTTGGGTTTCCTTGACCAGTCCTCGTAGTGTATGACCTTTTAATTCAAGCACTATATCTGGGTATTTTTAAACAAATTATTTAATACGAGCATGATTTTAATGCTGGTCCGTATAAGATTGTGGTGTTAGGGAGAGCAGAGGGTAGCTAAGTCAGTCCTGGGTAAGATGTAGCAGCTGGGTTTCTTAATAGATGTCTGGAAGGCTCTGGAAGAATATAACATCTTCAGGGTCAGTGGTTTCCACCGGTGGGAGGGGGGGGGAGACTGCAGTTTTTGCAACTCGTCTTCAAGATACTGATATGTACAGAACTTGTTATGTATAAATATAACACCACCGCGCTAATAAGTTACTTCTTATTTTGTGTAATGCAGCTTAGAGTTCGTATACATTAAAGTTTGGGCTAGAGGTCTAAATTATCCTTTTGGACTGGCTGAGTTTGTACCTTTGTATGTGACATTAGTTGATTAATAATTCCTGTCATGTAATACAAGATGGCGGTGATTAATACGAGGCTGATGATTGGTATGTCAATGATGCTGCAGAACAAATTGGCGAGATCCGGTTGAGCGAGGAGGAGACGCAGGCGCTGCGGCAGGTGCTGGGGGTGCCGGTGTGCGTGGTGGTGGGCGGGCAGGACGCCTACGGGAAGGTGGTGGTGGTGACCCGTCTCCTGGCCGAGCAGGTGCTGCCCATCGTGCCCCCGCTCCTCCTCCACCCGCCTCAACCTTGGCGACCCATCAGACTCAAGCACTCCCCGACCCGCTCCGTCACACTCACCCTCCCCGACAACACCCCGTCCGCCGGCGCTGGCTACGAGCTCATCCACTCTCTCCACGCCCACTCCCGCCCCTGGGGCACGGTGCCCCGGGCCGACGTGGAGCTGGATGAGCGCGCCCTTCAGGTGAGTCAGCTTCTGCACCTGAAGGTTCACCTGACGGGTGAACCCCCCACAGTGTTCACCTGTGGTCACTCCTCTAATGCGGATTTCGTAGATTTATTTTTTGATGTCATGGTATATGTAATATATATTCAGGTTTTATCAGATTGGTTTAATTCATGATTATATTTGATATTTCTCCCTTTCTCACGTTCTATCCCTCTCTATATTTTCTCTTTTCAATCCCTTTCTTCTCTCTCTCTCCTCTCTCTCTCTCTCTCTCTCTCTCTCTCTCTCTCTCTCTCTCTCTCTCTCTCTCTCTCTCTCTCTCTCTCTCTCTCTCTCTCTCTCTCTCTCTCTCTCTCTCTTCTCCAACTCTCTCTCTCTCTCTCTCTCTTCTCCAACTCTCTCTCTCTCTCTCTCTCTCTCTCTCTCTCTTCTCCAACTCTCTCTCTCTCTCTCTCTCTCTCTCTCTCTCTCTCTCTCTCTCTCTCTCTCTCTCTCTCTCTCTCTCTCTCTCTCTCTCTCTTCTCCAACTCTCTCTCTCTCTCTCTCTCTCTCTCTCTCTCTCTCTCTCTCTCTCTCTCTTCTCCAACTCTCTCTCTCTCTCTCTCTCTCTCTCTCTCTCTCTCTCTCTCTCTCTCTCTCTCTCTCTCTCTCTCTCTCTCTCTCTCTCTCTTCTCCAACTCTCTCTCTGTTTAATCCTATGTATTATATGCGCCAATACCTTCTCGTTTACTGAAAGTGTTATTTTTAATAGAGCTTGCTCTTCGTCAGGACCCAGTGATGGGTAGCACCATGCTGGAGGTGGGGCTGAACCATCCGCTGCTGAAGGAGGGGGTGCAGGTGGTGCTCACTCCCACGGGTGCCCACGTCTCCACCGTGGACTTCCTCAGGACCCTGCTGCCGGAGGTCCTGCCCATCATCGTGTACGCCATCTCCAGAGACGAGCTCTCCGAGCAGGTGAGTGTTGGGAGCCTGCTTTGTTTACGTCGCCTGGTGCGTTGGTGTTGGTTTGTTTACGTCGTCTGGTTCGTTGGTGTTGGTTTGTTTACGTCGTCTGGTTCGTTGGTGTTGGTTTGTTTACGTCGTCTGGTGCGTTGGTGTTGGTTTGTTTACGTCGTCTGGTTCGTTGGTGTTGGTTTGTTTACGTCGTCTGGTTCGTTGGTGTTGCTATGTTTACATCGTTACGTCACCTGTCTCAATAGTGCTGATGTTGTGTCCCATTGTCTCATCTGCCATGTCTCCCATTATCTCATCTAGGTCGTGTGCAGTTGTCACACGGCATTTAGCCGCCGACCCGAGCCTGGATTGTGCCTGTTGCTCGTGTCCTCTCAAGGTGACCACCAAGATGGCTTCGGAGGAAATCTGATTTGCTTTCGACTTGATACGCCATCCCGGCGAACCTCACAGCCGGTTCTGAGCTCGGTGAAGCTCATAACAGGTTCTGGCAAACCTCACACCAGATACTGGACTGATAGGTCAGGGAGGATCAAGATTAGCTTAGATTTTCAGGCACTTTGATTGAATGTATATCCAACCAAAGATTATATATATATATATATATATATATATATATATATATATATATATATATATATATATATATATATATATATATATATATATATATATAGCCAGGTAAAAAGTATCATTATTTCAACTTTTGATGTGGCTGGATAATGCTAATTTATTGCGGGTTACGGTGAACTGAGTTGTTCTAGGCCCCCCTCCGCCCCACCCGCTTAGGGGGGCAGCTCAGTGGGAGTTTTTTTTTTTTTAAGAGCATTGGGAACAAGGTTGCGTGATCTCGTTGTAGTGGGCATGTAGGGTTTCCCTGTGTTGTTTGTGTCGTGTCTCCACAGGCGACGACTTTGCTGCTGCTGCTGCTGCTGGGGGGAAGGAAATGTTCTTGTGATGTTAGGGTTTCGTGATGTTTTTGTGTCCGATACTTAGTGATAGTGTTCGATACTTAGTGATAGTGTTCGATACTTAGTGATAGTGTCCGAGACTTAGTGATAGTGTTCGATACTTAGTGATAGTGTCCGAGACTTAGTGATAGTGTCCGATACTTAGTGTTGGTGGTGATAGTGTCCGATACTTAGTGTTGGTGGTGATAGTATTACTCTGAAAGAGTCATGATCGAAAAACATTATCATCATTTGCATTATTTTACAACTTGTTCAAGTATGTTTATTGAGACAAGAAAAACACATCTCAAAGGGATAGAGCAGCTTAGGCTATTTCTACCCCCCTCCAACTTGTTAGTTTGGTTGTTTGCAAGCACTAGAGCTGCATGTGTGTTTGGGCATGTCTTAGGCAGTGCGGGTTTTCTTGAAAATATTCTCAATAGCATTTAGAGACATTCCTTTATAAGCTGTTGGTTATTCTTGCAGTGATTGAATGTGCTGCTTTGAATACCTGTTGTTAAATCCAATTTGCGAACTTTCGGACATTTTCGAACATATGAGCTTCATTGTTCGCCACACATTGTTGTCCTCAGTTAAAACTGCATAGAAATGAAAACGGGGGACATTTACCTCAATACATTCACAGTTTTTTTAGATACAATATAAAATATCATTTGTCCCATGGGCCGACCCCATGCAATTCTTTCTTGGACCCCTTAGGATCCATTGACCCCCCCCCCCCTCCCTGGTATGGAACCTTTTTCCTAGGTCAGCTACTTCCTTGCATGCAACCCACAGCTGTTGCCTAACTTTCACTGTTAGGTGAACAGAGGCATAAGGTAAAAAGAAACGTGCCCGACTGTTTCTGTCTTATCCGGGGGATTAAAACCGAAGCCTTCGGTTGGGAGTCAAGGACGTAGACCACTGTGCTACAATACGTGTATAAAAATAATACAACGCTTTATCAAGCAGAAATAATAAACTAAAGTTCTTCAAGTTTCGGTACGGAACCAGACCTCATGAATGCTGTAAGCAGCCGCTTGCGAAACCTGTATATCTTTATCATAGTGGCTTTGTTTACATTATTAAACGGCTTGCGAGCTTCAGAACCTCACACACAGCACCGCTCCTGTGCCAGGTAAGTCCACTACGGGCTCACCATAGCCCGTGCTACTTGGAACTTGTTCCGAGTAGCTGAATCTATAACAACAACATTCAGAACTTCACAACCCAAGGTATGTTGTGGTTATAAACACCATCCTAATGCATCGGAGCTGGTAAGGTCTGTTTTATAAGTGTTAACAATGTTGCTATGATTGAGGAAAGATGTACAGGTTTCGTGTGATTCCTGGCCTAATTTGGTGGTTGCGCAGGTGTTCCTTAGTCAGCTGTTGAGCCGGGAGAGTTCCCGAGCGTCAGGATTAGATCGGGGGGGGGGGGGGGATTGTGGTGATACCAAATGAAGGATCAGATTTCTTATTGTCCTGATACCACCGCAACACTGAGCTTCCTCTTGTGTCGTCACCGTCACGTGGTCGTGACCAGGTGGTGCAGGTGATCTTGGTGCTTCACTACCACGTGGTCGTGACCAGGTGACGTGTTATTGGTGCCTTATTGCCACGTGGTTCTTCTGACTCATTTTCATGTATTTCGTCAGTCAGGAGTAATGATATGTGTTGGGATTTGTCGTAGATATATATATTACGTGATGACACTTGGTGTGTTGCTGCTAGTGCTGCTAGTGGTGTTCCACAGTTACGCGATAGAGCATATAGGCTCAGGAACCTGTACACCTGTTGATTGACGGTTGAGAGGCGGGACCAAAGAGCCGGAGCTCAACCCCCCGCAAGCACAACTAGGTGAGTACGCTGGGCCAGTTGTGGCAAAGCAATTCTCACTAACCTCATCCCACCTTCACCCCCCTGACCTACACCCCCTGACCTATACCCCCCTCCCCTGACGTATACCCCCCTCCCCTGACGTATACCCCCCTCCCCTGACCTACACCCCCCTCCCCTGACCTACACCCCCCTGATCTCCACCTCCCCCTGACCTATACCCCCCTCCCCTGATCTATACCCCCTCCCCTGACCTATACACCCCTCCCCTGACCTATACCCCCCTCCCCTGACCTATACCCCCCTCCCCTGACCTACACCCCCCTGACCTACACCCCCCTGATCTCCACCTCCCCCTGACCTCACCCCCACCATCCCACGCACACGGACGTGCTCTCCTACACTGGACATGAGCGTTGTGTTGTCATGAAGTGACTCCGTGAAGTGTGTGTGTGTGAGGGGTGGACTGGTGAAGCTTACTATGAGAGGAGGCTCTCGTAGGGACGGAGGGACCGTGGGGCGTGGGGGTTGTGAGCCAGGGAATGGGGGACCGATGCCCGTGAACGCAGCCCGTCCTCGACAACAAAGGCCGAATGGTTATTGATCCAGCCGCCTAACACCCCCATGTTTATGAATGAAAAACGGTTCACTCCCAGCTCACAACTGATGACGTTCGAACATTTCTCGAACAGTGGTTTATGCCCGAATTACAACTCAACAAATGCTTTACCCGCGCAATTCAAATCTAAATAACCGCCATCGGAACCTAACTCTACGTAGAACATTAATGAATAAGATTAACCCATATGTGAAACCCAGTCTATTTGAAAAATATATATATATAGTATGTTAAAATTGGTGAATGCGTCTTTGGGAACGGCCGCAGCTTTAACAAGCCTGACCTGAGGACATGTTGTCAGACGTCCCATGCAAGGAGTGGGTACTTGTGAGTGACTTGAGCCCCTCGTGAGGTGCCTAGACCAGGAGAAGGGAGGCGAGGAGTGAGTGTGAGGGGTGAACAATGTCCTCGAGGGTCACTTAACCCTCGGCGTCCTTGCATCACGCCTTGTCAAGGTCATTCAGCCGGGTTGTGCCACTGTGGTGATTCAACCGGTCAACCGGTTTGTTGTTGTCTTGTGAATCAACCGGTTTGTTGTTGTCTTGTGATTCAACCGGTTTGTTGTTGTCTTGTGATTCAACCGGTTTGCTGTTGTCTTGTGTATTATTCTGGTCTAGTCAACATCTGGAGGCTGCGTTGGAACAGTCTACTCGGGGGTACAATGCCTATTAAGTTGTTCTTGTTAAAGATTCGCTACTTGGAACAAAAAGTTCCAAGTAGCACGGGCCTATTAAGGGTTTTTGTTTGAGCTCTTAACTAAGCCTAATTGGCGTTTGGTAACCTTGGAACATAATAAGATTACGGTGTGATTTGTATAGTAGGTGGCTACCACTGTATATAGGTATCCTAGCTTTTAACATTTCTCCGTGCGGGTTATAACATTGTGAAGCGTCAAGAAAAAGAATATTCACTTAAGTGTAAGTGCACATAACACGTGTGTGTGTGTGTGTGGGGGGGGGGCCTTTGGCGTGTGAACCATAGAAAGATAGTGCCCACGCATTTCCGGACTGATATCGGCGACTGAAGTTGTCAGTTTGTATTTCTCAGAAATAACTAGACCATTAAAGAGTTTGTGTCTCGGCCTCTCAAGTTGTGGCTACAAGATTAATTGATGAAGATTAAACCACCAAAGAGGTACCACGGGCATGGCTACATGTTGATGTTTTAGATTAAGTTAGTCGGAACCAAAAGTTGCAAGTAGCACGGACTATGGTGAGCCCGTAGTGGACTTACCTGGCACAGGAGCGGGGCTGTGTGTGGCTACAAGTAGAAGGATGTATGAGAGAGAGAGGGGGCCAGGTCAGGTACAGTTGTGATCATTAGGATGAGTGGCCCTGCCCAATAACAGTGTCCATCTGGTCACCACTTGGTCCGGGAGACATCTCCCGTCACGCAGGGTGCAGTTGCACCTCCACAGATCTCCAGTATCAGCTCTTGATACTGGTAATGACTCAAAAGGGCTACCACTTACGGGCTATTCATGCCCGTGCCACCTTTTGGATGGCTTAATCGTCATCTTGGACACATTCACACGGGAGAAATCTCCCGTCACGCAGGATGCAGTCGCACCTCCACAGATCTCCAGTATCATCTATTGATACTGGTGATGGCTCAAAAGGGCCACCACTTACCAATTCATGCCCGTGCCACCTTTTGGGTTGCTTCATCTTCATCTTAACACATTCACAAGGGAGACATCTCCCATCATGCAGGGTGCATTCGCACCTCCACAGATCTCCAGTATCAGCTCTTGATACTGGTAATGGCTTAAAATGGCCACCACTTACGGGCTATTCATGCCCGTGCCACCTTTTGGGTGGCTTAATCTTCATCAATCATCATCTGCCCAATAAACTCGCCCCTCGGGGCAAAATTTTAAAATTTAAATTAGGCTCCCCGAGTGCTGTTGACGCGCAGTGGCCTACCGGGGGGCGGAGAAGGAAGCAGTGCTAGATAGTTTGGTAGGTCATGACATCAACGTACTCGAATATATGATCCTTTACAGTGCATGTGAGGTCAGTGTTCGTCGTGACCAGTGTTTTGACTCCGTTTGTTGCAGGGTACGAATATTTGGGCATGCCCAGAATGGATACTTTATTTCATATTTTTGTCCTAAAATTTGCGGTGTCCGTGCTATACCTGGAGAA
>NC_091230.1:21975761-22075761 GCF_040958095.1 Procambarus clarkii
TTGAATGGGTGGCTACAGATTTTTTTTTTATATACAAGAGTTCTTACATTCTTGTACAGCCACTAGCATGCATAGCGTTTTGGCAAGTCCTTATCCTAATTTTCCCCGGAATACAACCCGCAAAATCATTTAACAACCAGGTACCCATTCACTGCTGGGTGAACAGAGGCTACAGTTAAGGTTTGGCGCCAAGTAAATCCTTCCCGGTCAGGATAAATTCCAGCCAGGAATTCAATTCTATCTTCAGAAGGAATGGAATTCCTTCTGAAGATGTATTAATATACGAAAGTACTTGAGGAAATTCCTGTTTCAGTTCTTCCTCCGTGGTCTGACACTGTCGCATTTTTCGTCACGTGTTAATTTTCATGATTTACACACACACACACATACACATACATATAATGTATACAGTAATATGAAATGAAATTGCACAAAAATTTTTACTTGCTTAACAAAATGAACTGTGAGATTCAGTTCCTGAACCCATTGTGCGCCTCTTTAACCCTCTCCCCCCCCTGCCCTCAGAATGGGCATGGGGTGCATAATAAATAGCTAAGTTAACTATGATACAGGAAATTTCAAATATTTCATAGCCTGCTTTTATACATGCACAGTAATTCATAATAGTTTATTAAATAAAAATATACTTTTTGTCTTGTGTCACTCAACTTGTCAACATTATGAAAATACTTTACTGAATATTTTTAGCAAATTCATCATTATTATTTTCTACATTTCAGGGTCATAATCGTTGCATGAGAAAATTTATTTTGTTTGCATTTGACATGGCCCGAGAAATTCAGATCACTCCTCGAAGAATTACTTATGCCCGAGACAAAGAGGCCGAGCTTTACGAGAGTCTGATGGCCATTGCATCAAGTAAACAAGATGAAATTCGAAATGTAATAAGTGACACAATTTCTAAAATGAAGGATGATCTTTTAGATCAAGCTGCTGCATATGAATTCAAAGGTATTTGTTAGGGGAGTGGAATACATTTGTGGAAATAGTATAAGTGCTCTATTTAAGATATCTTATAGGTACAGTATCTGTTAAGATATAAGATATGTTAAGATATCTTATAAGTGACTAATTGGATTTACATTCAGCTGCAGTGCAGTATTTCATTTACCTTTCTAAATGCTGCTCAAAGGCTCGTCTTTTAATCTTTAATGCAGTACTGTATAAAAAATTAAGTTGTGTAATTTTGAATTCTTAAGTTTTCTCATGGTATAATTTCACATTTGCAGATGCAGAGAGCTTATCAACAGGCGAGGTGGTGTGTGGGAGAGAAGTTCGACAGTGCACTGGAGAAATACAAGAACTTGTTATTGGCTCTCTTAATGGTGAAGTTGGTCGTCAGCTAGTCGATCGTGTGGATGTTATGAGAGACTCGTATTTGGGAACACTGCAGCGCTGTCTGGAAAGTTTGGAGAAGGATTGCCGAGCTTGTGGTGAAAATCCCCATATTGGGGATGCACTCAAACAGGTATCCATCCATGAGGAGTTTTAAGACAGTTTTAAGGTAGTAAATAGGGTGCAGTACTCTATTCCAAGTTAATACAACATATTCCCAGTGTCTCGGGATTACCCTTTTAAGGGTGGTATAGCATCTTTTCCAATACTATGTAAGGGGCAGGAGGGTGCAGCCATCCTTGTTGTACATTTCATGATAAAGATATGGTGCACCATTTTGTGGAAACATGTCAAACAATTAACCAAGTATTTTTGTTTGCAACTGTTTTACAATGTGCCATTGAACAAGTTTTATAGAAACCTTTTATGATTTTCTAACTTTTTTAAACATTCCTGGTGCACACAACACATTGCTGTTGCATCACGGTACATTGCTGGTGTGTGCCACTAAATAATTCTTGTGCACTTAAGGGTAGGAAGTACAGTACTCTTATATTATGCATAAATAAGCATTACATTTATGCTTCACAGATGGTGAATGCTGCGTATCAAGTTGAAGTGACAGTAACCACATCATCGTCAGTTCTCCGCTCGCTGTGGGAGAAAATGAAACAGCTGGTGGCAGCCATGCCTGGGAGAACACCGCCAGTCATCGATGCCGAGTGGAAAAGAAAAGTTGCCTCAGATATGATTACTAGTCTTTCAGAAGCTAAGCTCACTAAGAGTATATGTGCTCAGGTAAAAGCAAATTGAATATTGAATACCAAAATGGCATTTTCATTTCATAAAATTAGGTATTAAACTGATATATATATATTACTGAACTGGAAGATTTACTTAAAAAGCTGACAGTTTGTGGGACAAAAGAGCCGAAGCTCAACCTCCGCAAGCACAACTAGGCGAGTTTATAATGCTAATTATTGGTCAATTGCCTGTTCACAATAATTTGTTCTCGAGGCTTACCACCCACTGTTCTGCTTATTCATGGTGGTTCACATTTAAAGTCTTGCATAATACTGTAGTGAGGATTTTTCCCATACCAGCCATCAGGTGACAATACAAATTTGTCCTGCATATGTATTTGACACTTAATGTTATTTGCTGTCGCTATCCTTGTTTTAAATATTAGATTGTTAATAGCTTGGCTTTAACTATGGAGTGTGCTGTGATAATGAGAACTGGTCTGGTGGCACGTGGTCCCTGCAAGCGAAGCAGGGACTAGCTAGTCAGCGGATCAGTGCAAGTGAATGTTTGTAATTGCTTAATCTTTGTTCAGCTATATTTTTTTTGTGTGTGTGTTAGTCTTACAGTCAGTCTTACATCTGAATATTCACAAATGATTGATATTATCATATAGTAAACTGAGTACGAGTCCTGGAGCTTTAAACGAAAATATTTATAATCATTTTATATTTGTACAGATGCTTTTGTCATAGATTATTTTAAATTTACAATATTTATTATTTTGTTACGTTAAAATGTTAGCAAAGGGATAGTTTACCATACCATAAAAATAGACAGATAGGGTTTCATTGTTGCCTTGATATAGAAGATAACTTTGCCTGCAAGGCAGCAAACAAGCCAGTCCTGAAACACACAATACACACACAAACATTTAATGTTTGTACAGATGTTTATTGTTGTATGTTATTTGTTTTATACAGTATGTAAATGTTACCAAGTAAGTGCTATATTGTATAGTTAGAAGGAAAAAATGACATTCATTTTGTGATGGTTATTTTTTTCAACGAAGTATTTTTTTGTCGATGGCTTGAATCTTATTCCATTGCTCTATAATGAAACTGTACACAATGTTCACTTCTAAGTTGCATCAACAAATATCATTAGATTCCCAAAGAAATCACGTGACATGCTATTGACTGGACGAGTGGGGTTCGTAATTTTGTAATACTGTACTATATTTCTGGCCTTTCATTATACTTTATTGATTTTTTCCAGGCTGATGCTATGCAACAAATGGAAATAGGGTAGTGGTTATGCATGTTTGTATGTGTGATAAAATAGCTGAGCTACTGTGTTTTACATTTTGTTTTTGTGTTGCAGTTCCGTGAGAGATTGAAAAACAGTCACGATTCCTTCTTGGGGAGCCTTAAACAGCTGGAAGCACAATTAACATGTCGACTGGAAAAGACAGAAGGGCAGCAAACTCGCATTAAAAAAGTGGATGCGCCAAAACTTGCCAGACTGTCTTTAGAATCTACCTCACTAAAGGATATGATCCTTTTTGGTAAAGATTGATTTCAGTTCAGTATTTGATGTTTTCAGCCATTCAGATACTGTATTAATGAATAGTTTGATATGTTTTGAGTTATGATGTTTCTACAGAAAGAGGTGTTTCATTACACCCAATGGTGGGTTTTACACTCGCCAAGGTATGGGCTCGGTTATCTGGGACTTGTGGAAATAAGCCAGATAAGGCAAAACCTCCTTTACAGCTCTTAATCTCCTGGTAGATATCTGTCTTATGATAGGATGAAATTAACGTGTGACTTTAAATCATTGGAATTTAAAGTATGAAGGCAATTATTTCAGCATTTCAGTTATCTAGAAATCTGAAGGTAGGAGTTGGTTTGGATAATCAAAGCTACACTGTATATATCTTGCAACATAAGTTTTAAATCTCCTCAGGAATGCCAAGACTAGATCGAGAGCTTGGAAGAGGTCAGTATGGAGTTGTGTACGGGTGTGATGCTTGGGGTGGTTTCCGTCCATGTGCAGTCAAGTCTCTAGTTCCACTTGATGAGAAACATTGGAATGATTTGGCGATGGAATTTCATTATACCAGGTTAATATTTTTCTTTCTTGTCCATTATTTCTTCATTATGTATACCAAAAAAAAAAAAATTGGTTTGTGTCGGACTGAAAAATCAATTTACCTCTAAATGTTTACATACCTAAGTTTACATGCTAAAACCTCTCTCAACTACAACTCTCCTCTCAAAACCTCTCTCTCAACAACAATGGCGAGAAACAATGGGCAGAGTTTCTTTCACCCTATGCCTCTGTTACCTGGCAGTAAAATAGGTACCTGGGTGTTAGTCAGCTGTCACGGGCTGCTTCCTGGGGGTGAAGGCCTGGTCGAGGACCAGGCCGCAGGGACACTAAAAAGCCCCGAAATCATCTCAAGATAACAAGATAACCTAAAACGTACCTCATCATTGGCTTGGTTGAGTGTGTATTCTGAGCAGGGAAGGGGACGACCTCTGTCACCACCTGGGAGAATACAGAATTCTTTTGCCTTGTTTTCTTTCTTTTTTGCATAAATATTTTGAGCATTTCTATTGACCATTCACTACTTGAGAATGTAGAGTGTTAATAACTGAAATATTAGATAGTATGTATATTAAAATAGAGTAGGAAATATAATGCTGGATTTATTAATGAAAAGAAGGTTATTATTAGAGTAGTTAATAGAGTATTTGAACAAAATTGATGGTAGGAGAATATGATGTCCAAGAAGAAGATAGATATGGTGAATTAGTGTGCTGGAGAGCAGGGATTAAGTACGAATGGTACACTATGCTCAATAAGATTAGTTTGTTAAGAGAGAGTAAATATAGTAAATATTGAATATACTGTATATTTAAATGACAACTCACAGATAGAACTTTACCCTAAATTGCATGAAGCAGTGGAGTGTTGTTGTCTAGTGATAGTGAGTGATGGCAGAATACTTAAGAACAAAAGCAACTACTGAAGGCCTAGTGGCCCATATGTGGCAGCCCCTATTGATATCCACCCAAATGTATTCATATATGTGTCTAACCTACACTTGAAACAATCCAGCGAGTCTGCCTCTATTAGAAAATAATGGAACGTTATCACGCAATTATATTAGACTTTTTACCAGGCAAAGAATTTACTCAAAGTATAGCAAGCACATCTTTTGTAATTGATGTTGTCATGAGATTGCTTAATGTTGTACTGCATTACTGTGTGTGACATTATAGAAGTGTTCCGGAGCACGAGAGGATTGTTGCCCTGCGTGGCAGTGTGATCGACCACACATACGGTCAGGGAGAGACTCCAGCAGTCCTGCTCATAATGGACAGGCTCACTCGGGACCTGTACTCTGCTATCAAACATGGCCTTGATTGGGTTATCAGACTGCAGGTAAGAAAATGAAAAATACCCAGTATAAGTAATGTATAGTGCTGTATATATCATTCATTATGAAATACAGAGTTGCGTAGTCTCTGTGTTCCCAGAGAACACAGAACCATGCATAATAATTATTTATACTGTACCCTGTTTTTGGTGACAAAATATATTTTAGATATATGTATACAGGGTCCCCATGTATAGTTTATCGTTCAATTATATTTTTATAGTGACCTTACTACTGGTATATGTTTGTCAATTTAAAAAAAGACGTATTTATTTTGGATTATAGAATTTGAAGAAATGTTTTTAAATCTTTCTGTGCCAACAGATTTCTCTTGATGTGACCCAGGGAATACGCTTTCTACACTCTCAGGGTCTTGTACACCGCGATATAAAGCTCAAGAATGTGTTGGTAAGAGAATGGTTTGATTTGAATTTTAACAAGGCAGAATTTGCTATAATTTCCAATTAATTTTCCCACCATCTTGTTCCATATGTACAAATTATTGACTGTAGCATAGTCTGATGGTCCATATTTCATATTTTTCTCAACGTGGCTTCAGTTTATTCTCTGATATGACTGGGTAGTTAGGTAGTTTTGTTTCTATAATTGCAGTTATGTGCAGTTGCACCTTCTCTATCCTAATATAGCATCCCTAACTTGTTATATTTTCCACAATTGTGTAATGTAAGTTCGAAAATCTAGACTATATAATTCCGCACCCCCTTATAATTTTTTTAAATTCAAATTTCAAAAGAATTTCTCACCTAATATACTTTATCCGTATAATTTTCATGAAAAAATCTTAAATATATTGTAACAAGTAAGTAATTATCAAAAGAAGACACCAAGCTGGGGCAGACTATGTAGCACCATCTATATTATCAAGTAATTTTCATTAATTTGAAAATACAGTGGAACCTCAATTTATGAATGCCCTTTATGAATTTTTTGGTTTACGAGCTCAGTTTTTTTGAAAAATTTTACTGTTTACGAGCTTTGCCTCGCTTGGCAAGTTCGTTGATACACGTTTGGGTTGACCAAGTGCGTCAATATGTAACATAATATGTGCGTCAATATGTTATAATATGTAACAAAATAACCTAAAGTTAATGATGTTTAGACTAATGTTTAAAAGGTTTCGTACATTTCTACTTTATTTTGGGCCCGACTTTTGTGACCAGACATACAGCCTTGATATTTCTGGCAGATGTTGGTGAAACACAAGAATATTGTTGACTGGTTAAGCATCATTCTTCTGAAGGCAGTAAGGGTCAGTACAGTAAATGACAGGTGATGCATAATGGTATTTTTATTTATTTTTCAGTTGGACAAAAACAACCGAGCAAAGCTGACAGACTTGGGATTCTGTAAGCCTGAAGCAATGATGTCTGGGAGCATTGTAGGTACTCCCATCCACATGGCTCCAGAACTCTTCACAGGGCACTATGACAACAGTGTTGATGTTTATGCATTTGGTATTCTCTTCTGGTACATCTGTGCTGGCCATGTCAGACTGCCACTCATCTTTGAACAGTGTCAGTCCAAGGATCAGCTGTGGACTTGTGTCAAGAAGGGTAATTCAGTAATATTCTATATTACTTGTAGCACTAATGACCAAACCACACATCAGAATGTGAAGAAATGATGACGTATCGGTCTGTCCTGGACTGTCATCAAGCCGTTTAGATAATGGTCCAGGACAGACCGAAACGTCTTCACTTTTTTTTACTTTCTGATGTGTGGTTTGGTCATCATATCATCAGCCACATTAGTATGACTCGTCATCAGTTTTTGTAGCACTGTTTATAGATATATTGCACATGATGTTGTGTAGTGGTACTGTAGTATTTATAAATTACCAAAGCAATTTAATTTTGAATACAAACGAAGTTTTTGCAGCCCAAATGGAACAAAAACTCGTTATGTTGAACCTTTGCCAGAATACAGCACAACCTTGATTCAACTAACTATTGTACGTGGCACTTCCTTCTACTAGTTGTATTAATATATATATATATATATATATATATATATATATATATATATATATATATATATATATATATATATATATATATATATATATATATATTAATATTATAATAATACAGGGTATATGTATACTGAGCTGTCGTAACACTTGCACTTGTACAAATTCTAATGTAAAGCATCTGCAAAGTGTTAATAGTAGTTTTGAAAGTTAATAATCATAGAGTAATGTATAGCTTTTCTGTTCCAAGAGCCATACTTTATTCATTTTGTCAACATTTGCACCTTTCTCAACAGAATGCATACGTTACATACCGTACAGTACAATTACATGATTAAGTTTACAAAGTACTTATGCATGTTAATACAATATTAATAATAAGTCCTTTGAGTCTGCATATGGTTAATGTTAACATTTTCAGTAAAAGTGTCTGTAATACAGTTCAGTATTGCTCACCCATATATATCCAGGTGCGCGGCCAGAACGACTGCCTGTGTTTGAGGACAATTCCTGGGAACTCATGCAAGAGTGTTGGGCGGGTGATCCTTCGAAGCGTCCGTTACTTGGCGATGTTGAACCCAGACTCAGACAAATTATGGAGATGGACTCTATGAAGCAGCAGGAGTGCAGAGGACAGACAAACGAAGAGAACGAGGATGATTGTAAAGTTGATTCTGCCGTAGATGCTACAGAACAGTTTGGTTTCATAGGTTAGTGTAGTGGCTATTTAGTGTTTACTGTATAGCTTTGGTTACTTATTCACTTGTGTAGTGCATATCTATAGAAAGCTTGATTAGAGTATCTTATCAAACACCGATTCTAACTTTCTTAGGGATCTGTAGATATTGTATTGCTTAAATTTTCTTCTATGCAGTCTTGTATATTATAATGAGTAGACTAGATTAAGAAAAGTATCCATGTGCTTGAGGAATGTATTAATGTGGGTACTGTCCTACAGCACGAGAGGGTGTAGTTCACCTGGGGAACAGCCTTCACTACATTCACTGTGATGGTGAGTAGCAGCATCACTGTTAGTAGTGGTGGTGAGTAGCAGCCTCACTATTAGTACTGTGATGGTAAGTAGTGGCTTCACTATTAGTACTATGATGGTGAATAGTGGCTTCACTATTAGTACTGTACTGTGATCATGGATAGTTGCATCACAATTAGCTTTGTGATGGTGAGTAGTGGCATCGCTGTTAGTTCTGTGATAGTAAGCAGCTGCATCACTATTGGTATTCTGATGGTAGTGACATCACTATTAGTACTGTGATGGTGAGTAGCAGCATTATTACTGATACTATGATGAAGGGTAGAAGTAGATGCCTGTACTGGTGCGTGACAATGTTGGTGGTCATCTGTGATAATGGGAAGCTGCTTCAAGTGTCAGCTGCAGCAGGTACGTTACAACATTTATATACATGCATTGTATGTGTGCATTGAACTAAACAGTGCAATAAACATCTTATGTATGCCATGGAGCTGATATTTTAGTTTGTTGGGCAGTTATAAATATTTTCTATAAATTTTGGAATGTCATGTATGATTTTTGTTGTTAATATACCATATAAATCATTCATACTTTTTCTGTTGTACATTTTGGTCAACTTTTGCATTCATTTTACTCAACAGTTAGGTGTTTTTATTGTCAATATGATGGCCTTGTTAGGCCACATTTTCTATAGTTCCATTTCTCAGATGATTGTTTTTAATTAATGTTTTTGTAGTTTTTGTTCTCTCTTGTAAGAGAGAACATACCTCAGTGTTATTCAAAGTGATAATCTCAAATATTGCAACACAAAAATCTCAAATAATATGAAAATATAACAGTCTCACTTTCAGTGATGAAGTGAGTGCGTTATCGGCAATTTAATCTCATTACTTGATAAGAATGCCTTTTTATGGAACATTTGTAGCATTTAGTTTTGTCTCTGGTATTTCCATTTTTTTATTTTTGTTATCTGAATGCTAGTGCTACCTTTTAGAAATTCAATATTCTGGATATGTACTGTATATAGATATAAATATATTGTGTGTGCGTGTATTTATTTACTATTTGTGTCTGTAGAATAGAGCTATTAGCTCTATGACCCTGCCTTCCTAACCAATCTATTTTTCCTCTATTATATCTACACACATATTTCTTTCTAACACACACACACACACACACACATATTCCCAGGAAGCAGCCCGAAGCAGCTGTCTAACTCCCAGGTACCTATTTACTGTCAGATGAACAGAGCATCAGGGTGAAAGACACTGCCCATTTGTTTCCGCCTCTGCCGGGAATCGAACCCTGGCCATTAGAACTACGACACCCCCAAGCACTGTCCAATCAGCCGCGAGACCCCCTTGTATGTGTGTGTGTGTTGTGAAGATTGTAAATATGTAACGGAAAGTAACAGATCTTGTTTCCTGTCAAATGACAGCTCTATGTAACCATAATGAATGGATGCTTGAAAGGGTTTTTATAAGGGTAATGCATTTATATAAAGCAAAATTACTGTACCATGCTTGATTTTAAGTCTTGAAAGATTTATAATACAATCCTAAATAATGTTGCCTTTTTTTTAGTATTTTCTTTCTCAAGTATTTGTTCAAAATTAAAACAAAGGCAGAATACATAGCACATTTATTTTGTATTTATTTTTGGACGAGTTCTCTGAAGTTAGAAATCTTTTAATCTACATCACATTACTGATATCAAGATAACTTATAATATGCGTGTTTACAGTTGCTCGTCACTTTGGAATGTTGTACATTAATTACAATAATTAATATGTACTGGATCTGAGATGCAGCACATGTGCCATCCTCGACTGGTGTGTGAGTATTTGGTATCATTAGAACACTCATTTTGCTTCATGTGTGTCCATTTCTTATGAGATGACTTATTTGTCTCTTATTGTCAGATTATTTGTATATTTTGTCTTTGTAAAGAAATTGTTTTAAAATGTTAGTTAATTTCAGTACTGCAGTCCAGAGGGAATCACTTAATGTGATGAAACTGTAATAATATCTTGCATTAGAATTGACATGTAATATAGCCAATGTTTTATCATAGCTGCTCTGTGTACTCTCACTGAAATATTTATGTAAATGTGGACTTTGCTTATTTAATGCCAGGTGTAGACAAATATTTTAATTTAAAGGTTCTTCTTACTGAAGCATTCCATATTTAATTCTTGGAAGATTCCTTGAAGATATAACCATGTGTACTCAGGTAAGAGTTTTGTCAGTGGTCAGGCTTCCAGTTTCTTCCATTATATGACTAGCTTAGGTAACAATATATTTACAGTATAAAGAATCATTGTTATTGCCAAAGATACCGAATGGTGTTTTGTCATTCTGTAGAGCCACATTTATTAGAAGATGCATTTTGCGAGGTAGTAGACTAGACACATTTCATCTCATTTGTACTTATTAGTAAAAATCCTTTATTTACTAAGAATTGGGCAGAAGTTTTCTATAATAAGGCAATATCAGCGTTTTTTCCACTTCCATGGTAAATGAGCATCTTTGTGGCTTTTATGTTCCAGGAAACTATGTAATTGTAATGAAGTTTAAGACGCTTGCTAGTGGCACCATAAACATTAAGATGTAATTATTAAAATCAATGTTATTCATTAGTTTGTAAGTAAATGAAATATTTTTGTCTCTGGCAAATACAGGATCTCAAGTTTTTTAGTACAAATCATTAAGGGAATGATATTTGGACAGCTCATTCTTGTCCAAGACAATTCAGCGGATAAGCAGCCTCATGCAATGTTCAGTCAGGTGGTGTAGTAGGCCGACTAGCCCTAGTCGCCCCATGCAAGCAGTGCCGCTGCTTGCCCTTGGTCAAGCAAGGGCACTGCAATATCATCCATTAATATTTTCCTTATTGAAATGATAGTGGCCTGCTACTCGTTATTTTTTGTTAACTTTGATTTACCCTCCTTGAAAGAAGTCCTTGTCCAAGAATTAACCCCCTCCCCCCATTTACACTCTTGCATAAATGCTCATGTAGGGCTAATTTTTTGTGAACCCCTATACCACAGAATAGGGAAGTGGCAAGTGTTTTAGTTTCTTATTAACCTAATGAATTGACAAATTCATCCTCGTTAAAATTAAAATTTTCAGTCATTTTTAAGAGTTTCTTTGAAAAGTTTGACACAATAGAATACTGTATAAATAAAAATTAATGTTTACATCAAACTTGATATACACCATCTCAATATTTGTGAAAAATCCCGTTTCCCTAAATGACACGATACATACCTGAAACACTTGGACACGTGTATCTACTTTTTAAGTAGGAGTTAAATGTCAAGGTTAATGAATATTGTCTTTCCTTCTCATAACACTTGCTCCTACCTCCCCTTTTGAGCAAGATGATGAATAAATCTATCCCAAAGTTTTGTATTTCAAGTTATCTCCTCTTAAATGGCAAGAATTCCCGACAAACTGTAAGTCTAGCTGTGTTATGTAGACACACTGGCATAACACTTGGTTTGAAAGGTCTCAAGTAACTTTTGAGAAGAAATTAAGAAGGTTAAACGTTTGAGGATGTATGCTCTTGGGGAAACAGCAGATATATGAAAGAGGAAGATATAAGTGTTAAGAAAAACCAGGAAGACAGTAATAACAGCGTCTGAAAATACGAAGAAAAGGGCATGGCACTTACTCATCTTCTGTAAATTGTTTCATTGGGCATCTTGAGGTCAATTTATATACCTAAAATATGTATATTTGCAATGTATATATATGTATACATATATTGTACAGTGAAGTGTTAAGGGGCCGGAATCTTGAAAATAATGACGTTTTCAGCCTTCCGCAAACATACTGTACTCAAATTTGTAGTGCATAATCCACACGGTATATGCTCTAACCTTTCCTTATGATTCAATGCTCAAGTATGAACAATATAAATAAAAAAAATTGTTTTAAAAATTTCACAAATTCTAATGAAAAATCAAAACTTTCACCAATTTTTATTTTAAGTCATTTTGGGCTCAGAATGGCATTTATACTTAATTTTCATTGCCTTAAAATATTGTTTTAGAGTACAGTACTGTATATTTTACTGTAAAAAAAAAAATGCTCAATGTGGCCTTCAAAATATACACTGTTTTTTAGACAACAAAATTGATAACTCCCAAAGTTATGGGTTTATGAATAAATGGAAGCAATGAAACCTTAGAACTAAGAACTTTGCACATATGTAAAAAATGGTGAAAATCGCTCAGAAACTGGATTTTTCATTACGTCTTTAAAGTTGAAATTCTAGTTTGAGATAATTAAAGTTGAAGATATCGACAACGAATAATAGTACTGTAGTTCTAATTTATGAATGTTCTTGTATGTTTTAATAAACATTGCTCGGTATTTGTACTCGAATATGTGAAAGTTGTAGATCAATATGTGTTGAAATGAAGTCAAGAAAAAATAACCCCCCAAAAAATTAAATATAGGGATAAAGGATAATGGGTTAACAAGGATAATAATTACACTTTATATAAGTGATAAGGCCCACATCTGGTCCCCATTCATATACAACCTAAAGAGACAAAGAAAATAGAGTTTGAAATCTGTAAATTTTTCTGCCCCCCATAAAATAGAAGTCAACTCCTGCCACCTGTGGTCGATTAAAATGTTTACCAATATTGTTCAAACTTCAAATATTTTGTGATGGATGTGCATTCTCGAAGATGTAGAAGCTACAATATAATCAAATTATAAACAAAGGAGGAAAAAGAATCCTTCCCCACATTCTCCAATCCTTCCCCACATTCTCCAATCCTTCCCCACATCCTCCAATCCTTCCCCACATGCTCCAATCCTTCCCCACATTCTCCAATCCTTCCCCACATGCTCCAATCCTTCCCCACATCCTCCAATTCTTCCCCACATCCTCCAAAACAATTGTTAGACATTGGTGGAAATAACAGATATTGACATAGGGCAATGTATTTATATAATATATAACAAAATACAGCATAACAACATACTTATTCATAATTATTTGTTACTGTGTATTATTCGGCAATGATAGAAACACATCAGCTGCATATCCACCTTTTGGACCCTCCTTAAGACTGTGGTTATTCTTTGTGCACCGGACGGGTGTTTGCTTCTCTTTGTTACTGCATTATCCTTCAGTTCCAGCTAATAAGAGCTATTCTCTTTATCAACAAAACGGTTTTTATTTTGAAGTATTCATATAGAATCCATTTTTTAACATATTGGGATGAAACTTTCACGATTCTAATGCCGAATAATTGGAGTTTTGTTTAACAATTAATAGTAATTTTCATATAATTTAAATATTTTTAAGTATTTCGGCCCCTTAAATATTTGGACTTGTAATAACTGGAAACTCCTAAAACCCAGAAGATTTAACAAAAAATATTATTTAATTCTTTCTAATATTTTAAAAATAATTCACAAATCCAGAACAGGTGGTTGCCATCTTTTGATGCATTTCATTATATAGTTCTACACAAGTTATGTTACAAAACCTACACAGTATTTTATACTGTGCATAGAACACTTGTGAAATTACACAAAGGTTCTCTAGTAATCAAGGTGTACCCAATATCTCAAAACTGAAAATTTTCAATTTCCAAAAAATCACATTCCCCCCCCCCCCCCCCCCCCCCCCCCCGCCCCCCTCCCCCTCCAACCCGTTCTCGCACTTTCTTATATTCAATATTGACTTATTAAATACATGCATATGTGACATACTAATTTATTGTGAATATTTTAGTTTACCTTGAAAACCTTCATAGAAAACACCGACCTTACCTAACCTTCTTAGTATGTTAAGATAAGCAGCTTATTGCTTCGTAATTACAATTATTACTTAACCTATACCTATAATTGGTAATTACAATTATTACTTAACCTATACCTATAATTGGTAATTACAATTATTACTTAACCTATACAGTACCTATAATTGGGCAAGTAATAATTGTAATTATGAAGCAATAAGATGCTTATCTTAACATACTAAGAAGGTTAGGTAAGGTCGGTGTTTTCTATGAAGCTTTTTAAGGTAAACTAAAATGTTCACAATAAATTAGTATGTCACATATGCATGTATTTAATAAGTCAATATTGACTTGAAGAAGGTGCGAGAATGGGTTGCCCCCTCTAGAACCTCTCCAGAATTTCAACACTTCACTGGATATATAGTAGTTACTTTTAAGTTTATAGTTTAGATCTTTGTCAGTTGTACTGTTAGGAAAATGTCTAAAAAAATTAAAGGGCATTTTGAAACTTGAGAAAATTGAGTACAGTATATTAGCAAGGTATACCAAAGAATAAGTACAGTACATTATTAATGTACCATATTAGAAATCTCTTGGTATCTAGCACCTGGGTCCTGTACACCTAATTCCTGTCTTTAATTATCACTTTAGACTGTCTAGAGTCATGTTTTCACTAAGCATGCATGAACTGACTAATAATGATACAGTAACATCAAGTACATGGAGAGATATCTACTGATATTCATGTACTGTAATGCTATGTATATAAAGTACTAAAATCATTTCAAATGTACTGTATTAGTGGGTAATGGTCATCAGCATACAAAAGGTACAATAATCACTTGAAATATATTAGTGTACTATGTGGTAAAGGTGAGTCATGTTATTAAGAGAACCCAGTAATGAACGTCCAAGTGTGTTCTTAGAGTGCTCTATTTGGAATTTGGTCAGAGCTTCTTCTCGTGAAGACTGCCTGTTTGTTCTGGCACTCCTGAAGGACGTGGGCAAGTGGTAGCTCCTTGTGCAGCTGCCTGTGCTCTGTGGAGCCCTTATTATGGGTGATCACAAGGCTTGCTTGTGCCTGGTGATGATCAAGCACTTTTGGGCTCCCATGGAGATTTTTGCTGACAAGCTTCACGACGGGGTGGTTTCACTTGGTTTGGTCCTGGGTGTGAAAGCCTTGTTGCCTGTGGTGCCAGCTTCAGCAGCCTTGCCCATATCCTTCAAGTGGTGATGGCAGCTTACTTGACTTGCCTCACGCATTGGCAGGCTGTGCTGGCCCAGTTCTTTAATATGGCCTGGTCCTTGACTCTTTTGTCTGTCTTCCCTTTTTTGTTTTGCTTCTTTTCCTGAGGATGCTGCTGTTGGTTGCTGTAGGTTCTCGGTGAAATCAGATTCACAGGCTCTTACTCTCCTGTGGTTTCCTCCTCTTCTCGTCAGCACCACTGTATCGTGGAAGGATCATATCAGGTTTTTTCATGGTTCGCCCCTTTGAAAGCGCCATGGGGAGTGCATCTGGCCCTATTTTCTGGCTCTTGGTCCTGTGATTTGTTGACCTTTTGGGTCGTCGCCTTCCTCCTTCGGTGAGTTGGTCAGTCCTCTCCACAGCTGCTCAAGGTCATCACGACGTGGTTAGTTTTGGTGTGGTCAAAAAGACCTCGTCTCTTCAGTGAGTTTCCTGGTTGTTCCTGGTGCCAAACCAGGACTCGGCAGACCTCAGTCTGTTGGGATTGAATGGCTTCATTTCCTGTCTGATCTTCTGCACGACCACTCTGGCTCAGGTTTGCCTGGTCTTGCAGACAGATTCTTGGATGGTGTCCCTGGACCATAAGGACGTATATTATTCATTGAAGGTTCAGAAACTGGTTAAGTTTCACTGTGGGGGGTCAGGCCTACCACTTCAAGATTCTGCCCTTGGGATTGATTCTCACTCCCCAAATTTTTACATTAGCATGGGTAGTTGTGACCTGACTGTGTCTATTAGGGGGTTTGCATAGTCTACTTTGTCAACTGGCTAGTTTAAACCTCCAGTTAGCTGGGAAAACATCAAACACCCCCCCCCCCCCCCCCAAGGGATTTGATTTCTTCCCAGTTTGTCAGGCTCGAGTTCCTGGTGAAGTGGTGGCAGTTCCAGTTGATTTCATTTTGAGTTCGAACCTGGCCAGGCCTAGTTTAGAACTTCTGGCTCCTGCAGCTTTGTTCCACCAGCAGCATCGTTGCCGTCTGGTGTCAGATCAGCCCTTGATGATTTCTTAGCTGGTCAGGCTGTTATGCAGGAGCCTGAAATTTGCCTGTGTGATATTTTACCCTAGGCAGAGTTTAACTCCAGGTCTTGTACTGGTTCTTCTGGTTCTGCCTGTTTCATTGCTGCTAGAACTATTGGGTTTGTGGCTCTGCCCACCTGTCATTGGCTCTTGCTTCACCTGCTTTTTCTTCTGCCTTTTTATTGCTTAATTGTGGCATCATCAATGGACACCTTGTTGGTTAAAGCCACTTCCTTGATCCCCTGTTCAAAGTCTCAGTTCCTATGTCAAAAGTATCATCAAAGCTAGTTAAGTGAATCTCTTGTTACTCACCACAGAGGAAGAGTTAGCTTCAGCCTCTTGAATGCAACGAATTGCCTTTCTGATAGAGCATCAGTGGAGTGTGTCTCGATTGTCTTTAAATTTTGTCCACAAAGTAGACATCACTTTGCATCAGGATTGAATGGAGTGCATCCCTCATGCTGGTCAAGAGTCAGCTGTTTATGAAAGTGGGGGGTAGAAATAGCCTAAGCTACTCTATCCCTTTGAGATGTATTTATTGCTTATCTCAATAAACATACTTGAACTTGTTTATGAAAGTGGAAGATACTAGTCTTGTGTTCATCTGAATAGTGCTAGTCACTCAAACTGCAGAGTGAAGAGGATTGGAGTAACATTTATATTTAAAAATGTTATTCCATTTTAAGATTTTCCTTGCTACTGTATATAGTTGTTTGTGGCAATGACAACAATGATGTATGTACTTTTGAATCCATGTTTAGGGTATTTATATATTTATATTACCAGGCAATTCAGCTTTAGTATTGTATACTCAAAAATGCTTTACTTGTACTGTTGCTACATAGCCTTCCCAGCTTGGTGCCTTCTTTTGATAATTACTTAATTTACTTGTACTGTATATTATTTGAAGTACTGTACAGTCATTGCTTAGTTTAATTTATGTTTTTGCATAAATGTAAGTGTCTATCAGCATTTACAACTGAGATTCCAAGGGAACATTGTAATTTCTTTAATTTTTTATTAGATCATATATTTATTAATTTTTATGTAGGGGTGTTTCTCGAGACATGAAATAATTTTAAAGGATTCTGCAAGCGTGAAAACGTTGAGAAACGCTGGTCTACACATTAACGGATTGGTCAACTTGTCTGAATGCAGGCGATCCATATACAGCCCAAGGCACGAAGAGTCTTTGTTGCCGAGGCCTTTGTCTCATGAATCCCACTTAGCCAGAGTATGATTGATTAATGCTACTAAATAAACAATAAAGCAGAGTTCCATAGCCTGTGTCTAAGATATAAAAATTTTATAAACTGCTGGATATCCAAATTTAATCATTTTAAAGGCAGTGTTGACAATGACTTCTTTTTCCATCTTAAAGAATTGCATATTTTGTGACTATTGTATATCTTCCAGACTTGGTGCCTTCATTGGATAATTTATAATCACTTTTTTCCCCCTTGATTTTTAATAGACATGTAAAGAGAGAATGGTGGAGAGAGGCCAGATGCTTGGGGCTAGCCTCACCAAGCTTTCCAAGGTGACTGGTCTTGGTTTGGGAACGACTCCCGTGCCCCTTTGTTTTTCATGAAAGAGCAATTTATATCAATTTCCAATTGCCAAATACCAGACCCTATCCTCACTAAAATTCAGCATATAATTTTCTACACAATAAATGTTAGTTTGTCTTTATTGATGGGATTGTGCAGTGAAGGTGAGTACAGTGTGGAGGGTAGTGTGTAGCAAAGATGTGGCTGCAATTACCCGAGCAATGCCAGGTACCTCTCCACTATATGTAATGCTCACGTTTACACCCATTGGTGAACTTGGTGGCTGCCCAGCTAGGGCTACTTAATGTAGTTTTCATGGCTCTTGTTGTATTAAATTTTGCAGTGATTGAAATCCAACACAGGCTTTTGCACATCTTTAGCAAGCAAAGACTCAAAATTTTGCTGGATTCTTAGCTGATCGTGCTTGTCCCATCTCAAAGAAATGAACTTAATAGATGTTAGCTATTAAGAATGTTACATGGTGTATTATGTAACCTTCCTCATACCCAAAAGTGGGAAGCATCTCTGGCTAGGTTACATAATGGCCTTGCACGATTAATGCATAGGCACTATAGAACGTACTTTCACCTTAATGTCAGAACCGCATTGTTGTGCACCTCATATTAATGTCAGTTTTCATTGTTTGGTAATTTTGCTTTTCCATTGTCAGTCATGCTTTCCTTGGTGTATCAAATACCTTTTGACACCATCACTCGTCTTCCTCTCTTTCATATTGGCATCTTGAATGATACCTAAGACTTTTTGACTTCTGTTCCACAGACTGCCAAACAGTTTGAGGCTTGATGCCTTTTGAACCTTTCAACTGTAAATTATCACTTGGTGAAGCGGCTTACATGACTATCACCACTGTGTATTTTAAATAGAGATGCCATTTTTGTCATTTATCAGTGCCATTGTGTACTACATTTCCCTAATAAACACTAAAGTTTAATGAAGAAATTTTATAATTTCATCATGGTAATTAACAAAAGGGTTGAAATAAAAAATTTCTGGGCGACAAGTGAATTTTAATTATCGGAAACAATTGTTTGCAAAGGTATTCATGTTATCTGATACATTAGAAGTGTGCCTGTGCTTAATAATGCATATTCAAATCAATTTGTGCAAAAACCAATCTTATTATGGTATTGCCATCACATTTTACCTTGGTAAGCAGACTCTGAAGCATGTACGAAATACTAAATTATCGTATAAAATTGTATGGTTTTCCAGTGTGGGTTTATAAAATTAATGTAATATATATTTTTTAATAAAATTATTAATATTTTTACTTAGTATTTTTTATTTGCTTAACTACACCTACCAGCTGTTAAATGTTCAAGAAACAAAACATTTAGTTATCAGGTTTAATAATGGGTTATAAAGAAAAAAGTACTTATTGGGTTATATAAAAAAAAAATACTCGGACCTATTATGCATACTGATTGAACAAAATAAATGGGAAATGTTTTGTGTAATAAAAGCACACTATACAAATTCCTAAGGCAACACTTGGCAACAAGAACCCATTACAAATTATTGATTATATGCACATACAATACAAAAGACGTTAGCTCACCACTAAACATGTCATAGGATACTAATACTCTGACTAGATTTTGGGCATAGCTTCAAGATGTAAATGACAATCGACACCCAATCTGCAAACAATCAACCTTATTGATGTGAGGAGTATTTAATATCTGTTGTTGAAGATAGTGTAAACAAATACGGGACCGAAGAAATGGCTAGACTATACAGTATCTTTAAAATACTTAAAAATTAGTAAAAAGGCATTAATTGATATCCAAGCTTTTCTTCACTCTTCTTCAGGTTCTAAATTAATGTTATTCCCGAATTTTGCATAAAGATCACTCTTTAGGTGAGTCATTGTATCTTGTAGCTCACTAGCTCGGCTGTTGAGGTTGCTGATTTCCTCTTGCAAGTCTTCCCTCTGTCCACTGATGGCTTCCTGTGCTTCATCCTTAATATATAAAATAGTGGAGTGATGAGTCACATTGCAATTTTTGTTATGGAGAGAATAGACTAATAAAGGCTCCAGACAAAATTTAAAACATTTGCACCCTTTCTATATGAATATGAATCAAGCATAACATCTTCCCTTTCTCCTACCTGAGAATACTGACCATCATGAGTTCATGTCATTGGCTCTCTCATACTAATAGAATGTCACATGCTTGCCTGTACAGAGAACTAGCTAAAAAAATTATTGCTTCCCTCACATAACCAATACAGCCGCATCACTTGACAATAACTGCCACAATTCTCGTATTGACATTTATAACACTAACTGATGCATCTTATTAGGCCCTCAATCATAAATAATGAAAATCAACATTCCTTCACGTTAAGAAATTGAAAGTTCCAAACAGCACCAGACCACTGGATGCAAACCTAGCCAACTGTTTAGTTTAGCCCAATTAGGGTATTAAAAAAAAAAAAAAAAAAAAATGGCAAGTAGCTTTTTGCTCAAGATTTTTACACCCATAATTACCCAGATTCATACTTAAATGATACAATAGACTGCCATCCCATTCTCTCACCGAGTAAACGTCATTTTTAACAGAATCCATTCAAAATGCTATTAGCTAGCAAAAATAACATGTATTGACATTTTATGCACATCAGCCTCAATAGGTTACATGGGTTGCTTGTGTTTATACATTTGATTAGGCAAAACAGTATAATTTTAATTGTGTGTCAGAACAAGTGAACAGTAGTGCCAAACAGAGTGATTGGAGAGAATGGCCTGGACACCCACCCAGAAATGTTCTACAAGGAGAATATTGAGAAAAGCAGTTTAAAATGTAAAAGTGCAATATTTGGCTTTTCATACTGCCTTTCCCCCACACACTGGCGCACACTTTCTTTACCCTCTCGTCCCATTAATTTACCCAAAAAATTTACCCCACAATCAAACAATTGTGTTTTTTCCAATACAATACTACTTAGTCCTAGAATAATCATGCTGCTTCATTTTAACATTCAACGGCCATTATGTGGAAATACCATCCAAATGGTATACTAATCTTTGATTAGTATACCATCAAGAAGAGTTTCTCAATATTTGAGAATAGTTTTTCTTTTGGTAGCAAAAATACATTTTGAAGTTTTCTTCATAGAAAGCAAATGTTTTGCAACTAACCTGTGTCTTCATGATGAACACCTCACCAACCATGAATGGAACTTTCTCATCACTCTCCAGAGCAAGAATCATCTCGTCTTCTGCATCTTGCAAGTTTTGCAGGTCATTCTGAATGAACCAAAAAGTACTATTAAAACAAACAGATTCCAATCAACCTCAGATGGCTTGGCAGCTACACACTTAACACTGTGGGAGAGTCACAGGTTTGTTTACCAACCCTGCCACAAACTAAACTTTTTGGGGGGAATGCCAAAATATTAAATTCAAATTTCAGTTGAGCAGTTGTAGTTTCAGAAGGCAATATTAAACCTTTAATAAATGTACAAAGCAACAAAAATTATACACTATGCCAATCTACCAACTGCAATCTTTAACCATGCAAGGCAACTCACATTATATGATTTTTTGTATTTACTGTATATACTATAGTGATTACTGTGCTATACAGCAAGCAGGAAGAATTGAGATCATCAATGCCACAGGAACCCTGGTGTTCCTGTAAGGTCATAAAGAGGCTTGGGAATTGTTGAAAGTATTAAGAACATACATAAACAAAGCCCAATAGCACTCCAGTTATGCCTCATGCATGTTTGCCACTGGCAGGATGTGACTTGTCTAATGATCTAGTCCCCATTCATTCATGCATGCTTCATAGCTTGGAAACCAATAGCCTAAGTCAAAAACTAACAATGGTCATGGGAGCCCCTGGCATAAACCTACAGCCCACTCAACTTCTACTACGAGATAAATTAGCCGAGACACACAGTTGGAATTCAGCAAAATTTTCTGAAGACTTTTGCAGACCATCTAGAAGACATTAGATGAACCCCTGAGAGGAATATCATCAATAATAATATGCCACTGACATAATAAACTATAGTCTCATTTTAGCTAGGAAAGACAGATTATGATAAATAGTAATAAAGGCATTGCTTCAAATGAAGATAAAACCCCAAGAGAATTAAATGGAGTTCACACACCTCCAGGGTGACGAGTATGTGAACATATCTAAAAAAAAAATTTTTTTTAGATTCTAAAATGAAGAAACTATCCAAAATCTCTCCAAGGAGAGGAAAATCAAGACTCCAGGCAACTTTGAAGCTCCCGAGTGTGGGTATGAGTAAGCCTAAGATAAAAGCTAACTCTTCCTAATTTAGGAGAGCCATCAAGATTAATACCAAATCTCAGCTGGACATGATATTAACAATACAGCGTGATAAGATCATATTCGGCATTAGCTTCCTTTCCTTCATAAACTAAATAAAAAATGCTACAAGCATGGGAACAAATAATAATACTTTTCCTCAAAAACAATTTACTTCACCAAAGCCCACTTAACAACCTTATATTCCTTTATGTAAGCCATATGAGGTTAGTAAGTGCTTTAAAAATGAAATTGTACAAGACATCATCCAATCTTATAAAAAAAAAATTTTTTATAAGATTGGAATATGTCTCAGACCTTAGCCTGACACTGGTCCAAGTAAATTTTGCTTACAAAATCAAAACATCTCCCTATTTGGGAAGCAGAGAGGAGCAAAGAGGAGCCATGAGAATTACCCAGTATGAAAAACCCCTTTAGGATTACCTAATAACTTTTAATATACAATATCATTACAAATGAAAGTTTTTCCATTACAAATGACAAGATATTTTCACTTGCCTTCTCCATTTATGGCCCTACACCAGAGCAGTTCTTAAATGTGACTTACTGTATATCTTGCCATGTTGTGCAAGCTCACTTTTTTTCAATTTACCTCCTTAATTTTAAGTTCCTCCTTAACGTCTCCATGGCGAGCATTGCAACGGGCAAACCTGTTGATCTTCTGTTGGTCTTCGTAGGTAATGTGCACATCAGAGTCCTGCCAAACAAGAATGCATTTTATAACTGAAGCAATATGACCAAGACCAAGATATTGTTCAGAAATTCTTCTCGAGTGCTAAGAACAGCATGTAAAGGTGTGGAATGTCCAAGATGAATCTCTTGAATCGTAAGTATACTATTGTTTTTAACCTCTAATCGTAAGGCTTAAAAAAAAAAACTTTGAGTACCTTTTTATTCATATTTAAGAAATCTGATGAATAAAATTGTAAATTCTTTGACTTCATACTAACACGTGTCTGAAACGTTATGCAAATAAGTGGCTTTGCAAGAATGGTACATACATTCTGTATGTATTTTACTTGCTATACAGTAAATAATAATAAACCCCATTAAAATACAAAAAGTATGGAAAAGGAGGGGGGGACAAAAATTCGTCTTTTCTGGTTTCCAGAACTGAAAACAGCAAGCCGTGTGCTGAGGTCATTGTATTCCTTAACGCCACGTATGAGAGTTGCTGTCGTGGAGAGGACAGAGGACCTACAGGTTCGTCTTTGATGTTCTGGTATTTGTCGTTTCACTTATTAGTTTACTTTAGACCAGCATTCTCGACCTTTGTACCCTTAAAATGATTCTGAGTCATACTTTAGATAAACACACATGGATTTCATTGTCAACTGAAAGGCGAATTTCTGTCTTTGCTCTTAATATTATTTAAATAACAAAAATTAAACAAAATTGACCGAAAAATACATTTACATATTAGAATTAGCCTAGTTACCATTCTTTAAAGAATGCCTAGTTACTTTGGGGTTCCGTGGAATCCCAGTTGAGAAACGCTGCTTTAGACAAATTTGTTCATGTTGAATCACTCAAGTTATGTATACATAATTAAAAAAAAAAAAAAAGTGAATGAGTATTTTATACAGGCCTACAATATATTGCATCCCACATCTTCGCTGAATTCTACCTGGGAATGTTGTCCAGGAATAGATTATAAAGACCAAATTGTAACTTGATAACCAATGGCACAATACAATAGTCTTTCTTGTTGCATAGCTGGAAATTACAAAATAATAGCAGAATTGCGTCTTGGTTAACTCCACTACATTCATATACAGCAGATAACCGTATTAACATCATTTGTAAAAAACCTACTAATAACAGTGATAATTGTCAAATGACAGTAACTGCAGTGGTTGTGATCAATAAATATCAACCACACATTATGAGTTAATAGGAATTTAAAAAAAAATATATAGTTACTGTGCCAATATCAGCACACTGTCAAAATAGCCTATACTGTGGCATCTTTACCAATGTATAGAACAAGGTAGGGAGTCTACCCCCCCCCCCCCTAGTTCACTCTTCCAAGGTACACAGACTAATAAGGCAGTTACTGAAGCACAGGCAAATTACGCAGTTCACTGAACCTCCCAAGTGGGCTCTAGGCGCCACAAACCGTACTTGAAAAGTGGCAGATTTGCTCACTTGCCCAAAAAATAAAATAGTTATCTTAACAGATCGAGTGAACGAAACGTCTTAACACGTGAATCATCTTCCTTCCAGGGTTCTCGAACCTTGTCTCTCTCAGAGGAGATATCTGCCTAAATACTACCACTGCGCCTCAGTCTCTTCATGCAACACCTGCAGGGAACATCGCTAGAAGGAAATATCATGTGAGTATATCTTGTAAAATAGCTTAGGAGTAGGAGCAAGTGTTCTCACCCGAGTCATGGCGCTGGTCATGGTGGCGGCGCGAGGCTCACTGGTGCTCCCCGGCACCTCCCTCCCTCACTTCTCACCTCCCACACTCCTCACCTCTCACCTCCCTCACTTCTCACCTCCCTCACTCCTCACCTCTCACCTCCCTCACTTCTCACCTCCCTCACTCCTCACCTCTCACCTCCCTCACTTCTCACCTCCCTCACTACTACCTTCCTCCCTCACTCCTCACCTCCCTTACTACTCACTTTCACCGCCTGCCTCAAAATTAAGACATTTTGAGGACTTAAATTATAGTTTTTCGGTTGGAAATATGTAAATTTATTTATTTATTTATGTATTTATATATATATTTATTTATTTATTTATATACAAAAAGGTACATTGGGTTTCTGAGAGTACAGTAGAGAGAAAAATCTATTAGCAATCTGGAGAGACGGAACTATGTAATAAACCACAAGTATAGGTTCAGGGATCCCAAACCATATGTCACAAGTTGAATAAAATTCTATGACCAGATGACAAAACATTAAGCAAGAAAGAGATGGGTGGGTAGACAGACTGTAATTTTCTTGGACTGGCAGAAAGCCTTAGACACAGTACCCTTTAAGAGGCGTCCTCATCAACAAAGGACAAATGCTCGCTAATCCAGTCGCCAAACCCCCTGTTTATGAATGAAAAAAGGTTTACATACCTCTCATAACTGATGATCTTCGAACATTTCTTGAACGTGCTTCGCTGACGGCCTCTGTTCGACAACGCTATAAATGCTTCACCCACGTACTTCAAATACAAATAATCGCCAACAGAACCTACCTAACCTATCCTACGCCTATTATACATAAAACGTTAGTATATATATATAAGAACATAAGAACAAAGGCAACTGCAGAAGGCCTGTTGGCCCATACGAGGCAGCTCCTATTCTATAACCACCCAATCCCACTCATATACTTGTCCAACCCGTGCTTGAAACAATCGAGGGACCCCACCTCCACAATGTTACGCGGCAATTGGTTCCACAAATCAACAACCCTGTTACTGAACCAGTATTTACCCAAGTCTTTCCTAAATCTAAACTTATCCAATTTATACCCATTGTTTCGTGTTCTGTCCTGTGTTGATACTTTTAATACCCTATTAATATCCCCCCGGTTATGTCCATTCATCCACTTGTAAACCTCTATCATGTCACCCCTAACTCTTCGCCTTTCCAGTGAATGCAACTTAAGCTTTGTTAATCTTTCTTCATATGAAAGATTTCTAATTTGGGGAATTAACTTAGTCATCCTACGCTGGACACGTTCAAGTGAATTTATATCCATTCTATAATATGGCGACCAAAACTGAACTGCATAATCTAAATGGGGCCTAACTAGAGCAAGATATAGCTGAAGAACCACACCAGGTGTCTTGTTACTAACGCTGCGATTAATAAATCCAAGTGTCCGATTTGCCTTATTACGAACATTTATGCATTGATCCTTTTGTTTTAAATTCTTACTAATCATAACTCCCAGATCCCTTTCGCAATCCGACTTCGCAATCACAACACCATCTAGCTCGTATCTTGTAACTCTATCATCCTTACCTAACCTCAGAACTTTACATATATATATGTAAAACCTATATATATATATATATATATATATATATATATATATATATATATATATATATATATATATATATATATATATATATTATAAAGGAGAACAACTTCTGTTAATACATAATATGTTAAAAATTGATCAGTGCGTCTTGGGGGGTACGGTCGCAGCTTTATTTAGAACAGCATTGCACAGTGGCTCAGTAGTATACCAGCTGTACCGCAACAGTGCAGGTGGGTACAACGGTACATCAGGGAGGGGAAATCAACGGTACAACAGGGAGGGGGATCAACGGTACAACAGTGCAGCATGGAGGTGGGAGGGGGGGGAGGAAGCTTTGTGCAAGGGTTCCGTGCAAAATGGTCATAATAATATTGCACAGCCTGGCATGTTACCAAACTTACAGTTATATAAACTTCCGTTCTGTTTCACAGATTTTTTGGCTCTACCTGGATCGCATTTACGCTTATTTTATAATACTTATAATTTCAAATAAAAAAGACCAAATGTCACGAAAAATATCAATGCCTCCCGCACTCACGTGTGGGAATAAAATGAAATTACAAGAAATAAATCAAGGGAACTTTCCCGTAGAGAGCCTAATGCATTAGTAATGTGCCCAGGACACGTTGTTAAAGTGTCCGCCGATATGGTCGTAGTAGGGAGCTTGAGTAGTATGGGGGTGGTTGGTTAGTGGGGAGTGGTACAGTAGTTGGGGTCTGAAACTGAATGAATCACCCACTCCACCCCCAGCATGATGTGGGGGTTGTAGGGGTAATGGGGGCAGGAGCACTAGTTTTATTTAACCCCGTTATCTAAACCAACTCACTCCCTCCATACATCACTCACTACCGTGCTGTATATTTAAGATTTTTTCACTATGTTCATATAGCATGGTTGATTATTTAAAAACTGAGAATATGTTGAAAATAGATGGTTTTAAGGGGTGATATGAGAGAAGCGAGAGTGTGTTGTGATGACCGGAGGGGCAGACCGGGAGGGGCCAGAGGGTCGATATTTTGGCGTCGGTTCGCGAGGTGTATTATTCGCTTAGTCTTGCTTGTGGCTTCTCCCTAGTGTGACCTCTCCGGTGTGTCGCCTTCAACCGGTCTTACTGGCCCAGCTATACTTTCTTGCAGAAACTTACAAGAAAGTTACATATATAAGTGTATCATTGTTTTCGGCATTATTTTATAATCTAGAAAAACAAATATTTAATGGAGTTGTAACCTATTTTTTGGGTTTACACTAGTATGGAAATACATAAAGCAGTCGCTGATTTTTCTGAGGATCTGGTGTTAGCTTACCTGAGGCAAAGGTCGGAGGCTGTGGGCATCCCGTGTGAGTACACGGCCGGTGATGAGGATGATGCTAAATACACGTATAGTAGTGATGATGAGAGAGAGAGGTTTGGCGAGGATGACCGGGTCAAGTTGAGCATCTCAGCAAACACCTTGAGGGAAGGTGACCACGGAATGCTCAGTGTTAGAGTTAAAGATCGCGCGAAGTCGATTGATAGTGGAGTTTGTGTTGAGTCGAGGAGAGAAAACGGTAGAGGTAAAAGAGACTGTACAGAAGACGAGGAGCGAGACAGTGGTCTTGGGGAATATCCGCCTCCTTCGGTAAATCCATATGACAGTAGAAGTTATAATGATGCCGTTGCTGGTTGCAGTAATGCTCCTCCACAATCCCATGATTACGAAGATGACGATAATGCTAACAAGTCGCTCGTCCTGACGTTCAAGAAAGGGGATTTGTTCGCGGTAAGTTTTGCTGGGTTGACTGTAATGTTAGGCTGCAGTTATTATTTGTTTTAATCTAGTTTTGTATATATGTAAGATAGTTTATTTATTATGCACCTAATACTTGTCCTGCGATAGTGGGAAAGGTTACGCAGGCACACTCATAAACTGATCCTATTATATTTACATCAACTGTCAATTCACAGGTTTGGTTAGTTGAGCTTAATTAACATAAAGGGTTACAGTTACATTAATGGACACCCTCGTAAAGGTGGAACAAACTTGAGACAACAAAACCCTGTTACTACGTTCCTGAACCGATTATGTGCCTCTGTAACCACGTTCCTGAACCGATTATGTGCCTCTGTAACCACGTTCCTGAACCGATTATGTGCCTCTGTAACCACGTTCCTGAACCGATTATGTGCCTCTGTAACCACGTTCCTGAACCGATTATGTGCCTCTGTAACCACGTTCCTGAACCGATTATGTGCCTCTGTAACTCTTTCCACCACCGCCCACGGGATGGGTATGGGGTGCATAATACAAAGAGAACAAAATACCACACTTGTATACTGCTTAACCTATAGAACATCGGGTTCAGTCCCTCAACTCGTGCATTTGATTAGAATCTACCCATAACAAAAATTTCGATTAAACTTTAGCTTATTAAAAAAATATCTATTATAATTTTAACTCCCCGGCGACTGCAATTCATCGTTAAAATTTTAGGTGCTACATAAAATTTGGCTTTAATAATCTCAAAATTTTTTTAAGACGGTGTCTTTATCATATAAAAAGCAGCATGTAGGTTTATATTAAGGTCTAGTTTATATAGTTAACTTATACGTGAGATCAGTGCTAGAGTGATACAACACCAGCATTTTATAGAGCAAAATAAAACGCAATACATAGTTCATAGGTTTATCATGAGGCTGCTAGGTTACCTTGAGGTGATTTCGGGGCTCAGCGACCCCCGCGGCCCGGTCGTCGACTAGGTCTAAAGACACTGCTTTCTGTTACCAGAAATAAGAGACACTAGAGAGATATAGATAACGTGGACAAAAATAACCAGTTGAGCATAGGAAAAAAAAAAACAGTCCTGAGGATACAAAGCGTCAAGAAGCCATAGGGAAATATTTCCTCAGTGTACAGGTAGTAAGTGACATGAGTAAAGACGGGATGCAGTAAAGGCCAATATCAACATCTATAGCTCTAACAGCAGTATCATCAAGCCCAAGTTAGTTGAGGAAACTATACAATATAATCGACAAATTAAAGCCTAGTCCCGAACCTGGCCTGGACGCGGTAGATTAAATGGTTACAGAGGCTCTGAGCCTAATACGCTTGTCTTTTCTTTCCCACTAAAGCCGACATAATGGGTATGAGGTGCATAATAAACTGAATCATAATAAACATAATTCATAGCTAAACTGAACCTGTAGCGGTAGTAAATAAACACAATTATCCTTTTATTTATATATGAAAATTGAAATAAACGGTACTGCTATATATTACACCAAATCGACCGTAGGTAGTTTGAACAAATAAAATTTCCCATTCGTATAGCCTCCCCCCCCCCTTGCATAACCGCGCCATCATATTCAAATACCGTCAACTGACCACTGATAACCGGTTCCTAATTTCCAGCCACTGACGATATCTCAATCAAAACACTTTTATTCGATATCTCGGCAACCGATTTTCTTGGTTCCCAATCTGTGTAAACTCTAACCTAGATCCCTCCCTCGACTTCCACCCGCATCTGCCACTTCGTGTTCTTGGAAAAGGGTTCGTGGGAATTTCCATCAGACTTGGCTTATTATGTTACGTAATTGAGGAGGGTGGAGGCGGGGAGCGGCAGTCCCGCTGGCTCCTCTTGGTCCACGCTGCGTGCTCTGCTCTCGTCTAGATTTGCATTTATATTTTTGTAATTTATTTATATTTACAAGAGTTCTTACATTCTCGTGCAGCCACTAGCACGCGTAGCGTTTCGGGCAAGTCCTTAATCCTAATATTCCCCGGAATACGACCCGCCAAATCGTTTAACAACCAGGTACCCATTTTACTGTTGGGTAAACAGAGGCTACAATTAAGGATTGACGCCCAGTAAATCCTTCCTCGCCAGGATACGAACCCAGGACAAAGCGCTCGCGTAACGCCAGGCGAGTGTCTTAACCACTACGCTTCGAGGACTGCTTAATCTGATCACTTAATGCTTAATTGCATCTGGTCTTGATTTTAAATGTTGGCTATCTGTTGTTTTTCAATAAACAGCTTAGGAAATTTTAATATAAATACTGTATCTTCTACTGCTACTACTACTACCTCCTCCTCCCTCACTCTCTTACTCTCACTCTCACTCTCACTCTCACTCACACTCACACTCACACACACTCTCACACTCACTTTCACACTCTCTCTCTCACACTCACTTTCACACTCTCTCTCACACTCTCTCACACTCTCTCACACTCTCTCTCTCTCTCTCTCTCTCTCTCTCTCTCTCTCTCTCTCTCTCTCTCTCTCTCTCTCTCTCTCTCTCTCTCTCTCTCTCTCTCTCTCTCTCTCTCTCTCTCAGAGCCTAGGTGGGGACGGAACGAGAGCATATATATAGAAATTAGAAGAAGAAACGAGTCGGTGGTAGAGTAGGAAATATTTCTCCTGTGTCCGGGCAAATGGGCGAAGGAGGAAATGACTTAACAGAGGAAGTAATTGAGGATGACTCCATAACTTTTAAAGACTGTATGGTGTAAGACAAGCGTGTCTGGAGTCAGATGACCGTGTGATACAAAGCCTAGGCTCTCGAGTTGTAGATTAGCCCCCAGCAATCACGTATATCACCGAGTCTTAGCGTTAATACAAAAATGTATATACCAGCTGTGTTTTGGTGTAGATGCCGTGTGTGGCCTGTTTTGTTTTTCTTCTTGGCTGGATCAATTTTGATTATTGCCAGCATTATAATGTCTTTCTCCTTGGGGTTATGGATGGTTTGTAGCGAGACCACAAACCTTCCTTGTGTGTTGTGAGACCCACGTCAGTACTCACCTAGTTGTGTTGTAAGACACGCATTGTGAGCGTGTTGTCAGTGTTGTGAGACACGTGACTCGATGCCAGTGTTGAGGTATGGATGACTTTGATGGGTCGATGTTCCATGCGTGATTTTGTACAGTGTGTGTGTTCTGCCCTGCATGTCCTCGCCTGGAGGTGCCTTACACGTACTCACCTAGATGTGCTCTACAGAATCGAGTGTCTACTTTTAAGCTCAGCTGTTCGAATATCAGTAGTTTAATGCAGTGACGCCATACATTGAAACTTGTGTATTGGGCTAACATCAACTTTAATTTAATTTACTCTATTACTTTCACGGTGAAAAAAATCTTTCTGACATCTGTGATTTATTTGTGTCTCAGTTTTCCATCTTTTGCTCCTCTTTCTGCGGTTCCTTGCTTTGAACAATGTCGCTTTGTCCATGTCAGAGCTCCATAGAATCTTGTATATCGCTATCATGTCCCTTTTATTCATCTTTTACTGCAATGTGGTGAGGTTCCAGTTCCCTTAGCATTTCCTCATAGCCCAGGACCCTCTGCTCAGGAGCGAGCCTTTGGATATTTTTTTTAGCTTCGTCGTGATTTTTAAGGCAAGGGTTCCATACTGAGGCTGCATACACAACAATAGCGTCTAGTGTCTTTGTTCGCGTTTATTTTGTATACATTGTAATTTCCTTCTTTTCTGGTGTGTGTGTGTGGCGGGGGGGGGGGACATATATCGGAAGGTCTGCCACTGAGTTTCCATAAGCAATGATATTATAGTTACTGTTCCGGGTAGTTCTGCTTCATTAAATGTTTTTTGCTTTGCTATCGCCGTATTGTATATCGATTTGTAGTAGGAGTATATATGGAATTACACGTTATTAAATGCTATTAGTCAGGCACGTTGATCCGGTAATGACACGATTATTCTCGTTTATCATTTTTTAGGTGGTGGAGGACAGCGCCATGTGGACGGGAGTAATGGCCCTGCGTACCGCTGCTGTTGGATACGTGCCCACTTCTTATCTAAAGGTGGGTCTTCCTTTTTCAACTCAGAATGTTCGGTACTACGTTTATTGTTTGTGATGTGTGTCTATGTATGTATTAACACGATGTACTGAACGGGGTGAGAATAGCTTGAGCTACCTCATCCCTTTGTGTGTATTTTACCTCAATAAACTTATTTCAATTTCAATTTCAATTCCTTTTTCAACATGTATTGGTGCTTGTTTACCCTCTTCGATACTCTTATAAATATTAAGATATTGCGTGTTTTTTCCCACTTAATACTACATATATGTATGAGCCGAGGAAAATGGTTTGGTGACAGCGTTGGCGGCGCCAATATGGTGGAAATGGGTGAGAAACTTGGGGGCTTACGCTCTTTATAATGAATATTTGATCCTTCAGTAGGACCAGGGGGCCAGCTGGGCCCTTGGGAACCCTCCTGGTGTTGCTGGTGTTAGATTCAGTAATTTCCGTTCCTTTGTTACATAAATATACAAAATGCCGTTCATGTTAGAGACACGATGATTTTGTTTAAATAATATATCTAATCTGTAATATTCTCTAATATGTCTCTTACACAGACTTTTCATATGTTTTCTTCAGTAAAATAATATGTTTCTCTTATATATTTGTGTATAGTAACGCACGTGACTGTGCGTTACTGTTTAGATCTTAATATTATTGTTTTTTCTTATTTATGTATATATGAGTTATATTGTATTTTATTAAATAAAGATCTTAATATTAATTGAGTCTCTTCCGCTGGTGCAGTTCGTGGAGGAGCGCCATCTGTGGCTGACCACCGCCGGTCAGAAGGTCAGTGCCCTGAGGTCATGGTTGAGGGGTCAAGGTTAGGGTTGTTTGGTCTTGCCAGGAGATCAAAAGTTAAGGTTGTTTGGTCTTGACATGAGATCAAAAGTTAAGGTTGTTTGGTCTTGTCTTGGGACCAAAAGTTAAGGGTGTTTGGTCGTGCCTTGGCACCAAAAGTTAAGGTTGTTTGGTCTTGCCTTGGGACCAAAAGTTAAGGTTGTTTGGTCTTGCCATGAGACCAAAAGTTAAGGTTGTTTGGTCTTGCCATGAGACCAAAAGTTAAGGTTGTTTGGTCTTGCCATGAGGCTACGAGAGCCTACTTAACCTATGTATTGACCGGTAGCCAATAGTCCGAACATGCGTACAAATTGTCTAGTTACAAGTCTAGTACAGTATCTCGATCTGGACAATGCAATCGATTGTATCTAAATTGAGGTGAATTATGTGTGAATATGAATTTGTGAACAAGGAGAATAACAAAGTGCGTATATACACACATACACATTATATGTATAATGTATATATGAGACGAACTAATGAAGATGATTTATGGAAACTCGTGAGTAATTCTACGTGATGGTTACGCCTCAAGATATATATTTCAAGGCCAATTTTGTCTGTATATATAATATAAACCGTCTGCTTATCTGTTCATCCGAGGTAGGAGGCTGCAGACGCTATAAGCTATCCTCACCCAACTCTCCAAGATGATTACCATTTCCAAGATGGTATATGATTGTCATGGACCATCCCCTAGTACCACCTTTTAAGAAATATCGACATCAAAGCGACCCCTTACGATGTTCATGGTCTGAAACAAGATATTTGTTTTCCATAGAGTACCAGCTTACTCCCATTGTTTAATCTACAATGATGAACAGGAATTCAATCGGATTAACCTAAGATTTGGATTACCGGATTTCGGATTACCGAGCTCTTATTGTACTAAAGTTTCTGAGAGACAGAGAGAGAGGGAGAGGAGGGAGGGGAGGGGGGGAATTGAAAAGGTGGGAATGTTTGGGTAAAGAGCCAAGGGAGACATCTCCCGTCACGCAGGGTGCAGTCGCGCCGTCACAGATCTCCAGTAATATCTCAATATATCAAGTATCTCTTGATACTGGTAATGGCTCAAAAGGGCCACCACTTACGGGCTATTCATGCCCGTGCCACCTTTTGGGTGGCTTAATCTTTATCAATCAATCGGGTAAAGAGGGAAGAGAAAGGTACAGTGGGTGGGAGAGAAAAGAAGATAAAGGAGGTGTGTTGAAAGAGCCACAGGCACAGCCAGGTACACCCATCTAGTACAAAAATATTGGGAACAAAAATATCACAAATTTAAGTTACCTGAATCAAATTTAAGTCTGAAAAAGAAATATTAGATTGAATTCCCTGAGCCCCATCGTGATTTGTGTTGACCTTAATGCCAGCATTGTTCACTATGTACTGCAAGACTTCAATAACACTGTTGAGGAAATTAACATCTTTTTAAGCCAAGATTTGACCAAAACCGTTTTTACGTACCGTCACAGTAATTTTGAATATAAAATAAAAAAATTGACGGAAATTGCTTATAATTATGAGTTGAAATTATTATGTAGTCGAAATATCATAGCTCAAATATATGAATCTGTGTCGAATGATATTCAATAATGTATTTATATTAATTTATTAATAAAATAGCATTATTAAATAAAAACGCGTTCCAAAAAGTGTTTAAATCTTTTTGCTGAACCTGTTAGTGGGTTAGTGCTGAGCCTGTTATTGGTTTAGTGCTGAGCCTGTTATTGGTTTAGTGCTGAGCCTGTTAGTGGGTTAGTGCTGAGCCTGTTAGTGGGTTAGTGCTGAGCCTGTTAGTGGGTTAGTGCTGAGCCTGTTAGTGGGTTAGTGCTGAGCCTGTTAGTGGGTTAGTGCTGAGCCTGTTAGTGGGTTAGTGCTGAGCCTGTTAGTGGGTTAGTGCTGAGCCTGTTAGTGGGTTAGTGCTGAGCCTGTTAGTGGGTTAGTGCTGAGCCTGTTAGTGGGTTAGTGCTGAGCCTGTTAGTGGGTTAGTGCTGAGCCTGTTAGTGGGTTAGTGCTGAGCCTGTTAGCCGAGCAGGTCGTAAGCTACTGGTGGCACTAACTATATAACCCGCCTCGGATCTTGCAAGCTGCCTGGCGCACACAGGCCTGGCTCCTCCCTTCCTTTCTTGCCCCACGCAAGAGATTTACCTGACACGCAACACCCTCGTTAGACACCTGACACCCAACACCTGACACGCAACATCTGACACGAAACATCTGACACGCAACACCTTCGTCAGACACGAGCATTTCTTTTTTAACCTTTTATTTCACATTAAATCAGCATTAACTAACGTAACGGAGCCCCAAGAAAGCTTGGCAAAGCCTAATACCGAATCGTTAGCTTGGTGATGTCTGGCCGTGTTGATGTCAAGATGTGTGCTGACCGGCCATGACTTCAGACAAGACAGGAACGATGTCGTGTGCCTTGAAGAGTGAGTGTGAGGCTAGTGGTATTATCTTGGGTTTAAAATGATAATAATCATTTTATTATTATTATTATTATTATTTATTAGATTCTTGCTTTGGTTGGGGAGGCCGACAATGAACATTATGTTAGATCAGGTTATTATACTTTTAAATAGGCTCAAATAACGGCAGACGTCCTTGCCGAAATGATTAAAACTATATATATTTTTTATAATGCATAGATTTATTGCATTGACGTCACGCGGTCATGTCTTTCTATGTTTAATTTACCTAAATTTACCTGAGGGCTAACATTTTTCTAGTGGCCTCGACGGGAACCTGAAGCCGGCAGCTTGTCAAAGATCCCTCCCCCATTTTTTTCTGATGATTTTTTTTTCCAGTTAGATTTAGAATTGTGGTATTTTCCGCGGGCAGGCGGTTCCATAGATTTACAACCCTATGAGTGAAAATGCATCCTCTGTTTTCTGTCCTATATTGTGGTTTGTTGAAATTGAAGCTGTTGCTTGTTGTATGTGTTACATGTGACCTTTTAATGCAGAGATATGGATCAACATCCTCCAAATTGTTCAGTATTTTAAAAGTTTCCATGAGACTTAGTTAAGCTTAGTTAAGCATGTCAGTCAGCGGCGGCAGCCTCCATATTTACTAATTTATGTAAACTTTTTACAAGAAACTACAAAGAACTATTGTGCTTTACAATTTTGATCTTATTGTTATTATTGTATCATAGAAATAATCTCTCTAAAACATGTTGCAATAAGAAACGTCAAAATATCGATATATTCTTCACGATCATTGACCACCGGTAACCCAGGCTTGAAAGTAAAATATATATTATCTTCTAAAACGTGCGGTTATGCATGTGGTTAAGCGTGTATATTCAGTCAAATACATTCTGACAATTTTAAATGTTTTACTAGGCGTTGCTTGTTGCGTTATATTATATATGATTTTAATTTGTTGTTTAATTTGAGTTTAAACTAACAGAAATGGTACCAAACCTAGCCTATCCTAACTTAACATAAGTAAGTCAGTAAGTCATGTTCTTAATATAATATAATAATATTCATTCATGTAAACCAATTTGAAAAGAAATATTTGAAAATAACAAAGCTCATTCTGCTTATTATATATATTAGAAAGCAAAGCAAAAACCAGAACGATAATTAAACATAATAATACTCATTATAATGGCGATAATTACAATGGATCCACGAAGAACAGCAGACTGTTGGGTTCCCACTGAGTCTTTGGTGCTGCTGAGGAAGTCTGAAGAATTATTGATTGATATATAATCTGGATTTACAGTGCTAAGACGGCACGCGAGGCGGAGAGGTGGACGGGGCACGCTATCTTATTCGTTATTTTAATACTTGTGATCAATTGTTGAATGGCAACACAGGAATGGAATGTTTATTATTCTTGTTCTTGTCTTGTCTTGTTGATAATAGTATTATTGGTAACGGTAATGTCTTCTTACAGACATAATAACATAGGATAAAAACCCATACTTGGGTATTTGTGAAATTGATGTAAGGAATTTGCACCAAGTCTTTCGCACTCTCCTGAGTGCTTTGTCAAGGTCTGAGTGTGTGATTAGGACGAGATTACATAGATATATATAGATTAGGATTGAGATCCTAATCTAATCACACACTTAGACCTTGACAAGGCACCCAGGAGAGTGCGAAAGACTTGGTGTAAATTCCTTACATCAATTTCGCATATACACAAGTATGGGTTTTTATCCAATAGTATTATTATTAATTAAATATAGGACTGTATGCATAATACTGCGTTTCCGAAATGGCTTAATTGGTCATTTAATGGCACCATTCTCTCTGGAATTCTAGGTATCACTATTTTTGTTCGAGGTACCAGTTGCTTCGCTATGTTCCTGCGTACGTACATGCCACTCTGGTCGTATATGCCACTCAGGTCGTACATGCCACTCAGGTCGTACATGCCACTCAGGTCGTACATGGCACTGGTCGTACATGCCACTCTGGTCGTACATGCCACTCTGGGCGTACATGGCACTCTGGTCGTACATGGCACTCTGGTCGTACATGGCACTTTGGTCGTATATACTTTCACCTACCGTTAAATTGCCGAATTACCTCATAATATCCTCTACTCTAACGTAAGGTTAGGTAAGATGTTTTTTTGGGGGGAGGGTGAGGGTAACCATGTCACCTTTTGCAACAGAGATTGTTTTTTGTAATAACGTCACTTACTGATATGATATAATTGTTACGTTACAATTGATACTTTCTACTTTCAAGTTCTTTGTAATGAATTAGGTTGCCCTATGAGCTTACGGCAGGATAGAATATTATATGCTAGAAATTAAGGTACTGTATCAATCAGGAAGAGATATGATAACGGACTAAGAGATAGGATATTAAGGGAGTGAAGGAACGGTGCCCAACCCACTTGGGCCATCGGGGATCGAACGCCGACCTGCATGAAGCCAGACCTGTCGTTCTACCGTTCAGCCCAAGTGGTTGGGCTGCCTACTAGTCCAAGTGAATGGTCAGTAATGATTTGCTAGGCTAGCCTTTCAAGGGGGTTAGGACATGTTAATTTGGTATGAACCATGCAAAATTATGTATTCATGTGTGTACCCTTTGGGCTAATTTAGGCTGAATTATGCTTTATTGCTTGAAATTGAGTTTGACAAAAGTCACTGAGACTGATTGTAAATTTTTTGTTCTTTGTTTAATAAAATACAATATAAATCATATATACATAAATTTTACAAGGCAATATACTACATTACATATACAGTAGTATAATTTTCAGTAAACAAGTGTTTTGTTATCACAGAACATGAACTTTAAACCCCTAAATGTTATACTTATTTTTCTTTAAATGATTTACAATTTTTAACAGTTAGACAAGCTTAAGGTACAGTAGTTTCGAGGTTCAGCATAATTAGTATTAACTGTTGTCCTTGTATGTTAATATTTTCATAACAAGTAAACCTTTTAGGCGTTAACTGAAAAAAAACAGAACTCTACTCTTTATATCATATTCAACGCTGAGAAATAATAAGTATTCTCCAAAATCTTCAGGATAAACAAATCCACAAGGGCCGTGACGAGGATTCGAACCTGCGTCCGGCAGCATCCCAGACACTGCCTTAATTATCTACAGGATAATTAATATATCTATCAAATACAGACCGAGTCATCGCTAGGTTTTTTAAGCTGTGTTATGAGCCGAGAACAATATTACGAGCTGAGAACAAGTGCTATATTCTGAGCTCAGTGTTATATTCTTAATTCAGTGATGCGAGCATAGAGCACAAGGGGGAGTTAAATGGCCTCCCTCCCTAGGCGAGGCGTCAGTGGCAGGCTATAAATTATTGTGTTCAAGCGTCCCACTACAAGGTAATCGTGATCATATACAAGCGTCGTTATTGAGGAAAGAGAGACACAGTAAACTTAATGATCGTCGAAAGATCAAGTCAGAGCACAAAAACTAGCAACTTGACCGATAGGTTACGTAAAAGTGATGCACTCAATCGCAACCTATTGGAAAAAATCTCCGCCAAATACCCACAGTCGGTCGTTGACTTTCACTCTCGCTTTCCGTTGTCAAAAAAAATACAATAATATATTTTTTTTTCTGTAATTACAACATGACGAAGTGAGACGTTTGCGTTCCGCTGCGACAAGTACAGGCGATTAATGACAAATCTCCAGAGGTAACGGAGGTTATCTTATCTTGAGGTTATCTCGAGATGACTTCGGGGCTTTTTAGTGTCCCTGCGGCCCGGTCCTCGACCAGGCCTCCACCCCCCAGGAAGCAGCCCGTGACAGCTGACTAACACCCAGGTACCTATTTTACTGCTAGGTAACAATTAGGGATTAGGAGGGATTAGGCTTTGACCGTATTTTGAAATAATTCATTATAATTTAAAATGGTAATGCGCCTGTCAAGCATATCTATTTAATGTTTCTGGCTGTTATTTTGTATCTATATTTTCACCGAGATGTACACATTGGATAGTTGAGGTTAAAGGTGTTGCAAGTATAGAATACAAGATATTTAAGATAGTTTTAAAAAACCCGTTGAATGGTGTTTCAACGGGTTTCAAAATCACTGTATGAATGCCTCATACAGTGATTTGTATATTTGTTTTTGTAGAAGGATATTCCTGCGTTGGCCCTAAGCCTCTGACTGCCTTACAAAGTGTTATATCATTCTGTGATGAATAATCGTATCTAAGAAACCAATTGTGGGTGTATATATACCTTCATCAAACGATGACTCCGGTTGTTTAAATCTACAATCGCCAGCAATTAGTGTTCTGCTGTTCTCGGGATACAGTGTACAGTATTAGGCTTGCAGGGCGTGGTTAAGTTGGAATAGTTGCCGGGATAAAAATTTCAACTTTTCCCAACCCTCCTCCTCTACCCATCATACACACACCTAATTGAAATTATAAATGAAATAAGTTTATTGGAGTATAAATACACAAAGGGATGAGGTAGCTCAAACAGCCCCGCTCCTGTGCTAGGTAAGTCCACAACGGGCTCACCATAGCCCCTGCTACTTTGGAACTTTTGTTCCGAGTACCTATATCTAAAACAGCAACAACAGGTAGCTTAAGCTATTCTCACTCCGTGCAGTACATCGTGTTCACATGTATGTTTATACACTTACATAATTAACATATTGCCGAACATTCAGGTTGATAAATATATACATTTCTTCCTGTACACATGTAGTATGATACCAGTCGTACACTTAATAGCCTTAATAACCCTCTCGCTTCTTCCATGTATATGTACAGCGTTTAATTTAGTCCTGGACTCTATAGAGGATTAAAGAATACTTGGGGGGGTTGGTCAGAAAGTTATAATGTTGTGGCCTTAATATCCCTCCCGCGGTGGACAGGCCATCAGCGCAACACCGCACCAACTAACGAAGTTTGAACACTAAAGGGTACTTAGTGTTGGGTTAACTGTGGGAGTCCTGTGGTGTGAGCGTTGACCTGTGTGTGAGGCGCCTCCGCCCCACTGATACTTCCCTGCCGGGACAATCATACATCACATGGTGATGGACGAGACTATTTATGAGGCTTGACACTATAGTCCCATCCTATGGGGACTATTTAGCGAGTGGCTCCTGCAACCCGGTCGGCCGAGCGGACAGCACGCAGGACTTGTGATCCTGTGGTCCCGGGTTCGATCCCAGGCGCCGGTGAGAAACAATGGGCAGTTTCTTTCACCCTATGCCCCTGTTACCTAGCAGTAAAATAGGTACCTGGGTGTTAGTCAGCTGTCACGGGCTGCTTCCTGGGGGTGGAGGCCTGGTCGAGGACCGGGCCGCGGGGACACTAAAGCCCCGAAATCATCTCAAGATAACCTAACCCGTATGAGAGTCTAGAGTCAGGGTTAGGCAGCACTTGCACTTCGTATTTAAGGTCTACGATAGACTATTATGCACCAACATAATAGTCTATCGACACTATGTCCTGCATCATAGCACAATTATTGATTATAGTAACGTATAGACTGGAAAAAAGATGCAAAATGAAACCCTCAGAATTATATTTGGCTATCGAAGAACAACCTAAGTTCTTAATATTTGGAAGGAACTAAATATACCTATTATCCAAGATTGAATATTTGAAATCAATCTTATGATGGGACTAAAGCTTCTGCGTGATAGCGAAAATAAAATTGTATTAGTTGAACTGTTGGAACACATATCACAATGGAACTAGTGATTCTGGATGGAGTCACCAGAAGAATCATTCATCTTAAAAAATGTTTGGACTGTACGGGGTTTGTAAAGCTGTTAAAGTGCGGCACTAATTCATTACGGGCTCACCATAGCCCGTGCTACTTGGAACTTTTTGTTCCAAGTAGCTGAATCTAAAGTCTTAGCTGAATCTAAAGTCCAGTAGCTGAATCTAAAGTCCAGTAGCTGAATCTAAAGTCCAGTAGCTGAATCTAAAGTCCAGTAGCTGAATCTAAAGTCCAGTAGCTGAATCTAAAGTCCAGTAGCTGAATCTAAAGTCCAGTAGCTGAATCTAAAGTCCAGTAGCTGAATCTAAAGTCCAGTAGCTGAATCTAAAGTCCAGTAGCTGAATCTAAAGTCCAGTAGCTGAATCTAAAGTCCAGTAGCTGAATCTAAAGTCCAGTAGCTGAATCTAAAGTCTTAGCTGAATCTAAAGTCCAGTAGCTGAATCTAAAGTCTTAGCTGAATCTAAAGTCCAGTAGCTGAATCTAAAGTCCAGTAGCTGAATCTAAAGTCCAGTAGCTGAATCTAAAGTCTTAGCTGAATCTAAAGTCCAGTAGCTGAATCTAAAGTCCAGTAGCTGAATCTAAAGTCCAGTAGCTGAATCTAAAGTCCAGTAGCTGAATCTAAAGTCTTTGCAACAACAACACAATGCTCATGCTTAGCTTGTTGCTAAATTAAGTACACAAGAACACATATATAATCTACAAACTACTTTACGTGTATTAATGTGTAATTTTGTTGTTCTTTATATTTGCGGAGAATAACTTCGATGTTACGGTATTAGTGCCATTTTGTCCAGTCAATCAGTTGAGTATATTCCGTATTCTAGGAATGAGCTCTATAGTGTCGCTTAGTCTTGTCCCATCCGGTTTGATTCTTACTGTTGGGTAGTTGAGCCGAGTGAATAGATAAATGTTTGCTTAAAGGGCGCTAATAACCTCGCATTTACAGTGCCATATTAATTACTGATCAATCAGTTCCCATATAGATCAGTATATACAGAGAGTAACGTCAATTGATCCAGGATACTAACATCCACCATGTCAACAATGTGACAAAGATAAAGTTGGGCCAAGGTATGAGCGTATTACAAACCAACTAGTACAGTGATGTAGATGTTAGTGATGTAGAGAGAGCAGTGGTGGGTGGGAGAGTGGTGGATGTTGTTATAGATTCAGCTACTCGGAACAAGTTCCAAGTAGCACGGGCTATGGTGAGCCTGTAGCTTACCTGGCACAGGAGCGGGGCAAGTAGCACGGGCTATGGTGAACCCGTAGTGGACTTACCTGGCACAGCAGCAGTGCTATGGGAGAGTTGTGGAAGATGTTGTAAGTGTAGAACGGGATGTAGTTGAGGGGTGTAGCAGGGTTGTTGTTGTTTAAGATTTGCTACTTGGAGCAAAAAGTTCCAAGTAGCACGGGCTATGGTGAGCCCGTACTCTGTAGCAGGGTGGGCTGGAGGAGAGGTGGGGGATGATGTAGAAGGGTTGGCTGGAGGGGGAAGAAGAAGGTGTGGGACGTAGTGAGGAATGCATGTGTGAGGGAGGGTGTGTATAAGGGGCCCAGGTGTGTCGGCAGTAATGAGCTAGTGAAAGTGGCGACAGCTGAATTGATGCGTCTTCCCCCGCTAGTCACAGCCCTGATACAGTGACACATAGCGCATCTCTTACGTGCGCTCTGATGCAGCTCGGGCCCGTAACCCGCAAGCCACAGCAAAAAAATTTCCTTTAGAAGCATTGTTGGCCCCAGGCGAAGCACCGGTCGTTACTATGTCCCGGTAGCAGTTATTTATGCAACTTGACAGCTTAAAGTCAGTGCCGAAAAACAGCCCAACATTTCCCTAACATCGCTTTAACACAATAATACTCACGAGGCTACCAACGTTGATTACAGCCATACCCTTTTACACATAAACACTACATCACTTTAGTTGCTTTCTAATAACCCACTGAGGTAACACACAGCACCCTAGATATTCACTGTTAGTTCATTGGCACGACACAACAACAGCATCCTGGGTTTTCACTGACAGCTCCACTACAGTATGCAAGATCTCTATCAGCATAGCTTTAACACAGATTCCAAGTTTTTACTTTGGTGACAATACTGGAGCCTAGCAGAGCCTTGGCTGCCAGTTAGGTTATAGGAGCCTAACAGAGCCTTGGCTGCCAGTTAGGTTGTGGGAGCCTAACAGAGCCTTGGCTGCCAGTTAGGTTATAGGAGCCTAACAGCGCCTTGGCTGCCAGTTAGGTTATGGGAGCCTAACAGAGCCTTAGCTGCCAGTTAAGTTGTGGGAGCCTAGCAGAGCCTTGGCTGCCAGTTAGGTTGTGGGAGCCTAGCAGAGCCTTGGCTGCCAGTTAGGTTGTGCTGTACGCCTGCACAGACCAGTTGGGTCTCACGTACCGGGCGTGAAACTTGCACATTTGACGGGGAGAGACATTCACCCACTGCATTATGCACGGCGTGGGATTTTTTTCTTCAACTTTCACTCGTTTCAAAAGTCAACACCCAACCGTGAAAAGAAGAGAAACTAGAACGTAGCATACTGTTGCTTTAGTTATCACTCAGAGGTGAATGAAGAAATGTGAATATGTTTCTGTTATCAATTACCTTTATGAAGAGTTTTCCTTGTAAAATTTGGTTGCCAAAGATTATAATATCGTACGGTATAAATTACTTCATATTTCTGTGTCTCCCGTGAGTCTGTGTAATTGATCACGTGATTGTACAGTAAAATGATGCTCTAACTAGCAGAGATGACACATTAGATGTGATTTAGTGTTAGGCTTAATGTGTATCAACCACGGGAGGGTTAAAAAATAGGGGGAAAAATGAGTGACGAGATAGTCAGTCTGTGGAACGCGAAAGTGTTATTAATATGGTCACCACAATACCTTGTTTTCCAATACCAGCTTTACACCTTAGTCCTGAATATTATAGTTCAGATCTAAAATACTGAGTGTATATACACCAAGATATGCATCCTGATCTCCATATGTAAATATATATATATATATATATATATATATATATATATATATATATATATATATATGTATATATATATATATATATATATATATATATATATATATATATATATATATATGTCGTACCTAGTAGCCAGAACGCACTTCCCAGCCTACTATGCAAGGCCCGATTTGCCTAATAAGCCAAGTTTTCCTGAATTAATATATTTTCTCTTATTTTTTTCTTATGAAATGATAAAGCTACCCTTTTCTTTATGTATGAGGTCAATTTATTTTTATTGGAGTTAAAATTAACGTAGATATATGAGCGAACCTAACCAACCCTACCTAACCTATCTTTATAGGTTAGGTTAGGTTAGGTAGCCGAAAAAGTTAGGTTAGGTTAGGTTAGGTAGGTTAGGTAGACGAAAAACAATTAATTCACGAAAACTTGGCTTATTAGGCAAATTGGGCCTTGCAAACTAGGCTGAGAAGTGCGTTCTGGCTACTAGGTACGACATATATATATATATATATATATATATATATATATATATATGTCGTACCTAGTAGCCAGAACTCACTTCTCAGCCTACTATTCAAGGCCCAATTTGCCTAATAAGCCAAGTTTTCATGAATTAATTGTTTTTCGACTACCTAACCTTCCTAACCTAACCTAACTTTTTCGGCTACCTAACCTAACCTAACCTATAAAGATAGGTTCGGTTAGGTTAGGTAGGGTTGGTTAGGTTTGGTCATATATCTACGTTAATTTAAACTCCAATAAAAAAAAATTGACCTCATACATTATGAAATGGGTAGATTTATCATTTCATAAGAAAAAAATTAGAGAAAATATATTAATTCAGGAAAACTTGGCTTATTAGGCAAATCGGGCCTTGCATAGTAGGCCGATAAGTGCGTTCTGGCTACTAGGTACGACATATATATATATATATATATATATATATATATATATATATATATATATATATATATATATATATATATATATATATATATTCCTTTCACTGAATTGGGATTATTTTCAAGTGTCTTGTCTTCCGTCTAATGTAACAATATTTGGTGTTATAATAACTTGTTGAGGACAAATGGTGTGATGGGGGCCTTTGACAAGCCATCGGCTTCCTGTCCTATTCAAGACCACTGGAGTGTTAGTGGACCTCAGGTAAATTCAGGTAAATTTCTTGGACTGTTTTCGTCAGTTGGCTAGTTTAGGGGTGTGTTGAAATTGAAATTGAAATAAGTTAATTGATGTAAAATACACACAAAGGGATGAGGTAGCTCAAGCTATTCTCACCCCGTTATGGGGGATGTGTTAGTCTGGTGTGTTGAGTTTAAACGGGTTTACGGGCGTAAGCAAGTGGTTGTATGTTTACACTAAAACAGCTGTAGTTTACAGTAGGCTTATTCCATAGCCAAAGTGTTTGTTCTACGTTAATACAAAAATAGCTGGCGCATGCAGTAGGCTTATCCTATAGTCTTAAGTTTGTTACGTGGAGCCCCGGTAAGAAAACCTACTGTCAAGGCTCATTCTCATGTGATGATATGCTGCTTCTGATGATTTTCCTTCGTAGAATACCTTGCGATAATTTACACCACCTTAAAGTTCCCCTTCACCTTACTCTCACGCTTTCCTTCACACTCGTAAAAACAGCGAGAGTGCGAAATTTGCCACCAGCCGAGCACTCCTGGCTGGCACACTGTACGGTGGCGTGATATTTGCTTGTACATGGTTTCCACATGAACTAGTCGGTACAGCGATGACCTCGAGGCTTACAGGTCGTGAGGTTCGATTCCCTATGGTTATATCTTGAGGTTATCTTGAGATAATTTCGGGGCTTTTTAGTGTCCCCGCGGCCCGGTCCTCGACCAGGCCTCCACCCCCAGGAAGCAGCCCGTGACAGCTGACTAACACCCAGGTACCTATTTTACTGCTAGGTAACAGGGGCACAGGGTGAAAGAAACTCTGCCCAATGTTTCTCGCCGGCGCCTGGGATCGAACCCAGGACCACAGGATCATAAGTCCAGCGTGCTGTCTGCTCAGCCGACCGGCTCCCTTATAGCTTGCCTTATAGCTCCCCCTTATAGCTCCCTTATATAGCTTGCATATGCAAATGAATTTGAGATATGCTTTATATCACAAACCCTTAACTATATATTCAGTAATGTTAACTCTTTACTCTTAACAGGCCTTTGATAGTTATGTTATCATGGGAAGCCTATATTATTACTTAAAGTTATGTCGAGTACATCGTAAAGATACGAGTCAGTTCAAGGATGTAAAGCAGTTAGCGAAAGTTAGGATGTAAAGCATTTGTGTAAACTAGGGTATAAAGCAATTGTGTTAACTAGGATACAGAGATGTTGTGTAAGCTAGGATATATAACAGTTAGTGTAAATCAGGATCTAAAGCAGTTCATGTAAACTAGGATACAGAGCAGTTGTGTAAATTAAGATACAAAACAGTGTAAACTATTGTAAAAAGCAGTGTAAGCTAGGATATAGAGTAGCGATAGTTTGAATATAAAACAATTAGTGTAATCTATTATATAAAAAGAGTGCACAGTGCTGGAATTCACAGTACGCACAGTTCTCTTCTATCATTTGTCTAAATATCAAAGAAAACAAAAACAAATGTCAATATAGCTCCAGCATCAGTCGTCTGTGGTTGATATCAGCTGCTGTTCTTGATGACGTCACCCCACCCCACTCCGCCGTTTTCCCAATTGGCTGGTGCCTTGATGACGTCACCCCACCCCACTCGGCCGTTTTCCCAATTGGCTGGTGCCTTGATGACGTCACCCCACCTATGGTCTGCTAATTGGCTGTTGATCTTGATGACGTCACCCCACGTATGGTTTGCCTCTCGGCCGTTTCCCCAATTGGCTGTTGCCTTGATGACGTCATGCTACCCTTGGCCACTCGTGTAGCAGTGAGGTTTTTTTTCCCTTGGTGACGTCATCCCACTGAGATATATCAGCTGGCGAAATATTTTCTTCCCAGAGTAAGGCCCGTCGTGCAACGATGCAAGCAACTGAATTGTATTTGCATTTACATGTAGAGCATTGACGTTATAATGAGGCGCAACCAGGGAATTTATATTTCGTAAACGAGTTCAAGGTTTTTATGAATTGTTCTGATTAAATGTTCTTGATATAACTGTATGCTAATCCAGCCCCAGGTAGCTTAGACAGTGGTCTGAAAGGCCTCGTTTTATTACTAGTAATCTAGCCTCGTTTTAACATGTTTAATAAAAGGGAATTATATTAATAATCAAAATAATAATGATTAAATCAACTGGAGCTTTTAGGTGACTCGAATCCGTACTGCAGCGTAAAAAATAATTGTTATTTACTTCTGTATTAAGCGATCCCGAAATTGTTCTTCATAGACCATGGAAACCAACTCCAGTACAAGCAGTGATGTTGTTGTTGTTATAGATTCAGCTACTCGGAACATGTTCTAAGTAGCACGGGCTATGGTGAGCCCGTAGTGGACTTACCTGGCACAGGAGCGGTGCAGCTCGAGGTCTCTGAGCAGTGATGGTCGGTGCTCGCGTATATAGGCCTAGGCTCACAGTAATCGCAATGACGCCATGTATCAATGAGAAAAAGTGTTGAACAATACGGTGGAATTGAACTACATTGCAACAATAGTTTCTCACTGGGCCTATACTTGGATTACCTGAGGACGGATGCTACTGGTCCATAATTCGTTCAACTGCAATATGGATGTGGGAGGTCCTCCCCCCCCCCTACAACTCTCTCTCTTGGCGAGTTTGCAACAGACCATAATTTCCACAGATTCGTGTAGTAATGTCTTCCCTCACTTCGTAGTGCACTTAGAGGAATGGGGCTAACACACTGCCACCCTCTTCCCACTTACAACACTGTTTCCTAATCAGATTTCTCAAGTGAACGAGAAATATGTGCTTCCGTGTTATTTTTAATGTAGCTCCTACGTACACACACACACGTGTGTGTGTGTTTTGTAAACAATGGAAAATATGGTGTATTGGAAATATAAGTATACAATATTTCCCATATTGTAAACAATATGGGAAGTATTGTTTGGTGTATTAGAGAGAAGAAAGGAGGAAAGGAAATATGGATAACGTTATCATGCCAGGTTCACTTCCTGCTTCCACCACACTTTCCCAGCGGTAGACTGAGTCCATTTCCCCCGCCGCTGGCAGGAATCAGCCAGGGTTGTTGTTGTCATAGATTCAGCTACTCGGAACACGTTCCAAGTAGCACGGGCTATGGTGAGCCCGTAACTTACCTGGCACAGGAGCGGGGCAAGTAGCACGGGCTATGGTGAGCCCGTAGTGGGCTTACCTGGCATAGGAGCGGTGCTGTGTGTGACCAACCAGGGACTATACCTCCTCCAGGTATACACCACTACGCCCTGCACCATTAAAACAAATAATGTCACACGCCGGTTCATTGTACGTTTAAGGATTTACCTTTTTGTTACCACTGATGCTTTTGTTGAGGTTCATGTTGTGTACACGATGACGAAAGCGCCGTGTTTGATCTGGTAACATTACATGCTTGCTGATTGCCTCTCCTCCACCTCCTCGAGCTCTTGAGTCAATGATCTTGGAGGAACCACTTCCCTCTTCCGGCTCCCGAGACGAGTCTGCGTTGCCTGCTTCACTGGGCAGGATTCATCAAGCCCTTGCGAAACCTGTACATCTTTCCGTAACAATACCGTTTTTTTTTTTACTCTTACTAAATATCTTATTGGCTGTGAAACTTCACAGCTCAAAGTTATTATTGTTATAAACAAACTCGTAGAGCTTTTGAGCTCATAAGCTATTTAATAAATGTAATCAAAGCCGCCGTTATTGAGGAAAGATGTACAGGTTTCGCAAGTGATTGTATAAATGCTTGATGAATCTTGGCTCTTTAGATAGATATATATACAGCTGAAGGTCACCGTTCGATCTTCACCATTTTAAATTGTATTCGTATTAAAGCAGTTCGTTTCGGCAGTAATTTCCTATGGTGTTAAGTTTAATTTTCATGTTAAGGAATAAGTTAAGCCCTCTACACTATACATTGTCCTCTTCACTACACATTGTCCTCATCACTGTAGCCATCGTCACTATACATTGTCCTCATCACTGTAGCCATCTTCACTATACATTGTCCTCATCACTGTAGCCATCTTCACTATACATTGTCCTCATCACTGTTGCCATCTTCACTATACATTGTCCTCATCACTGTAGCCATCTACACTATACATTGTCCTCATCACTGTTGCCATCTTCACTATACATTGTCCTCATCACTGTAGCCATCTTCACTATACATTGTCCTCATCACTGTAGCCATCTTCACTATACATTGTCCTCATCACTGTAGCTATCTTCACTATACATTGTCCTCATCACTGTTGCCATCTTCACCATATTGTCTTCACCGTAACAATTGTTTTTCATTCTAATATTAGCCGTGACTATTTAGTCAGTAACTAATCAAATCAGACTCAAACCCGTTAAAATTACCTTAGATTAGAGTTTAAGAGTGACTTGTCAAATACTTTGTGTAAGTACAAACAATTAAGTCTCCAGTTGCTGGAGAATCGAAATAGAAGTATATTACACGCGTTAATTCTTTTTCCCACATCGTTACTGGTGATGGCTTTTGATATTCTGAAATTTTTGATAGCCTGACAATTTTATTTTTGACAGTCAAAGATAGTATTAGGATATCATCTTTACCTTATATGCTATTGTATATCTCTTACAAAGTTATCAAATTACTCAAGATAATATAATTTTGATTAAGGATTTATGTCGGAAGTAACGGCATAGTTGCTTAGAACACATGTGTATTTACCTCTTGGGAAGCTAACTGTTGCCTGCGGTCCGTAGCGCCAAGAATTGACAACACTTTTGGATTATATCCAAGTTACCGGGAAATGTAATCATTAGAACCTCCTCGCAACCAATCGCAAGGTTTCGCAAAAGGCTTTTTGAGGAAATCGAATCATCGTAGCCATTAAATGAGGGAGAGAGGAGGGAAAGGGAGGAAGTAGTTAAGGATTGCGAATAAATGTAACTGGCACCCGCAAGAGCTCAGTCACCCCAACCATGTGGTCTGGAGCGACTTGTGCATCAGTGTGTGCTGTTCCTATCTCAGGTGTGGAGGGTCCTGTGTGTATGTGTGTGTGGGGGGGCACCCTGTGTCTAATATACCTCGCTCGTGTACGTTTGGTAGTCACGTGTTTGTGTGTACACGTGTCGACGGTACTCGCTGGTGTAAGGAAGATTATGACAGTACGGGTTCCAGACCCGTTTTGATAAGACTAAATTACATAACCAATATCGACATTTCTATACTGATTGAATGTATAGAAATACATCGGAAACTTGGATAATATCTCCTGGTATTGACAGTTAAGGTAAGTAGTGTATATGTATATATAATATTAACTAACATTTACATCTTGAAAATAAACTGCGTTATTAGCCCATTAGCCTTTCAACACTTAAATTTTCTGAGACGTTTAATACAATTTCATACATTAGGCGTGCTTCAGTGTATGTGATTATTCGATATTTTGAACATAAGTACAGATAATTAATTACTGTATTCTATCTGAGGGTGACGCTAGAGGTCAGTGATGCCAATAATTAAGCCAGGATAAGGCAAATATATATAAATATATATATATATATATATATATATATATATATATATATATATATATATATATATATATATATATATATATATATATATATATATATTTATCTATGCTTCTTAGGTAAGGATCAAAGGCAGTGACTAGGGTGTTCTACAGGCTACACCCACAGGCTTACACCCACAGGCTACACCCACAAGCTTACACCCACAAGCTTACACCCACAGGTTACACCCACAAGCTTACACCCACAGGCTACACCCACAAGCTTACACCCACAGGCTACACCCACAAGCTTACACCCACAGGTTACACCCACAAGCTTACACCCACAGGCTACACCCACAAGCTTACACCCACAGGCTACACCCACAAGCTTACACCCACAGGCTACACCCACAAGCTTACACCCACAGGCTACCACTACAGGCTACTACCACAGGCTACCACCCACAGGCTATCACCCACAGGCTACCATCCACAGGCTAACACCCACAGGCTAACACCTCTGTGTTATTGCTGAATTTTCCTGAAATTATATAATTTTTCAAAACAAATTTCTTACGAAATGTTGACGCTTTCCATTACATTATATGTCATTTGAATGTTTATAATTTGAGTTAAACTAACATAGAAATTTGATCAAACCTAATCTACCTAACCTATCAAAACTAAACTAACATAACTACGTCAGTAATTCATGTTCTTAATATAATAGTATTAATTGGAATAAACCAATTATATTTTTTTTTATATAACGAAAATCCCTCTGCCTGTTAGGCAAATCGGGCCTTGCATACTAGGCCAAGTAGTCCGTTCTGGCTATTAGGTACATGCCAGATTATCTAACCAGTCAACTGCTCCATGAGGTACCGAACGAGGATTTTCTGTTCAGAACTTGGAGGGTCAATTTCTTCGGTGGACTAATGGATTAGATTTACAGGCGCGTTGACCATTTCAAGTGGTGAAGCCCTCTTTCTTTGTGAATATGAGCGATATTACACATTTCCAGGGGAACTTCCACGAACCAGAGCAATATGACTGATTGGTGGCGAGTAGCACAGGTGTTTACAACATAAGAACAAAGGTAACTGCAGAAGGCCTATTGGTCCATACGAGGCAGCTCCTATTTATAACCACCCAATCCCACTCATATTACATGTCCAACCCACGTTTGAAATAATCGAGGGACCCCACCTCCACACTGCTACACAGCAACTGGTTCCACAAGGGCTTCCTCTGTGAACATGCAAAAACATACGCACTGTTGATGTAGTTGGAAAACAAATGTGGATACGAGTGTATGCTATCTACCTAGGTAGCAAGACTGGTTTCCTAGCTTGTACACTTACTTCATCTATTTGCTCCATACAGTGGCCTGTATGTTCTTTGGTCAGTAGGCTTGGCCTCCCATGCTTGAACATCCACTGCAAACTACCGGAGTGCAAAGTTCACCTTGTTGTGAATTATAATATGTTATGCTTGAGAAATTCGGCCCTCAGCTTCTGCGGTTTGAGTATTCTTTGGTATCTGAGAGGAAGCATATTTACCCACATTTTAATCATAGTAAAGATCTTACTCATGCAAACATGTTTCTTCATAAAGACAGAATGATTAGGAGCATACCCTGGCCATGCTCGCATCTTCAAGCTAGAATTATGGCATTATATTCTGCCAGACTGCATTAGTAGTAGGCCTCCATCAGTCTCAGGAGATGGAGTTGTCTCATGGAGTTGTGCTCTGGTTGTCGGTCTGGAGTGGCTTCTCCAGGGCGCAAAGCCAGGGTAGGTTGATATGGAGGAGAAGCTGTTACCCAAGCAGCAGGTTCCCCCTCTCCACTGCGCCGAGAAGTCTCCAATGGAAATTATTTGATGGCTTAACTGCTTTAAACAATATTTAACCATGATGTTTTCTCGGAGGCCAGAGTTTTGTATCGTTTTGTGATTTTTGTGTTTAGTCCGGAGTTTTGTATCGATCTTATATGAAGGAAAGAGTACTAGGGAAAATTTGATGACAAAAGATTTGTTGTACATACTTTATTTATTTATACTGCTGAAAGAGAACATAATAAATTTGAAGTGAAGTTGAGAGGTTTAATTGAATTTAGGTTTTAGCACTAGGCTCGCTTTCCAAATACATCGATAGGCTCAGTATTTGCACAGATGTAAACAATTTTGGATCTACAGATATCTTCCCAGTGCTTTAAACATAACCTAATTCAACCAAATCGCACTGCAAACTAGTCTTAAGTTCCTTGATTTTTGGTCAAATGGGTTTGCAATTAGCGGAATCCCTCATGGTAGCTTGAATAGGAGGGGGGGGGGGCGTGCACAAGAGGTTCTGGCAATATTGCTTTCAGCAAAACTCCTTTCGTAAACGTGTTTGCTTTGAATGACTGCTAATACGGACCAGTAGCCATCATCATCATTCGTCCAGTGACTGTGCGAATACTGCATTCCGCTTCCTGTTTACAGAGCTGTGATGCATGTAGTCGCTCCAAGCCTTAGATATATTGCCGGGAAACAGTGTGAAAATCATCAAAAATAGATAAGGTGAACATATTTGAAAGTATCTCTCTCTCTCTCTCTCTCTCTCTCTCTCTCTCTCTCTCTCTCTCTCTCTCTCTCTCTCTCTCTCTCTCGTTTATCTACCCATGCAAAATATATAAAAAGTATTCTGTTGGCGTGTCTTATTGCACAGAGTATAAGTGATTCCCTCGTTATGTAACTGATTTCACTCATCCAGTTTCTTCCTGATATCACTAGTTAGGCATACTCAAGAACGCTATTAAATCTTGGTAAATAAAAAGAAAGAGGAAATACCAGAGTCGCATTTGGAAATGTCCGATGCTTCAAACTTGTATTGGTAAGTACATCACATTCATATTTATGTTCTTATTTATGAAAATGTTCTCGGGGAGACAGAAACTGTCAAACCATTGACATAAACGTAATTATTGTATACTAAGAGCAGAGAATGAAGAGTAAAAAAAGTTTTGTAATTTTTAAAAGTTTTCTAGAGATCGTAAAAGTTTTACATTCTTACGATTTGCTAAACACGCCGAGTTTTCCTGAAAATATATATTTTTCTAAATGGTTTGCTTATGGAATGGTATAACTATTGTTATATATGATTTTATATTTTGTTTTAAATTTGAGATAAAACTAACGTAGAAATATGACCAAACCTAATATAAGTGAATAATTCATATTCTTAATATAATAAATATTAACTCAAGTAATCCAATTGGATTTTTTTTAAATAATGAAAATCACTTTGCCTATTAGACAAATCAAGCCTTGCATACTAGGCCAAGTAGTGCGTTCTGGCTATTAGACACTACATATGTAATAAGTTTATTGAGGTAAAAAACACACAAAGGGCTTGACCTATCTCATCCCTTTTGTGTGTATTTTACCTCAATAAACTTATTTCAATTTCAATTTCAATTTTAACTACATATGTATAATACGGCTGTCTGTCCACACGTGTATTGGCTCTAACAACAAGGTGGGCCAACTAACCGCTGAAGGAACACCAAATGTTTTATTTAAGCTTTGAACTTAGATCAGGACCCGACTATAATTGCTGGTTGCGGTGAGCAAACTAGAATGGAATGAGTTGACCAGACCACACACTAGAAAGTGAAGGGACGACGACGTTTCGGTCCGTCCTGGACCATTCTCAAGTCGATTGTGACTCCTCATTGAACTAATGAGGAGTTCAAGGAGGAGCTACGTTATTGTGACTCTTCATCTGCACATAGAGTGGAATGACCTTAATAATTCACACGGTTGACCGGCCTAAATCCCGATATCAAACCAGAATGGTTCACTGAACTGTAATCTTAGTGATCTGAGGCAATGGATGAGCAGTGTTAGAGGCGTTGCAAGGATTTGTAAAGCTGTTATCTTGTATTGTTACCTTTACTATTTGTAAAGTCTGTTATCGTTGATGTGTTTCATAATTGATTTTGTATTTTTTTTTTTTGCATATATGATTAATTCAACTTGTATTCTCTTCTTTTTTTACACGATTGTTAAGGCAATCATGCATGAAACTATGTTACTTGTTTAAAGCTGTGTCATTCAGAAGCGTGTAAATAAATATAATCGCAAAAAAATAGCAAGGCTGTTAAATTACATAACAATCGGTTTTGATATTTCCAAATTGTGGGGAAGTATTAGGGCTAAGGCAGAGCAGAAGCATTGTGTGGAAGTTGCCAGTTGTAATTATATATAATTGATCAAGTAACTCGACAGGAATTATTCTTGTGTAATACAAGGTTTATCGTAGAGGGTGGTCCCCCATTGTCCGCTTGTAGGAGGTTGGTTACATTGACTCATATTACTTCATCAAATTGCGTCTGGGTTGCAACATGGAATAGGAGAGGCTGTACTGGTCGGCATAGCCTCTGCTATTGCAGGTCTGCGCTCATTCCCCGATGGTCCAAATGGTTAGGCACCATTCCTTTTCCCCCTCCCTCCTCCCTGTACCATTCCAAATCCTTAGCGTGATCCCTTCCAAGCGCTTTGTAACCGTAATGGCGCTCTCTACGCTTTCTAATTCTAATAATAATAATAATAATTTATTTAGGAACAGTACATACATAGTTGCAGCGTTACAGTACAAACATTCTGTTAGATTTAAAGACAGAGGTAGTACATACAATACTTAAAGCCACTAGTACGCATAGCGTTTCGGGCAAGAAATGAGTTTTCTTCCTCTGTCCTCCTAATTACTGCAAGTGCCGTCAAGTCTCGCCTCTGAGGCGAGACTGGTACCCGGCTCTAATCTCATGACAGCTCCTTCAGGCTGTGTGTGTGTGTTTTTCCAACCTCCTAGGTAACGGCAGTGTCCAGTTCTCCAACCATCAATTCCAATTTTAATTTTCCTCGTCAAGCGGTTATATTTACAACCATTTCTTACGATATTCAGACATCGTAGTATGTTTGATATTCATAATATTTATCGTTATTTACAAATTTGAATTAATGACAATTATTAACACCGAGTGTTCTTTTATTTTTTCACACATTCAGAGTACAGTTAGGTTGGGTCGCTGGGTTGCGTTTAGTTAACATTTATTTTGAGTACATTGTTGGTTTTAATAGATACAAAACGCCGCTTAAAATAATTATATGTGTCAATATATAATTTGCATATATAATTATTAAATAACATAATATAATACATAACTATAATTATTTATTTATTTATTTATATACAAGAAGGTACATTGGGATTGTGAGGATACATAGCATAGTAATTACATTCTTGTAAAGCCACTGTACGCGCAGCGTTTCGGGAGTGCCCGATATATATATATATATATATATATATATATATATATATATATATTACAGCGGGCATATCGCACAATATACCTTTTATTTAATAGGAGGAATTTTGTATAATCTAACGTTTTTTTTATTTATAAATATTTACCTAACTGACGCTTTGTAATGACACCTCATCATTATTTTACCTCTGTTGCGCTTATTACCTTAGAATTACCTTCCCGTCTTTAATGGCTTTTAAACTAAACTAACAGCTGCACCTTATTCTTTTGTCTAATATTTGAAAAGTAAAAAAAAAAAGTTGTTACTTATTTATTAATTATTTACGTTTCTTTGTGTCTTTCAGTGCATTTTGGGTAATAATTCCTTGTTATCTTAAGGTTATCTTGAGATGCTTAAGGCTTATCGGGGCTTAACGTCCCCGCGGCCCGGTCCTAGATAAGGCCTCCTTTTTGTTACACACCCCCAGGAAGCAGCCCGTATCAGCTGTCTAACTCCCAGGTACCTATTTTCTGCTAGGTGGGCAGGGACATCAGGGTGAAAGAAACTGCCCATTTGTTTCCGTCTCCGCTGTGGGATCGAACCCGGAACCTTAGTACTACGAATCCCGAGCGCTGTCCACTCAGCCGTTAGGCCCTACAATGGTTGTTATTGTGTTCTTAAATTTCATGTTGACAAAAGTCAGTTGCATTGTAAATGCATTTTGGTTTTTAAGGGGCTGTCATTGTGCAGAGAACGGGAGGTTTATTAATAAAATGCGCGAGGTGAATACTATAGCGCATTCAAATATTACTGTTAGGCATGCCAGGGAGAGTGTACTGTTTGGCTGTGAAAGTCTGAAAATGTGTGGCTGAAATTATGAATATTATTAAGCGTATGGTTGAAGGTCTTCATACTTTTAAAAATATGGTTGACATTCTTCATGCTTTTTAACGTATCGTTGAAATTCTGCATAATGTACTTTTAAATGTATAGTTCAAAATCGGCATATTTGTAAACGTATGGTTTACATATACTGGGTAAAATGTTTGCCTTCTGTGTAGTAACAATTGTGTAACTAGCTGTAATTGTTACTTGCTTAGCTACGTGAATTATGGGTTCAGTTCCTGAAGCCATTATGTACCTCTGTAACCCTTTCCACCACCGCCCACGGGATGTGTATGGGGGTGCATAATAAAGAAAGAAATTGAATTCCGTATAGAGCTGTTAGGGCGTTGTGTGGTACCTTTATTTATGGTAGAAAACACTACTTAAAAACGGGACCCGTCGCCCGAGACTTGTGACCATTCCACTCCTGAGATAGTAGAAACTTTTTTACAATATAATTCGTTTCAATCTTGATTTTTTGTTGTTTGTATCATTAGTTATCCAGGTATTTATAAAGGTGAGAACGTTATTAGGGCATTTGGACAGGTCGTAAGTCTTTGTACACTTGATAATATGCTGAGGTTGGAGGTCTTGGCAGGTCAGAGAGTAGGTTATCTTGAAAAATGCTGAGCTGTTCAGACAGTCTCGCTTCATGCAGGTTGGCTGTTCAATCCCCGACCGTCCAAGTGGTTGGGCACCATTCCTTCCCTCTCCCCGTCCCACCACAAATCCTTATCCTGACCCTTTCCCAGTGCTATATAGTCGTAATGGCGTGGGCGCTTTCCCAAAACACCGCTCCTGTGCCAGGTAAGTTCACTACGGGCTCACCATAGCCCGTGCTACTTGCCCCGCTCCTGTGCCAGGTAAGCTACGGGCTCACCATAGCCCGTGCTACTTGGAACTTGTTCTGAGTAACTTAATCTATAACAACGGCGTTTTCCCGACAATTACCTTCCCTTCAGAATCGTGCAGTGGGGAAATGTACACTAAGAGGTGTACCCTACCTGTACACCTCGGTCGAGTACACCTTGTACACGACCCAGGTGTACGGTCGATAGAGTTTCGGCCTCACACATATATGGGGTGAGAGACATTTCAATTGAATTTTGAATAACTAATAATTTAGATGTGTTTGTTAGTTACACCATCTGTCGACAGAAAATGTGTAATATTATGTACATATATTTTTTTATAAATTGTCAGCCACGCTCACGTGGAAATAAACATATCATTTACTTAGGCACTTGGAGACCGGCACTATTTGTCGGCAATTCGAGTCTCCAAGTGCCTAAGTGAATGACATATATATTTTTATGTTTCGCCTAATATTACGTTATTGGTCACCCTGTGTTAACAAATTCACAAACATCTGAAAAGCTTGAAACTGAGTAGAGTCAGATCCTTTGATGGGACGGTAGATTCTGTAGAAGAGCGCTCTTAATGCGTGAGAAGGGAAATCAGTGACAAATAAAGATGACATAATTGAAAGTTCTCGCGAGAGAAAAACAGAACTCAAATTAAGATTTTTGAGACAGGACGGATCCAAATAGTTGAACATTGCGTGGCCATGACCAGAGGAATGAACCAGTGAATGGAGTCAAGACTGCTGAATAAGTGCCACTGACAAATAGGTTAACAAAATGTTATTTTTTTTTATCTCACCGTTACCTGAGACGTGATTTCGTTAAGGTCCTCACAGCGTGACGCGTTTATAGAAAAGAAGGCACAGTTAAACGCTGAATGAAAGCTAAACGATCTCCAGTAGGAATTTGGGCCGATAAATGTCGGAAGTTAAGCAGGGTTAAATAGTCGGGTGAAAAAAAGATGGCGCCACCATTTTAAGGTCGCGGCAGTTGGAAAAGATTTAGGCGAGATGTGATAAATTACAGTTTATTATAACGAAAGGCCTACCTAGTAAACAATTTAGTACTGTTAATTCGCTCTATCCGCCGTTGTATTTATCCCATGATGCATTTGCATTTCACAATATCCTAATATAGCTTTTGGATTTTGTCAATGTAGCCTAATATAGTCTTGGCCTTGTGCAATATAGCTTAATACAGTTTTTGAATTGGGCTACGTAGCTTGATATAGTTTTTGTATGTTGTTTTAATTTGAATAAATTAGTATTAGGATACAAATTTCCCATAAAACTGGCAATAGGTTATGTGCTCCACATAGTAGATCTTACCTATGGATCCAACTTGCTGGACTAATATCTTCACTCGTGTTTGACTCAGCCTATTGTTGAAGGAGTGTGTGTGTCGGAACATTCTTAAACCGCGCAGTACTAACAGTTGGCAAAATTATTCAACTCATGCCACTTGGGCTGGACGGTAGAGCGACGGTCTCGCTTCATGCAGATTGGCGTTCAATTCCCGACCGTCCAAGTGATTGGCCACCATTCCTTCCCTCCTGTCCCATCCCAAATCCCTTTTCAGTGCTATATAGGCTTGGTGCTTTTTCCTGATAATCAGCACGGGAGACATCTCCCGTCACGCAGGGTGCAGTCGCACCTCCACAGATCTCCAGTATCAGCTCTTGATACTGGTAATGGCTCAAAAGGGCCACCACTTACGGGCTATTCATGCCCGTGCCACCTTTTGGGTGGCTTAATCTTTATCTTCTTCTTCCTGATAATTCACTCAATCATGCAGTTGAACCCTGTTTGACCATTTATCATGCCGAGATACTGAAAAAGATTGTTTATCTAATAATTAGACTAATAGACCTTTGTTAAATCTTAAACGCAAAGGCTAAAATATCCTTTTATTTCAAATATGATGAACAACACGACTCCTGAAGTTTACAACAGCGTGTCATTTATCGCCAGTTATTGCTATGTATATTGATTATTTGTTGCATGCCTTGGATAAAATGCCATGTGATAAACAAAAATTTCCAATTAAATTCATGTGTAATTGTAATTGGCATGAGTTTAACGGTAGCGTTGGCATGTTCGTCCTGGTTAGTGATGTCGTGTCCGTGTGTCCCCCAATGGAAGTATAAGTGTGTGCGTGTGTGTCCCCAATGGAAGTATAGGATGTGTGCGTGTGTCCCCAATGGAAGTATAGGATGTGTGCGTGTGTCCCCAATGGTAGTATAGATGTGTGCGTGTGTCCCCAATGGTAGTATAGATGTGTGCGTGTGTCCCCAATGGTAGTATAGATGTGTGCGTGTGTCCCCAATGGTAGTATAGATGTGTGCGTGTGTCCCCAATGGTAGTATAGATGTGTGCGTGTGTCCCCAATGGAAGTATAGATGTGTGTGCGTGTGTCCCCAATGGAAGTATTGATGTGGGTGCGTGTGTCCCCAATGTAAGCATAGACGGGTGCGTGTGTCCCCAATGTAAGCATAGATGTGTACGTGAGTCCCCAATGGAAGTATAGGTGTGTGCGTGTGTCCCCAATGGAAGAGTAGATGTGTGCGTGTGTCCCCAATGTAAGTATAGGATGTGTGCGTGTGTCCCCAATGGAAGTATACATGTGTGCGTGTGTCCCCAATGGAAGTATACATGTGTGCGTGTGTCCCCAATGGAAGCATACATGTGTGCGTGTGTCCCCAATGGAAGCATACATGTGTGCGTGTGTCCCCAATGGAAGCATACATGTGTGCGTATGTCCCCAATGGAAGTAGAGATGTGTGCGTGTGTCCCCAATGTAAGCGTAGATGTGTGCATGTGTCCCCAATGGAAGTATACATGTGTGCGTGTGTGTCCCCAATGTAAGTATACATGTGTGCGTGTGTCCCCAATGTAAGTATACATGTGTGCGTGTGTCCCCAATGGAAGTAGAGATGTGTGTTTAATTTCGTCATCACGTCTCCAGAACTCCCCCAGTTCTTACGCAGCATTTCTGGCGCCCTAGTATTGACCCTGTGACTAGCCTCATGACAGGACCATTCAGCTGGCTTGTCTTCCTTTCACTCTCACGCATACACACGTTCTGTATGCATACTCATGCTCTCACACCAGTTGGTTGACAGTTGAGAGGCGGGACCAAAGAGCCAAAGCTCAACCCCCTCCGCTAGCCCAACCAGGGGCCAGATTCACGAAGCAGTTACGCAAGTACTTACGGACCGTGTACATCTTTCTTCAATCTTTGACGGCTTTGGTTACATTTATTAAACAGTTTATAAGCATGAAAACTTCCCAGTCAACTGTTGTTATTGTTATAAACAGCCTCCTGGTGCTTCGGAGCTCATTAACTGTTTAATAATTGTAAACAAAGCCACCAAAGATTGAGAAAAGATGTATAGTTTCGTAAGTGCTTGTGTAACTGTTTCGTTAATCTGGTCCCAGGTGATTTCAAACCCATACGCTATACTAGTAACAGTTAGAACATCACTCGGGAACCTAAATAAGGAGGTTGGGTTAATAGAAAAGCAGAAATAATATCGACTTGAGAATGGTCCAGGACGGTCCGAAACGTCGTCGTCCCTTCACCTTCTAGTGTGTGGTTTGCTCAACGGAAATAAAAACTATGTGATGATTTATAAGAACAGTTATTTGTTATTTGATTTAAAATAATTAAAATTAATGAGAAATATAATAGTTATTATAGTTACAGTGGGTGTGACGAGGAGGGCAATATTAAGTCCAGTAATTTGAACTTAATTTGAACTGTGACAAATTTCCGTCATTGAGCAGTAGGCCTTGCCAGTAGGCCTGTGCAGAGGCTACTCTCATTTTTTAATATCCAAAGATCACTTTGTCATATAAACAAAACGGTCCATGTGTGAATAACAAGAATAAATTTCGACAGGAAATATGTTATAAGGGTATATAAGTCACATCGTACACAAAATGGTTCGCCATCGGATTTTAAAACCTTACCCAAACGGACTTAAGCTAGTCCAACTGAGCTTAACCTAACCTAACCTAACGTAACCTAACCTAACTTAATCTAACGTAACCTAACCTAACCTAACTTAATCTAACCTAACCTAACCTAATCTAACCTGTCGACATATACGGGTTTGAGAATCAGTAAGCGAGTTTTGTTGTACGATCAGTAAACCATCTTGTGTACGATATGACCTTACCTCGTTACACGGTGGCGTGGTTTGCCAATCTGGTAAATATATACGAGGCATTTTTTTTGTGTGTGGTCAGTTTTTGTGGGAGTGTAACCAGCGATGGTGGGTAGCCAGACTGGATGGGAAGTGAGCGCTGGAGCTCCAAGGTTAAACTTGGCGTATGTGGATTGTTGCAAGTGTTGGCAGACCTTGTTAGGTTGTATGCGTAGCTTGGGAGATTTCTCCCCTTCTCCTTGATCCAAATATTGAGGTCTTTTTCTGGAAGGTTTGTATCATGCTTAGCTATGCAACTTAAGGTTATTGGTTTGATCTTGTGTGAAGTTTCTGATAATAAGCGCACGTGAAAGTATGTGGATAACATTAAATTTCATTGAACGTGCAAAGTAAATCCATTTACTATACTTGAGAGCAATTTTGAATTAAGCATAGGCTACAAAATTTGTTGTCTTACGATGCATTTCAGTGTTGAATCTAAACCTCATATTAGATGAAAGGAAACATGTAAGGATTGTGTACACACCTCTCCATATCGTATATGATTCGCTACTTGCAACCCACAACTGCATTTTCACTGTGTCAGAAAGTATTCAATATATATAATGACACTGATGTAGTTATATTCTATATTATGTATCTTGTAACCACTTAAATATTCTTCAATTATAAACAAGGAGGATGAAATTGGTGGTCTTAAATAGCGACAATAATATATATATATATATATATATATATATATATATATATATATATATATATATATATATATATATATATATATATATATATATATATATATATGCATTTATGCTTAAATTGTTTATTATTATTATTCTCTTAGTAGAATATCAATTTTGACAGGTATTTGAGTAATACAGTTTTATGAATTCACAATATATGCCTATGTCAAACATGGTAGTCATTCCTCCTTCCCTTTGTGTACCTGTACATAAATATATATATATACTTTTTATTTATGAACTTTCACTACACACACAGGATGTCGAGGGAAGGGGGGGGGGGAGGGAGTGTAATTAACTCGCCTTTCTTGTTGCAGACAAAACCTTAACAATACATCGTTTCAAATACATTTTGAATAAAATGAATGTAGGATCTGACCGCGCTTTAGTCAGTTCATACAGCGGTGTTTATTGTATTATGTTCGAAAAGGCGGTTACGAATTTGCTTGGTTTTTGATGATTCAAGAAGGGTAATTTTTTTTCCCACGATTGATGTTAAGCTAATTGGACGGTTTTTAGAAGGTAGGATATTGTTTTAAGGACTGACAATAAATTAGCGACTTAACAGCATGCTGGTACATTAAACCTAATTGGTTTATTAAATAGATATCCGTAATGGCTTGTTGAGCCATTACGGATATCTTGAGCCTTACACGTTTTTAAAAACATGTTTTTTGTTGATCCTTACATGTTTGTTAAAGCAAGGAGATAGATATCTTTTAAGGTCAAGGTGACTTTTTGGTTAAATGTTTTCAGTTTATTTAGTAACCATATTTGTTGTGTTGGCAGGATTGTATTGCATAGAATGTCTTGCATGGGATGTGTTGCGAGGATTGTATTGCATAGAATGTCTTGCATGGGATGTGTTGCGAGGATTGTATTGCATAGAATGTATTGCATGAGATGTGTTGCATAGCAGGTTAATCCGAGTATGACAGTTAGGATGGAACGTGAGTTTCATGAGACTTTTGCACGACGGCAGGAGAAGCTGGGTTGTTTGTGCATGCGTGACTGATTGACGGGTCGGTATGGTGGCCTGCCTTGCTGGCTCATGTAAACCTGCCTAATACACCTTGAGACGGTGCAGCACATCTCGGGGGTCTGATTAGCGCACCTGGGGGTCTGATTGGCACCCGAAGAGTAATTTAAACACACCTGGAGGTTGCTAATTAGCTAACCTTGGGGGACGAGTCAATACTGTCTGACACTCGAAATTATTTACCAAAAAAAATTATAATCTATGGTTCTATTTGCTCTTCTATGGTCTGGCTGACCTGCTGGTACTTACCTATCAGTATGTACCTATTAATGTCTTGTGGGATGGGGGGTAGGGGGTAAGGTCTTTACGCTCCGCCTACTGGGTCTTGGTGTACCTGTTGCCTTACAGTTGAACTATTTTGACGTTCGAGGTCTTTGTCGAATGTGGTCTTAAAAGTTGTGGATATGGAGGTGGCTTCCACAATCCAACAGATTGATACGAAATTGGATTACTAGAGGCAAAGATTCGAGCTCAGAGTAACGATTGACTGAGCCTCGTTATTTTGTAATTTAAGAATCATATTTGATACGTGACTTCAGAAACATTTTGTAACTTAAGAATCATATTTGATACGTGACTTCAGAAACAATGCCAGAAATACATATAAAGTTGCATAATATAATAATTATATGAGAAATATATACTAATTATATAATATTAAGTTTTTTTAAATGGATATGCATAGGCTATTTAGCTGTCGATGGAGAACGTCAGAAAATTAGGGTATCATAAAGTTAATAATTTATAGTAATGAATATAAAGATAATAACAAATGGACACGACAGTATTATTGTTAAAGAGTTGCGTTGCAAATTGAAAGTTAATATTAATCTCGCCAAAATGCCCAATTGTCAAGATTTTGCTTTTTATTATAACATCTTTATTGACAAAATTGATCAAAATGTTGTGCCTATTCGGAGTAATTCAGTTAGGTCTTATTGTAGTTAGGATATTGCTATGTTCACTAATACCCCCCCCTCTCTCTCTCTCTCTTTCTTTCTCTCTCTCTCTCTCTCTCTCTCTCTCTCTCTCTCTCTCTCTCTCTCTCTCTCTCTCTCTCTCTCTCTCTCTCTCTCTCTCTCTCTCTCTCTCTCTTTCTCTCTCTCTCTTTCTCTCTCTCTCTTTCTCTCTCTCTCTTTCTCTCTCTCTCTCTCTCTCTCTCTCTCTCTCTCTCTCTCTCTCTCTCTCTCTCTCTCTCTCTCTCTCTCTCTCTCTCTCTCTTTCTCTCTCTCTCTTTCTCTCTCTCTCTCTCTCTCTCTCTCTCTCTCTCTCTCTCTCTCTCTCTCTCTCTCTCTCTCTCTCTCTCTCTCTCTCTCTCTCTCTCCCTCTCTCTCTCTCTTTCTCTTTTTGAATAATGCTAAATAATAACGTATTAAAATCTCTCTCTCTCTCTCTCTCTCTCTCTCTCTCTCTCTCTCTCTCTCTCTCTCTCTCTCTCTCTCTCTCTCTCTCTCTCTCTCTCTCTGAATAATGCTAAATGATAACTTGTATTAAAAATCGCAGCGCTATTGTTGTCAGCTGTTGATGATGGTGGGAGTTGGTATTCACTCCCATTGTTCACTTTTCTTCCTCTTCCTGTGACCTGGTGAACCACCTCTTCCTCTCTCGCTGTGCCGAGCGGTTGATGTGAGGTTGATGAGGCGACCAGTTGACGGGGGAAGAGTCGAGTTATGGATCAAGGTGATTGCGGTTGATGGGGAGATGATAAGTGATGGATGGATCAAAGTGATGAAGGCTAGGTGATGAGCAGTTGATGGGAGCGGTGACGAGTGACAGATCAAGGTGAAGGGTGGTTGATGACGCTAGGTGATGAAGCAGAGAGCGGGGATGAGTTGTTGGTGGCCAGAGAGTGGGTGAAAGTGGTGGGTTTAGCCCTCTTACTCCCCCAGTAAGTTACTTACTACTCCTTACTCTTACTTACTTAGCTTAAGTTATTTGACATGGTTAGCGCTCTATGGAAAATACGGTAGATACCTATCATTACCTTGCGATGATTTCGGGCTTAGCGTCCCCGCGGCCCGGTCCTCGACCAGGCCTCCTAGTTGCTGGACTGGTCAACCAGGCTGTTGGACGCGGCTGCAAGCAGCTTGCCGTATGAATCACAGCCTGGTTGATCAGGTAACCTTGGGAGTTGTTTATTAAGTTCTCTCTTGAACACTGTGAGGGGTCGGCCAGTTATGTCCCTTATGTGTAGCGGAAGCGTGTTGAACAGTCTCGGGCCTCTGATGTTGATAGAGTTCGCTCTCAGAGTACCTGTTGCACCTCTGCTCTTCAACAGGGGTATTCTGCACATCCTGCCATGCCTCCTGGTCTCATGTGATGTTATTTCTGTGTGCAGGTTTAATGCTTACGAGCCTATGAGTTTATGAGCCTAATGAGATAGGTTTAATGTCTAAATTTTATTTGTATAATACTGACGATAATAAATTTTGATCGAATGCCCTATTACTGCTTCCTCAGCTGTGCTAGACTCCACGGGCGGCTGGCTGTAATAGATTCCTTTTCCGGCAGTTGTATGTTTTGATGACCAAAGGAATTGGCAAAGTGGGTTGAGGGAGAGGGGTGAGAGGGATGGAAATAAGAAATAAAAGAAGTGTAGATTGCGGATGGAGGTTGTGTGGTAGTGTCTGGTTTAATGTCTTGGCTACGTTAGGGTTGTAGTAGTAGTGACTGATTGAAATTGAAATAAGTTTATTGAGGTAAAATACACACAAAGGAATAAGGTAGCTCAAGCTATTCTCACCCCGTTCAGTACATCGTGTTAATAAATACATATACACACATCACAAACAATAAACATATTACCAAACATTCTGAGAGATAAACATATACATTTTCTGTGACTGATTGATTGATGAAGATTAAGCCGCCACAAGAGGTGGCACGGGCATGAGTAGCCCGTAGATGGTGGTAGTAGTATGTTGTTTTAGATTTAGCTACTCAGAACGAAATGTCCATGTAGCACGGGCTATGGTGAGCCCCGGTAGTAGTAGTAGTAGTGTCAGTGTTTCTTGTTGTTATAGATTCAGCTACTCGGAACACGTTCCAAATAGCACGGGCTATGGTGAGCCCGTAACTTACCTGGCACAGGAGCGGGGCAAGTAGCACGGGCTATGTGAGCCCGTAGTGGACTTACCTGGCACAGGAGCGGGGCAAGTAGCACGGACTATGTGAGCCCGTAGTGGACTTACCTGGCACAGGAGCGGGGCAAGTAGCACGGGCTATGGTGAGCCCATAGTGGACTTACCTGGCACAGGAGCGGGGCAAGTAGCACGGGCTATGGTGAGCCCGTAGTGGACTTACCTGGCACAGGAGCGGTGCTGTGAGTGTCAGAGCTTTGTAAGTGATGTATAAGTGATGTATTAGTGAGGTGTAAGTGAGTGTGTTAGCGCATCAGCTAGGCTGGCTGGTGAAGAGTGCAATAGCCTCCACGAGTGGCTGGCGCCGTGAGAAATAAACGTTCTTGAATTCCAGTAATTTTCAATTATTGTCACTTTCTACATCAGTCAGACCTTAATGCAGCTTTAGAAATAAGACAACCACGAGGAAATAATATTGTTTTAATATTAGCTAAGTCCTTATATTGTATAATTGTTTTGTATTGCTTTTACTGTACACGATTGTTTATTGTACATTATACAAATATTTTTGCTTAGTAAAAGTATGAAAGTTTTATTTGGTAAGGTCATACAGTAGGAAAGTGTTATAGGGTAAAATAAAAAGTTTTGCGGCTATATTATACGTCGCCTGTTCTGGGGAAAACTAATGTGTCTCGCGACAGATAAGCACTGTTAAGTAGATGTATGGATACTATAGTGGAGGCCCTCGGGGAGGCCAGCCCCGGACCCCACGACCCCACACACACATCTAACAGGAAGACTATCAGCACCCAGTGACTCCTGAGGATAAGAGCTATTGCGACCTTAGACCTCCGGGTAGTCCAGCAAAGTCGCAGCTATACGGCAGAGTCGCGATGTCACCTAAACTCGAGTCCAAAACGGATTAAAACGCGCAAAAGACTGTCTTCCAGTGACCTCAAACGCCTGGAGGAGGGTCACGCCCCACAAGGGCCCCAACAAGATACGCCAACTCCAGGGGCTAGATTCACGAAGCAGTTACGCAAACACTTACGAACCTATACATCTTTTTTCAATCTTTGGCGGCTTTGTTTACAATTATTAAACAGTTAATGAGCTCCGAAGCACCAGGAGGCTGTTTATAACAATAACAATAATTGATTGGGACGTTTTCATTCTTTTAAACGGTTTAATAAATGTAACTAAAGCCGTCACAGATTGGGGTAAGATGTACACGTTCGTAAGTACCTGCGTAACTGCTTCGTGAATCTGGCTCCTGGCACCTCTCGGCCGAAGAGGTGCTTCACCCAAAGATCAACCCGGAAAACGGAACAAGGCCCCCCTCACCTTCTCTGTAACCTCAAGCGATTAGTGCGCCAGGAATCGTGTCAATCCGGGCCGTCGAAGAGGAATGCCTGACGGGATTACGGAGACCCCACACACACATCACATATTGCCGGAACAACCGTGGACATTTTCAAGAGGAAACTAGATTTATTCCTCCAAGGAGTGCTGGACCAACCGGGCTGTGGTGGGTATGTGGGCCTGCGGGCCGCTCCAAGCAACAGCCTGGCGGACCAAACTCTCACAAGTCGAGCCTGGCCTCGGGCCGGGCTTGGGGAGTAGAAGAACTCCCAGAACCCCATCAACCAGGTATCAACCAGGTATCAACCCAGCGGACGAAATCCCGCGGCGCGGTCGGGCGGCCCCCAGGCAGAGCAGGTGTCCAGACGTCTCCCGGACGTCAAGGTTGAACCAGCAGTTCCACAATAATTGTTGTGTTGACGGCGACTTACAGAGGAACGGGGGGATACCAGTCCATGTAACTGGACTGGACGCTAAGCAGCACAAATAGACCATCCTGTTACTTGACATAAAGACGAAACTTGCAACATTCCCCTCATAGAAAACGGAATCTGAAGTGTGATAAACGGATCTACATATTGGGAGGACTTCGATATATATATCTTTAGGTCCTCTCAAGGTTGAACTGCTGACCTTACCCAGGATGCAAGTCCCACAACAGTTGCCTAACTCCCGGGTACCTATTGACTGCTAGGTGAACAGAGGGCGGGGGCATTTAGGTGAAAGAACGTAAGCCCAGTCATTTCTGTCCCGCCCGGGAATCGAACCCCGGGATCCGGATTATGAGTCCAGGATGAAACCAACTATATACCACTAGACCCACACTAACAGATGTTTAGGTAAAGGGAAGTTATGTTAGTGGTAATGCTGCTCCTGTTGAGAGTTAATGCTGCCCCTGTTATGGGTGGGTGCTGCTCCTGTTGAGTTAATGCTGCTCCTGTGGAGAGTTAATGCTGCCCCTGTTGAGAGTTAATGCTGCTCCTGTTGAGAGTTAATGCTGCTTCTGTTGAGAGTTAATGCTGCTTCTGTTGAGAGTTAATGCTGCTCCTGTTGAGAGTTAATGCTGCTCCTGTTGAGAGTTAATGCTGCTCCTGTTGAGAGTTAATGTTGCTCCTGTTGAGAGTTAATGCTGCTCCTGTTGAGAGTTAATGCTTCCCCTGTTGAGAGTTAATGCTGCTCCTGTTGAGAGTTAATGCTGCTCCTGTGGAGAGTTAATGCTGCTCCTGTTGAGAGTTAATGCTGCTCCTGTTGAGAGTTAATGCTGCTCCTGTGGAGAGTTAATGCTGCCCCTGTTCAGAGTTAATGCTGCTCCTGTGGAGAGTTAATGCTGCTCCTGTTGAGAGTTAATGCTGCTCCTGTTGAAAGTTAATGCTGCTCCTGTGGAGAGTTAATGCTGCTCCTGTTGAAAGTTAATGCTGCTCCTGTTGAAAGTTAATGCTGCTCCTGTTGAAAGTTAATGCTGCTCCTGTGGAGAGTTAATGCTGCTCCTGTTGAAAGTTAATGCTGCTCCTGTTGAAGACAATGACTCAATTCACACTCGTAATGATTCGATCCATAAGGAGATTCAATGAATATTGTCTAGTGTATAGTCGGCTTCCTTATTCCTTTGGGAAGAGCTGAATACTTAATACAAGTCTTTGAATGTATTATCAATTCAATACTTTTTAAGTGTATTTTAAATAAAAAAAAGTTTGAATTATGATCCATTTTTTTCAAGAAATATATATGTTTATTTCAATAGAATTTGTTAAGATTGAAATTAATTTGTTTGAATATCCTTTGAATATTTATTTTATTTTTGTCTGCAGGTAAGATAAGTGGGTGTCCAAAGGTGTCTGTAGGTAAGAGACGTGGGTGTCCAAAGGTGTCTGTAGGTAAGAGGCGAGAGTGTGGGTGTCCAAAGGTGTCTGTAGGTAAGAGACGTGGGTGTGGGTGTCCAAAGGTGTCTGCAGGTAAGAGACGTGGATGTGGGTGTCCAAAGGTGTAACCTATACCTATTATATGTATAGGTTAAGTAATAATTGTAATTATGAAGCAATGAGATGTTTATCTCAACATACTAAGAAGGTTAGGTAAGGTCGGTGTTTTCTATGAAGCTATTCAAGGTAAACTAGTATGTTTAGTATGTCACATATGCACGTATTTAATAAGTCAATATTGACTGTAAGAAAGTGCGAGAACGGGTTGCTTGAGGTGTGGTGGTGGTGGTGAAGAAGGGTGTCTTAGGGTGTGGTGGTGATGGTGGTGGTGAAGACATCTCCCAGAGTAATGAGGGTGCAGCAGGTGAAGTGGAGGCTGGAGGGTTGTCGAGGCGGAAGGCTGAGGCATCTCCTAATTGACTGCTGGAAGAGCCAACTTAATGATAGCTGAGGGAGAGGGAAGGGAATTGTCGGGAAAGCGCCAAGCCATGACGACTATATAACACTGGGAAGTGACTATATATTCCCTAAGATCAGGATAAGGATATGGGATGGGACGGGGGGAAGGAATGGTGTCCGACCACTTGGACGGCCGGGGATTGAACGCCGACCTGCATGAAGCGAGACCGTCGCTCTACCGTCCAGCTCAAGTGGTTGGACTTGGTGAGGGAGAGAAAACGCTAATACACGGGCTGGAGGCTCTTGTAGGCGTGGCCGTCTCGGAGGAGGTCTGGCTCGCCGAGGTGGTGTGGCTCTGGTAAGCCCAACCACTTGGGCTTACCAAGTGGTTGGGCCACTTGGGCCCGTGCTACTTGGAACTTGTTCCGAGTAGCTGAATCTATAACAACAACGGCGACTTTCCCCTGATGATTCCCCTGCCTTCCCTCCAAGCAGTAAGACCTCTGTTACACAAACCTCAGGGATGTGTAGTGTGACTGTAACTTAGTTCATCACACACTTCCATACAAGCCAAAAGTACAGGCTTCCTGTCCCCGACATCGGAAGTTATTAACCTTAACTCATCTCACTTAATTCGCGTCGTCTGTCGTGGATTGTTAATGAATCTTAGAAAGTCAGGAGGTCCTAACACTGAGCGTGTTAAGACCTCCTAACACGCTCAGAGGTGGACCTCTCTCCACCACCTTCTGTGAGATCCTCTCTAATGTAATAATCGCCTTTAAGGTCTCATAAAGTCCTTTTGTGTCATCTATACTTTTTTTGCGCTACCGCTCACAGGATGAGTATGGGGTGCACAATAAACCAGCCGTCTATTTAGGCGGCAACTGTCAAGTCTTGAGTTGTACGCGCGACGACTCTCTCAGCTGCTCCCAGTTTTCGCCAATTCGTTTAATTTATCCTTGGGTGTGGCCCTATTTCTAGGGCGTTCAGCAGCCGTGACAAACAGTTTGGCCATTCCCACCCTCTTCTGTTTTATAGGTTCCCTTTCGCTATAAAATATTGTGTTCCTTTTTTTAAATCTCTGGCAGTTCTCAATTTTCGAGTGATGAGCGGGAAATTACAGCAAAGGTGTACTGAAGGGCTCTGGTGCTTGGTGTAGTGTGAGTGGGCTCTGGCCGTAGGGAGCCGGTCGGCCGAGCGGACAGCACGCTGGACTTGTGATCCTGCGATCCTGGGTTCGATCCCAGGCGCCGGCGAGAAACAATGGGCAGAGATTCTTTCACCCTATGCCCCTGTTACCTAGCAGTAAAATAGGTACCTGGGTGTTAGTCAGCTGTCACGGGCTGCTTCCTGGGGGTGGAGGCCTGGTCGAGGACCGGGCCGCGGGGACACTAAAAAGCCCCGAAATCATCTCAAGATAACCTCAAGATGGCCGGGTTGTGCAGCCCTCTAGCCATGTCCAGCTCCCTCGAGTCTGTTTGCTTCTGTTTGCCTCCCTTGCTTCTGTTCTGTTATCTATAATATACTCTTTTTGTTTTCTCTTTGAGTTATCATTATCAACACCTCCATAGATGGTGTCTCATCTATGGAGGTTTTGAGTTTATTGTAGCCCTCTTGCCTTTGTTTATCTTTTCTGTTCTGTTATTCCACATCTTCCTCTTCTTTCATTTCCGTTTCAGTCTCCGTGGTGTAGTGGTAAGACACTCGCCTGGCGTTCCGCGAGCGCTATGTCATGGGTTCGTATCCTGGCCGGGGAGGATTTACTGGGCGCAAATCCTTAACTGTAGCCTCTGTTTAACGCAACAGTAAAATGTGTACTTGGTTGTAACAACGATTCTTCGCGGCGGGGATCGTATTCCAGGGACCTGCCCGAAACGCTACGCGTACTAGTGGCTGTACAAGAATGTAACAACTCTTGTATATATCTCAAAAAAAAAAAAAAAAAAAATTGTGTCCATCGTCATTAAATACTTGTAGACCAGTAGACTTGAAGATCGGAAAGTTCTTCCCTGTCGCCTCTATCAGCTTTGGCTTCCATGTCTCTCACTCTCTCACTCTTGGTCCATTGTTTTAGGCTTTTCATGTGTTTTATTTAACATTTTTTTTTATCCTGTGTTAGTGTGGCTATATTTGTCAGTGCCAGTATACTAATTTACTGACCTATCTGTGCTTGTTGGGTCAAGAGTCAGCTCCCAAGACCTGCCCTTTGACCTGTTATGTAATATAATAACTGTTTACAAGTTCTTCTTAGAATATATATCTTTGCAACTTTGTACTAAAATTGCATAGACAGCTCTTGTAGAGAGAGAGAGAGAGAGAGAGAGAGAGAGAGAGACAGAGAGAGAGAGAGAGAGAGAGAGAGAGAGAGAGAGAGAGAGAGAGAGAGAGAGAGAGAGAGAGAGAGAGTGGTATGGACCATTAGTGGCTGGGTCCCGAGGCTGGGTTAAGTGTTCTACGATAGGGAAGTGAGCACTCTGCTGCTTCGTGGGAGGCTGGTGGCGCGGGGGTCATAAAATGTGGGTGTGTGGGGGTGGGGGTGGTTCAGGGGGAGTTGTTGCTTACGTGCAAATGTTGCATAAGAATGGGGGAAAGAGGGGGAGGCGCGGGTGCCTGTTTACAAAACCCTATTCTCCCCTTCTGCCTGTGTTTACCTGCACTCCTCTTTACTGCTCAGTCCCCCCTACTCGTCTCCTGCCTACCCCCTCCCCTTCTCTCTCTCTCTCTCTCTCTCTCTCTCTCTCTCTCTCTCTCTCTCTCTCTCTCTCTCTCTCTCTCTCTCTCTCTCTCTCTCTCTCTCTCTCTCTCTCTCTCTTCTGCTTCTCTTATCTTTTTCTGTTTCCACTTTCTCTTTGCTTTTATCTTGTCTTCTCTTTCCCTGTCTCACCTTTCCTCCACCTCTCAATATTTTTTGAGAGATGGAGGAAAGTCTCTCTTTTTTGAGAGACATTTTCATTTTCATTTTATTTTCCTGCTCATGTCTTTTTTGAGAGACATTTTCAACATTTTCCGCCTTTTTCATTTGTTTTCATCATCGTGAGAAAGTGTCCGGTTCCACTGACATATTTCATGAAAAAGTACATTACCAATATCTGGCCTGAACGATCACCTATAAATACAGTTAAATACAACAATACAGTTGTAAGACAATAGACAGTTACTTGATGACAAGGTAATGTTTACGTCTTGTGGTGGTGTGAGGGGGGGGGGGGGGGTAGAAATAGCCTAAGCTACTCTATTCCTTTGAGATGTATTTCTTTCTTGTCTCAGTAAACATACTTGAACTTGAACTTGATCGAAGTAAGTAATTATTAATTAAGAAGGCACCAAGCCAGAGGGACTATGTAGCTTGTGGTAGATCGAGAAGTTTTAGGGCATGGGAAGTGCATGGACATCTTCAAGAGGAAACTAGATTCTTTTCTCCAAGGAGTTTTAGGGGAGAGTCTTTATGAAAGAGTGAAATGCGCGGCGCCACTGCTGTCTGTAAATAGGACCAGGTCGGTGATCTGTGTACACGGAGAGACCGGGGACTGACCTACCTATTGGTGTTTGCTTTTGGTGTGAGGTTGGGTTTTCAGGTTGTTGTTGTTGTTGTTTTAGATTCACCTACTGGGAACAAAAAAGTTCCAAGTAGCACGGGCTATGGTGAGCCCGTAGTGGACTTGACACAGGAGCGGGGCTGTTAACTATGTGGTTTTCAGGCTTGTTGACCCCCAGAGGGCTATTAAGGCCACCACAAAAATGTATTGACTAACCAGCACTTCGGTTCTGAACACAGCTCAAAGTCTATACCTTGAAGTCTAAAGTAAACTCTTGCTATAATACCTGTCTAAACTCTTGAATTTGTTCACATGTAATTACATTGTGAAGTGCATGAAGAGAGGGTGAGAGAGAGAGAGAGAGAGGTCAGGGGTCAACTCCGGTGCGAGAATCACCGTGACCCCGGAATTAGGACGAAGAGGAACGATGCTACCGGAAACGACGTCATACTAAAGATCATTTGTCGACAGAGAGGTCAGGAAGGCACGCTACGGTGAAAGGTTCATAGCGAGGATTAAGCTTGGCGTTCGCTTTAGGAAGTCGCGGCAGAGCCGGTTAAGGGGAAGAGAGCGTGTATGCGGTTGGTCACACCGTATCCGGTGGTGAGGAGGGGTCCGGATAGCTGACCCACTCACTCACCGTGGGAGGCCGCGCTATTGTTGAGGCAATTGTTTCCATCCGTGGCTCATTGTGGCTATTGTTTTGGTATTGCTTCCCATTTTCTGTCCCTCTTGCTCTTTTTTATTGATGTTTATACTTTTCTTCCTTAGTTCCCCCTTCGCCTCATTCCGTTCCTTGTCCCCTCTCTTGCCGTCTTCGTTCCATTCCTTGGCCTCTTCCTCTTCCTGGAAGAGGAAGAAGCCAGGGAATTACATTTCCTTGGCTCCTCCTATCCCTCCCTGCCCTCATTCCGTTCCTTATCTGCTTCCTCTTCTATCCTCATCCTCGCCGGCATCTTATCCTGTCTTTCCCGTTTTCTCTTCCGTGTTCTTCAACTCCCATCAGCCTGAAGAGCAGCGCCTCAAGGGACATAATTTCAACCGCATACGATTGCCAAATTTATAATAAGTTCAAAATATCGGTGTCCATGGATTAAAATATATGCTGTTCTGGTATATTTGGCAAGGACCATTGTCTAATATATATATGGGCCAAAGGGCCATCCAGTCCTCTGAACCGTGCCTCCCCGAAGCCCTGTGCTTGAGGTGGTCGTCGCCTTTTCTTCATGGTCACAACTTGACATTTATCTCGGGTGCGGTTGTCTGTCATAGTCTACCCTGGCACAGTCACGCTTCTCAGTTTTCTTTCTAATAAAGGAAAGCGTTTTCTATTCAATAATGTTTGTTTTTGTTTGATTTTTTTTGCATGTGTGTGTTTTTGTAATCGTTTTGCATGTGTGTGTTTTTGTAATCGTTTTGCATGTGTGTGTTTTTGTAATCGTTTTGCATGTGTGTGTTTTTGTAATCGTTTTGCATGTGTGTGTTTTTGTAATCGTTTTGCCTGTGTGTTTGTATGATTTGCGTATGTGAGTGCAAGTTTGTGATGTGTTTGTGTATGTGATGTTGTATGTGTTTGAATCTATTTTGTAATACATTAACTATTTTAATGTTTGAATGTCCGTTATATATATATATATATATATATATATATATATATATATATATATATATATATATATATATATATATATATATATGTGTATGTGTGTGTGTGTGTATATCACGAAAATAAACACGTGATTAAAAATGTGACAATGTCAGACCACGGAGGAAAAATGAAACAGGAATTTCCTTAAGTACTTTCGTATATAAATACATCTTCAGAAGGAGTGAATATACGAAAATGAATATATAGTGAATGTATTAATATACTAAAGTACTTAAGGAAATTCCTGTTTCATTTTTCCTCCGTGGTCTGACATTGTCATATATATATATATATATATATATATATATATATATATATATATATATATATATATATATATATATTATTTGCTTTTTGGCTTTTGACAGCCTAGAAAAATGCAGTCTACCCAGCCTAAATTTTGCTGTCGTGTTTTGGTAACTTCGATCAAGCTTGTTTGAATCTTCCCTTTTATATTCATGCTGTCAGTCTTGTTTGATGGTGAAGGTGGTAGTAGTGGTGGTGATGGTAGTAGTGGTGATAATGGTGGTGATGGTGGTAGTAGTGGTGGTGGTGGTGGTAGTGGTGATAATGGTGGTGGTGGGGAATGACTAGACACATGATTAACGGGACTATCATCTTCTCACTTCCTGCTTCCTCTTACTTCTCTCTCTCTCTCTCTCTCTCTCTCTCTCTCTCTCTCTCTCTCTCTCTCTCTCTCTCTCTCTCTCTCTCTCTCTCTCTCTCTCCCTCTCTCCTCCCCCTCATCCTATCTTTAAATCTTCCCTAAAATCATTCACATAATCCAAGACAATTCTGCAGTTTAAAATGCAGATGAAAAACAGTCTTGCGAACATAGAGGGGGGGGGGGGGCAGAATTTGACGATCCGTCGGCTTGCTGTCCCCGTCGAGGCCACTAGAGATGGTAGTCGCAAGGCAAATTCAGGTAAATTCATCATCCTCATCATCTTGTTAACGAGACTTTGTTAGAGACCCGAGACCGAACGAGACCCTGTTTCTTATTATGCAGTGTCTGCTGTTGTTGTTGTTGTAGCTGCTGTTGTTGTTGTTGTAGCTGCTGTTGTTGTTGTTGTAGCTGCTGTTGTTGTTGTTGTAGCTGCTGTTGTTGTTGTTGTAGCTGCTGTTGTTGTTGTTGTAGCTGTTGTTGTTGTTGTTGTTGTTCCAGCTGTTGTTGTTGTAGCTGCTGTTGTTGTTGTTGTAGCTGCTGTTGTTGTTGTTCCAGCTGTTGTTGTTGTAGCTGCTGTTGTTGTTGTTCCAGCTGTTGTTGTTGTAGCTGCTGTTGTTGTTGTTGTAGCTGCTGTTGTTGTTGTTCCAGCTGTTGTTGTTGTAGCTGCTGTTGTTGTTGTTCCAGCTGTTGTTGTTGTAGCTGCTGTTGTTGTTGTTGTAGCTGCTGTTGTTGTTGTAGCTGTTGTTGTTGTTGTTCCAGCTGTTGTTGTTGTTGTAGCTGCTGTTGTTGTTGTTGTAGCTGCTGTTGTTGTTGTTCCAGCTGTTGTTGTTGTAGCTGCTGTTGTTGTTGTTCCAGCTGTTGTTGTTGTTCCAGCTGTTGTTGTTGTTGTAGCTGCTGTTGTTGTTGTAGCTGTTGTTATTGTTATAGCTGCTGTTGTTGTTGTAGCTGTTGTTGTTGTTGTAGCTGTTGTTGTTGTTGTTGTTCCAGCTGTTGTTGTTGTTGTTCCAGCTGTTGTTGTTGTTGTAGCTGCTGTTGTTGTTGTTGTAGCTGCTGTTGTTGTTGTAGCTGTTGTTGTTGTTGTTCCAGCTGTTGTTGTAGCTGCTGTTGTTGTTGTTGTAGCTGCTGTTGTTGTTGTAGCTGCTGTTGTTGTTGTTCCAGCTGTTGTTGTTGTAGCTGCTGTTGTTGTTGTTGTAGCTGTTGTTGTTGTTGTTCCAGCTGTTGTTGTAGCTGCTGTTGTTGTTGTTGTAGCTGTTGTTGTTGTTGTTGTTCCAGCTGTTGTTGTTGTTGTAGCTGCTGTTGTTGTTGTAGCTGTTGTTGTTGTTGTAGCTGTTGTTGTTGTTGTAGCTGTTGTTGTTGTAGCTGCTGTTGTTGTTGTAGCTGTTGTTGTTGTTGTTCCAGCTGTTGTTGTTGTTGTAGCTGCTGTTGTTGTTGTAGCTGTTGTTGTTGTTGTTCCAGCTGTTGTTGTTGTAGCTGCTGTTGTTGTTGTTGTAGCTGCTGTTGTTGTTGTAGCTGCTGTTGTTGTTGTTCCAGCTGTTGTTGTTGTAGCTGCTGTTGTTGTTGTTGTAGCTGCTGTTGTTGTTGTAGCTGTTGTTGTTGTTGTTCCAGCTGTTGTTGTTGTTGTAGCTGCTGTTGTTGTTGTAGCTGTTGTTGTTGTTGTAGCTGCTGTTGTTGTTGTAGCTGTTGTTGTTGTTGTTCCAGCTGTTGTTGTTGTTGTAGCTGCTGTTGTTGTTGTAGCTGTTGTTGTTGTTGTAGCTGTTGTTGTTGTTGTAGCTGTTGTTGTTGTAGCTGTTGTTGTTGTTGTAGCTGCTGTTGTTGTTGTAGCTGTTGTTGTTGTTGTAGCTGCTGTTGTTGTTGTTCCAGCTGTTGTTGTTGTTGTAGCTGCTGTTGTTGTTGTTGTAGCTGCTGTTGTTGTTGTTGTAGCTGTTGTTGTTGTAGCTGCTGTTGTTGTTGTTGTAGCTGTTGTTGTTGTTGTAGCTGTTGTTGTTGTTGTAGCTGCTGTTGTTGTTGTTCCAGCTGTTGTTGTTGTTGTAGCTGCTGTTGTTGTTGTTCCAGCTGTTGTTGTTGTTGTAGCTGTTGTTGTTGTAGCTGTTGTTGTTGTTGTAGCTGCTGTTGTTGTTGTTCCAGCTGTTGTTGTTGTTGTAGCTGTTGTTGTTGTAGCTGTTGTTGTTGTTGTAGCTGTTGTTGTTGTTGTAGCTGCTGTTGTTGTTGTTCCAGCTGTTGTTGTTGTTGTAGCTGCTGTTGTTGTTGTTCCAGCTGTTGTTGTTGTTGTAGCTGTTGTTGTTGTAGCTGTTGTTGTTGTTGTAGCTGTTGTTGTTGTTGTAGCTGCTGTTGTTGTTGTTCCAGCTGTTGTTGTTGTTGTAGCTGCTGTTGTTGTTGTTCCAGCTGTTGTTGTTGTTGTAGCTGCTGTTGTTGTTGTTGTTCCAGCTGTTGTTGTTGTAGCTGTTGTTGTTGTTGTAGCTGCTGTTGTTGTTGTTGTTCCAGCTGCTGTTGTTGTAGCTGTTGTTGTTGTTGTTCCAGCTGTTGTTGTTGTTGTTGTTGTAGCTGTTGTTGTAGCTGTTGTTGTTGTTGTTATTGTTGTTGTTGTTGTTGTTCCAGCTGTTGTTGTTGTTGTTGTTACAGCTGCATATAACTTGCGTGCTACTTTAACAGGTGTTACTGTGACTGGTCCAGCTGTTGTGGACGTTACTGAGGCTAGCACAGGTCCAGCTTCTAGATCTGTGGTGACAGGTGTGTGTATTCTGGTGTATAATAACACACCTGCTTCTCCTATAGTTATGTCTTATAATAGATGTTGTACTGGTGTAGTGTGGTGCAGCTGCTGGTGTAGTGTGGTGCAGCTGTTGTACTGGTGTAGTGTGGTGCAGCTGCTGGAGTAGGGTGGTGCAGCTGTTGTACTGGTGTAGTGTGGTGCAGCTGCTGGAGTAGGGTGGTGCAGCTGCTCTACAGTAGTAGGGTGTATCACGGAGTAGCAGCGGCGTGTGAAGCCTCGCCCCTGCGTGTGTGAACGTGCCACAATGTTCCACCAACCTGTTCGTGTCCGCTAACGGCACCCGCGCGGACCGTTGCTCGAGCCCCCGATGCCCCGGGCCGTACCCACCAATTTATATATATATATATATATATATATATATATATATATATATATATATATATAACTGAAAATTTTCACACCCCAGAAGTGACTCGAACCCATACTGCCAGGAGCACTATGCAACTTGTATACAGGAGACCTTAACCACTCGACCATCACGACCGTACAAAAGATAATGGTAGCCGAGGCTATTTGCCCAGCATCCCGACGGCACTCTGATGGTAATCTTGGGGCATAGTTATTTTATCAAATCACCTCATATTTTGGGGGCTACGTGAGCAACACAAATGCGAACAAGCCTGATGGTCGAGTGGTTATAAGGTCTCCTGAACACCAGTTGCAGAGTGCTCCTGGCAGTATGGGTTCGAGTCACCTCTGGGGTGTGGAGTTTTCAGTTGCATATATGCCTGGGGACCATTCAGGCTTGTTCGCATTTGTGTTTCTACTATTTCCACTGTTTCTACTATTACTACTTTTACGAATACAAATTTGTAATAATAATAATATGAATAAGAATATTACAGTGACCAAAACATAGATACAAAATTGATGTACTGCCTCTCCTCTCGTTTCCTGAGAGTCAGTTGATATATAATGACGAGAGAAAGTTCCCAGCCACAGCTATAGTTAACAACCCCAATTGAGAGTAATGGAGAGAGTATAGAAAGCAACATTAGCCTAATCTGAGTCTATGCCCCGGCGCAGTCGTACTGAGGTGAGTGTTGACGTACGGGGAGGACACTGTTGGCGTACGGGATGGCCACTGTTGGCGTACGGGATGGCCACTGTTGGCGTACGGGAAGGCCACTGTTGGCGTACGGGATGGCCACTGTTGGCGTACGGGATGGTCACTGTTGGCGTACGGGAAGGCCACTGTTGGCGTACGGGATGGCCACTGTTGGCGTACGGGAAGGCCACTGTTGGCGTACGGGAAGGCCACTGTTGGCGTACGGGATGGCCACTGTTGGCGTACGGGATGGCCACTGTTGGCGTACAGGAAGGCCACTGTTGGCGTACGGGATGACCACTGTTGGCGTACGGGATGGTCACTGTTGGCGTACGGGATGGCCACTGTTGGCGTACGGGATGGCCACTGTTGGCGTACGGGATGGCCACTGTTGGCGTACGGGATGGCCATTGTTGGCGTACGGGATGGCCACTGTTGGCGTACGGGATGGTCACTGTTGGCGTACGGGAAGGCCACTGTTGGCGTACGGGATGGCCACTGTTGGCGTACGGGATGGCCACTGTTGGCGTACGGGATGGCCATTGTTGGCGTACGGGATGGCCACTGTTGGCGTACGGGATGGCCACTGTTGGCGTACGGGATTGCGACCGTACGTTATTTTTAAGAGGACGGGTTGGACTGTTGGCGTACGGGAAATGCCCGAAACGCTATGCGTATTAGTGGCTTTAGGTATTGTATGTACTAGCTCTATCTATAAATCCAACATTATGTTCGTAATTCTTCACCTATGTGTGTACTTTTACCTGAATACAAATTTGAATTTGGAGAGTTGTACGGGGAGGGCGACTGTTGTCGTACAGTCGCGTCATAATCTCCGCGTCTCTCAGAGAGTAACGTACCTTCTTCATCTTCTTAATCTATCTTTTGTTTCCTTTCTCACTTTTGTTTTCTATTCGGCTCTTTCGTCTTTTTTAATATTCTCTTTTTCCACATTTTTTTTTAAACGTCGCTGGCGCGGGTTCGATTCCCGCACGAGGCAGAAACAAATGGGCAAAGTTTCTTTCACCCTGAATGCCCCTGTTACCTAGCAGTAAAATAGGTACCTGGGAGTTAGTCAGCTGTCACGGGCTGCTTCCTGGGGGTGGAGGCCTGGTCGAGGACCGGGCCGCGGGGACACTAAAGCCCCGAAATCATCTCAAGATAGCCCTTCTTCCTTTCACACCATGTTATTAATAATGTTTTTTTGTGTTGGTTGACTTGGCTGGCAGCTGGTATCTTTACCACATACCAGCCTTGCCAGCTGGTATCTTTACCAGCTGGCAAGGCTCCCAGCTGGTGGTTACGGGCTGCTGGGTAGTTCCCGTGCGGCAATTGCCGAGTGGTTACCAGTAATTACCTGCGTTGTTAAAATTGATTCAGCGTGAGATTTCAAGGTGGAGCCTTGACAGGGTGGAGCAGGGGAGGGGGGGAGTGGAATAGGGGGAGGGGGGTGGGGATTGAGAAGTGGGGGTTTGGGGGGGGGGGAGGTAAGCCGTTAGGTAGTGGAAGTCTTTAGTTTTTGTTGAGTGAGAGTTAGATGTTGTGGTGATTGGTTGATAGCTGCTGTTGAATTGTATGATGTGGCGAATTGTGGTGGGTGGTTGTGGTTGTTGTTAGGGGAGGATGGTTGGTGGTGATGATGGACAGTGATTGCTAGTGGTGGTGGTGGATGGCGGTGGCTGGTGATGGATGGTGGTTGTAAAGTGACAGACATAATGTACTGGTGTGGAACATGTCTTGCTTGCTTGACACCGTAGCCATACCCCCCCCCCTCTCTCCCTCTCTCTCTCTCTCTCTCTCTCTCTCTCTCTCTCTCTCTCTCTCTCTCTCTCTCTCTCTCTCTCTCTCTCTCTCTCTCTCTCTCTCTCTCTCTCTCTCTCTCAGGCTACTGGTGGTGACCTCACCTGATGATGACCACCTGTGCTGGTGGGTGGCGGGTATTGACCTGATGTCCCGTTTTCTACCCATGGGGTTCTGGTTGTCCGGTTAGGTTCGGGCACGTTAGTAGCCGGAGTATAGTGAGGTTGTGAAGGCTGAGGAGGACGGCCGGGCTGGAGGAAGACGTTCCCGTTTTCTGTGGAGGTGTTCCAGTGTATGACAACATCCGGAGGGAGATATTCAGGAAGGAACGGTAGCGAGCCTCGACCCCGTGTACCAGACGAGGCCAGCTACTCCAGGTGAGGGGATGTGGGTCAATATCAACCGCCTGGCTACCTCTCGCTCCATTCTATCCCTCTCTCTCTATCCCATTGCTCCCCCTTCCCTACCCTCCCACCTTCTCCCATCCTCTCTACTCCTACTCCAGTCTGTCTTCTCTTATCTCTTTCGCTAAGTTATGCAGAGCCTGGTATGTGATGCCCCTCATTTTAAATTTCTTGTCTTAAAGGTACTGGATACAACGGGCTCGCCATAGCCCGTGCTACTTGGAACACTTGGCGCCAGGTAGCGAATCTTTAACAACAAACAAGGTACTGGATATTTGATCTCGTCCGCCAGACAGAAAATATCAACACTAAGACCCACTTCAAGGAGTGCCGGACCAACCGTGGGCTGTGGTGGGTATGTGGGCCTGTGGGCCGCTCCAAGCAACAGCCTGGTGGACCAAACTCTCACAAGTCAAGCCTGGCCTCGGGCCGGGCTTGGGGAGTAGAAGAACTCCCAGAACCCCATCAACCAGGTATATGTGGGCCTGCGGGTCGCTCCAAGCAACAGCCTGGTGGACCAAACTCTCACAAGTCAAGCCTGGCCTCAGGCCGGGCTTGGGGAGTAGAAGAACTCCCAGAACCCCATCAACCAGGTATATGTGGGCCTGCGGGTCGCTCCAAGCAACAGCCTGTTGGACCAAACTCTCACAAGTCAAGTCTGGCCTCAGGCCGGGCTTGGGGAGTAGAAGAACACCCAGAACCCCATCAACCAGGTATATGTGGGCCTGCGGGCCGCTCCAAGCAACAGCCTGGTGGACCAAACTCTCACAAGTCAAGCCTGGCCTCAGGCCGGGCTTGGGGAGTAGAAGAACTCCCAGAACCCCATCAACCAGGTATATGTGCGCCTGAGGGTCGCTCCAAGCAACAGCCTGGTGGACCAAACTCTCACAAGTCAAGTCTGGCCTCAGGCCGGGCTTGGGGAGTAGAAGAACTCCCAGAACCCCATCAACCAGGTATATGTGGGCCTGCGGGTCGCTCCAAGCAACAGCCTGGTGGACCAAACTCTCACAAGTCAAGCCTGGCCTCAGGCCGGGCTTGGGGAGTAGAAGAACTCCCAGAACCCCATCAACCAGGTATATGTGGGCCTGCGGGTCGCTCCAAGCAACAGCCTGTTGGACCAAACTCTCACAAGTCAAGTCTGGCCTCAGGCCGGGCTTGGGGAGTAGAAGAACACCCAGAACCCCATCAACCAGGTATATGTGGGCCTGCGGGCCGCTCCAAGCAACAGCCTGGTGGACCAAACTCTCACAAGTCAAGCCTGGCCTCAGGCCGGGCTTGGGGAGTAGAAGAACTCCCAGAACCCCATCAACCAGGTATATGTGCGCCTGAGGGTCGCTCCAAGCAACAGCCTGGTGGACCAAACTCTCACAAGTCAAGTCTGGCCTCAGGCCGGGCTTGGGGAGTAGAAGAACTCCCAGAACCCCATCAACCAGGTATATGTGGGCCTGCGGGTCGCTCCAAGCAACAGCCTGGTGGACCAAACTCTCACAAGTCAAGCCTGGCCTCGGGCCGGGCTTGGGGAGTAGAAGAACTCCCAGAACCCCATCAAGCAGGTATCAACTCTAGGATTGGTCGTCCGTATGTGGTGTACAAGGTTCTGAATGACGCTGTGTGCGTCTTTCTCTCTGTAGGTTAAGAAACAGATGTGCAACTGACCGTGAATACTTGTCCAGTGAGGCGAGGCAGCAGTGACTCAGTCCACGCAGTGCTTGAGAGGAAAGACACACTTGGCAGTGATAGATGAGGCTGAAAGCTGCCCCCTTTGGGGACCACGACGAAGGCTGCTACGTGAAGCAGGACTGACTGGCTGTCAGCTCCACACACACACACACACACACACACATACACACACACAGACACACACACACACACACACACACACACATGGTTGAGAGGCGGGACCAAAGAGCCGGAGCTCAACCCCCGCAAGCACAACTAGGTGAGTACAACTAGGTGAACACACACACACACACACACACACACACACACACACACACACACACACACACACACACACACACACACACATGGAACGACAAATGGAATGGATTAGGAAGTGATGTGGTGGAGGCTGACTCCATTCACAGTTTCAAGTGTAGATATGATAGACCCCAAAAGGCTCAGAAACCTGTACACCAGTTGATTGACGGTTGAGAGGCGGGACCAAAGAGCTACGCCTAACGAAACCTATAGAACTTTAATATGTAACAATATTAATGTATATCTACGAGAACAAGTTTACATCTTCAATGCAAAATACGTCAACATTTATACATTCCTCTTGGGGATGGTGGGGAGAACGGGCGGCCGCTGCTTTGACCAGCCTAGCCTGAGAACAGAGTGCCAGTCCAGGTGGATTCAGCTGAGTGCGTAACTGCTCCAGTCTGCCTGTCAGTCAATCAGCAACTGCCACAGTTATACGCGCGCGCGACACCACCCTGTTCAACCCGTCCTCGACTCAAGTCCATTACATCCAGCGGTCAACCCCACAGAAGCATTCATAAATTTTAATATGCTGTTCATTCAAAACGGGAATTTTCTCAAGTATAAATTAATATTATAATATATTAGCATATTGTGCATATATAGGCATAGGTTAGGTGTTTAGGTTCTGTTGGCGATTATTTGTATTTGTAGTACGTGGGTGAAGCATTTATAGCGTCGTGATTCGAACAAAATTCGTCAGTGAAGCACTTGTTCCGGATATGTTCGAACGTCAGCAGTTGTGAGTCGTGTGTAAACCGCTTTTCATTCATAAACAGCGGGTTTGGCGGGTGCATGGAATCACTTTTGGGTCTTTGTTTGGAGGACGGGCTGCCCTGTTACTGGGTGGGAGTGAGGTGTTGTGCTGTTGTCTCACGCTTTGAGTGTCTTCTGAGGACGACTTGACCTCTATTGAGTTACCGCGACTCTGCGTGAAGAGCAGTTGAGGCTTGACAAGAGGTGTGGCCACAGCTATATTTAGTCTTGGTCAGTCTCGGTGTATTGCAGATTACGGGCTCACCATAGCCCGTGCTTCATGGACACTTCGTTCTGAGTAGCTAAAGTAGCTAAATCTTAAAAACATAAAACATCGGTGTGTTGTATCACAGTTATTTCACCCTGTCTGTTGTGTTGCATCAAATTTTAAGTTGCATCTGAGGTGAAATAAGCTGTTAACTGATTGGCTTTAAGCGTATTATATAACTGTTCTAACATTCGTTTGTGTTCGCAATAACGAGAGCTGTAATGTCCTATAATACAGCCGTACAATTACATAATAACAATACTGTAATTAATTATCTTCGATAAGGCAAAATGGTAGTTTTGCCATATTGTTTCGTCTTCATTAATTCTATCAAGTTTCCCATACATCTCCTTGAGAACGTCGTATCGTATTAACAATTTTTTTAAATACTTTAGTTTCACATCAATAATTTTTGGTTAGTATTGCAATTGAGCCGAGTTGCCTGATAGGATATGATGTTGTTTCCTTGGATTGTCTTGAGGAAGTTTCGTCGTCTTGACTTAAAAGTGACAACATTGAATTGTCAGCTGAGGCTGAGTACAAGGAGACCATGAAGAGGGAGAGAGAGACAGTCAGAGACACAGGGAGACAGAGAGAGAGAGACAGACAGACACAGGGAGAGAGAGACAGAGACAGACAGAGACACAGGGAAAGAGAGACAGAGAGAGAGAGACAGACAGAGACACAGGGAAAGAGAGACAGAGAGAGAGACAGAGACACAGGGAAAGCGAGAGAGAGACAGACAGACAGACAGAGACACAGGGAAAGAGAGAGAGAGACAGAGAGACAGAGACACAGGGAAAGAGAGACAGACAGAGAGACAGAGACGGATGAACGGCCCAGTTAGTGTTCTTCCTGGTGGGCGGTGTGTTCACTCATACGATGAACAACCCAGCCGCTGTTCTTCCCATTGAAGTGGTGAATATTTACGTGGGGCCAGGAAATATATATATATATATATATATATATATATATATATATATATATATATATATATATATATATATATATATATATATATATATATATAAAATAGATGTTATGGAGAAAAATAGGTCAGTTACATTCAACATCTTAGGTTAGAAATGCCGAGTCCAAGAGCTTGATCCTGCAGGCACAAATAGGTAAAGACACACACACAGAGTGACCGAACATGTAAGGTCTGCCTTTCAGCACCAAACAATGCCAGGTGAGCGGCGGGAAGGTGTTAAATAGTTTGACCTGAATCCCAACCTTTGTTTAATTGTGAATAGTCGATCTTTATGGATTGTGAAGGTGTGTGTGTGTGTGTGTGTGTACTCACCTAATTGTGCTTGCGGGGGTTGAGCTTTGGCTCTTTGCTCCCGCCTCTCAACTGTCAGTCAACTAATTACCTAGATGTACGCAGATGGTTCGGTCCGCGTAACGAGTCTCATAACGGCGTATGGTTCGTCGGTGGCGTTACGTAACAGGTGTTTAGGGCCGGTCATTAACTTCGGACCATTAACACAGCTCCCCCCCCCGTCCCCTGACAGGGGGAGGGGGAGCTTAGATGATAAGCCCCGAAATCGTCTCAAGATAAGAGAATGTCAATCCAAGTTTGCATTTGCAGTGTTATCAAGGTTAAAACAAGAACATTAACAACGTTAAATTTAACGGAATCAACAACAGAAGAAGTAACTGAATAAACAACTAATTAATAACAATAATAACATGGCTAACAGGAGAGTTAAACTTACGAACATCTGAGACTCACAGAGATTTAACAGCGTGGAAGTTGTAAAAAAACATTGAACCTAACCTTACAGCCAACACACGAGTCATAAACACAAATCCATCACATAAGTAGAGCTGAAATGCATTACAGTTACTGCGTCAGCCAGAGGCTTAATGCCCACGGTAGAAATATCCATGTAAACAAAAAAAATTGTCAGGAGCTCGAGGTGGCAACAAGAAGGAGCCACACAGACGGGAAACTGCCGACACTGGCGCCATAACGCCACTTGTGGTTCGCCGCCCCGCCGCTAGGCTCATATGTTAATATTTTCGCTGCGTTGTGTAACATTTGACTTACAAATGGGGAAGATATATTTTTTTTACATCATGTTAGTGTTCTTTATTTGGGAAGCTTTTAGTGTTAATTTTTGGCGATAATCAATCATGTTATTTTTGTGAGGTTGGGTGTTAATTGGTGATTTGGTGATCTGACAGTTATGGCTGATGTTTGGTGACCGTTAATGTTGACCTGACAGTTATGGCTGATGTTTGGTGACCGTTAATGTTGACCTGACAGTTATGGCTGATGTTTGGTGACCGTTAATGTTGACCTGACAGTTATGGCTGATGCTTGGTGACCGTTAATGTTGACCTGACAGTTATGGCTGATGTTTGGTGACCGTTAATGTTGACCTGACAGTTATGGCTGATGTTTGGTGACCGTTAATGTTGACCTGACAGTTATGGCTGATGTTTGGTGACCGTTAATGTTGACCTGACAGTTATGGCTGATGTTTGGTGACCGTTAATGTTGATCTGACAGTTATGGCTGATGTTTGGTGACCGTTAATGTTGACCTGACAGTTATGGCTGATGTTTGGTGACCGTTAATGTTGACCTGACAGTTATGGCTGATGTTTGGTGACCGTTAATGTTGATCTGACAGTTATGGCTGATGTTTGGTGACCGTTAATGTTGACCTGACAGTTATGGCTGATGTTTGGTGACCGTTAATGTTGACCTGACAGTTATGGCTGATGTTTGGTGACCGTTAATGTTGATCTGACAGTTATGGCTGACGCTTGGTGACCGTTAATGTTGATCTAATATCGTTTGAACTTATCGGCGGTGTTCCCAACAAATTCTAATTTAATTTAAGACTTCGGCAGAAATAAATATAAGACTTAGCTAACGTCAGTCATATTTAATTGACAGTTTATTCAAATATAACATTGAAAACGTCCCCCATAGAAGAGTTAAGACTGAAGACTTTTTTCTTTAACATATAACGTACGACTGAAGACTTCTTTTGGGCACCTAGAAGATTCCAAATCTGTACTCAGTACTACATAAAAGACTTACGACGTCTTAAGTCCTTTCTAGAACATATCAAATTGTATAGAAACTTATGATCCCTTTTGAACAGATAAAACATTACACAAGTGATTAGACTTATTATGACCTCTCTGGAAAGGCTAAACAATTCAAACAGACAAGAAGAAGACTAGCATCAGGCTTCGGTCAGTCTTTTCTTGATATTTTAAAATTAAATTTTTTTATGTTTGTTAATGCATAATTAGTGTTGCTTTTTTTACGTTTTAAAATAAGTTTTTTTTGTTATAGTTAAGTCTAAAAAAAGTCTTTAGGAGGTAGATGAGGTTTTAAGGAGGTTTTGAGGTAGATTTTTTATAGTTAAGTCTAAAATAAAAAGTCTTTAGGAGATAGATGAGGTTAAGTAGTTAGTTGTGTGGCGGAATGGAAACTTAACTGTCAGTTTAATTTAAGTCTGAACCAGACTTTGGCGCCATAGACAAGACTTTGTAGACTTAGATATGGCAGCGTGACACAGCTGTACTTCCCCCCCCCCACCCCCCACCCTGCTGTTGGAGGTTGTCATGTGTGTCAGTGCCACGGTCTGTGACGTCAGTGCCGCGGTCTGTGACGTCAGTGGCACGGTCTGTGACGTCAGTGGCACGGTCTGTGACGTCAGTGTCACGGTCTGTGACGTCAGTGCCACGGTCTGTGACGTCAGTGCCACGGTCTGTGACGTCAGTGTCACGGTCTGTGACGTCAGTGTCACGGTCTGTGACGTCAGTGCCACGGTCTGTGACGTCAGTGCCACGGTCTGTGACGTCAGTGTCATGGTCTGTGACGTCAGTGCCACGGTCTGTGACACATGAGTGAAAGCTAAATAGCTTCTTACCTGTGCTCTAAGTGCTCGAGGTGTCCTCAGCCCTCTCTCTGTATGTAAAAGACACTTCGAACACTTTATGTAAGGCATACGTAAATCTGTGTATCTATGTATTTACGTATGTAGGTTAGCTTAGCATTTTAAAAGCACCGAATCACCTTCTGTGGTTGATTGTTCAACAAACCCTTGAACTATATGTTTAACACATCTCTAACCCTGTCCATGGAGGACAGAAGAAAATGTATATATGCTGGTTAGCATTGTAAATGTCCGGCTACGTCTGTGGTAGAAAAATAATAATAATAAAAAAAAACTGATAATGTCAGCCTTAGTGTCAACCTCAGCATTTTCCCTCCTGGTATATGTCAGCAAAGTAAATACGAGTGATATTTGATTTAAATACCAAATCGTAGTGTGGAATTTGCTATTATTTTTTCTCTCTGTTGCTTTGTCACTGTGTACAGTATTCTACCTCTTAGCCTGAGCCCAGATTCACGAAATAGTTACGCAAGTACTTAAGAACGTGTACATCTTTCCTCAATCTTTGACGGCTTTGGTTACATTTATTAAACAGTTTACAAGCATGAAAACTTGCCAATCAACTGTTGTTATTGTTATAAACAGCTTCCTGGTGCTTAGGCACTCATTAACTGTCTTAATTAGTGTAAACAAAACCGCCAAAGATTGAGGAAAGATGTACAGGTTGGTAAGTGCTTGCGTAACTGCTTCGTGTATCTAGCCCCTGACCAGTAATGTGTGTACCCTACCTCAGCCATCACGGATCCGGGCCACAGAAAACGTGGAGTTACTCTTCCTAGTTAGTTGTATTTGGGTCGTTAGTTACGCAAATAAAGAAAGAAATAGGTCAACTCTCAAGACCTATTACGCGAGAGCTGATATAAGAAACATGGAGCCTTGTACAGTATATGAACGAAAAAAATTAGCCTTAACTAAAAGTCCAAGGTTTGTTTCCCCCCACGAATGACTACTTCCCTCTTTATTTACTCTTTGGGACCAAATTGGTGCTTTATCTAAGACTGGCCGAAACGCTGCGCGTACTAGTGGCTTTACAAGAGTGTAAATACTGCACTATGCTATGTATTCTCACAAACCCAATGTACCTTGTATATATATAAATAAATAAATCAATAAAAACATGGGAGTAATACAGATTTTCGTATGTTACGTATTCATTCAGGCGAACATGCGTAGTTCAAGTATGTTTACTGAGACAAGAAAGAAATACATCTCAAAGGGATAGAGTAGCTTAGGCTATTTCTACCCTCCTTAATGCGTAGCTTCACTTCCCTCTACGTAATGGAGTGTACCTGATGGGCGGGAAACAGAGGGGGCAACTGAGAGAATATGTCAACAAGGAAGAAATTTGTTTTGTAGAGTCTATGGAAACTGTTCCTTGAGACATTCTGTTCCTGAACTGTGTTATTGGGTGGCTTGAAGCCTTGTCCTCCTCCGTCCTCCGTTCACACACACACACACACACACACACGCACACGCACACGCACACGCACACACACACACACACACACACACACACACACACACACACACACACACACACACGCACACACACACACACACACACACACACACACACACACACACACACACACACACACGCACACACACACGCACACGCACACACACACACACACACACACACACACACACGCACACGAGTATGCGTATATGTGTGTGTGTGTGTGTGTGTGTGTGTGTGTGTGTGTGTGTGTGTGTGTGTGTGTGTGTGTGTGTGTGTGTGTGTTAAAGAATAAAATAATTTGTTATTGTCTTACTAATCAATTACATATCAACTACAATTGTTCAATTGTTCTGGGCTTCTGCTAGACCTTTCTTGCTTCGTTTGATTTGATCCTTAGTTACATATTTCCTCTGTTGAATCTATGTACTTTTGTTGCTTTGAGTTACATAAAAAACGAATTTTTGTTTATGTGATTATGTTTGGTTGTAGAAGCATGTTATGACAAGCCGATTGCACGGTCGTTACAGCGAGGTGATTGGCTGGCCGCGTAGTGACGTATCGTGACGTCAGCGATGAGTCACCTGCGATTGGTCGGAGCCATCGCGGTGCTCCCGCCCCTTCCCGCCCACAGACTACAGGTAAGTCCCGCCCACTGCACCCATGACGTCACGTCACCCCTGACGTCACGTCACCCCTGCAGCTGACACCTTTCCCCTCACCACACACTAGAAGGTGAAGGGACGACGACGTTTCGGTCCGTCATGGACCATTCTCAAGTCGATGGTGAGAATGGTCCAGGACGGACCGAAACGTCGTCGTCGTCCCTTCACTTTCTAGTGTGTGGTCTGGTCAACATACTTCAGCCACGTTATTGTGACTCATCGCCTGCACAAGCGCACTTAAACACACACTACGAATGTCAGTTAATTCTTTAGAGGTATTACAGGTAAGCGTCAACTAGCACTTGAGTGCATACATGAGTCGGTTATAACACTTGTCTGTGGACAACGAGTTTAGGTCTACCGCTTAAGTGCAGCAAATGTACTCTGCTGTTTGAGTACGGTTAACGTAATCTACCGCCTGAGTGGTGGTTTTAAATTCAGCTACTTAGAACAAAAGTTCCAAAGTAGCACGGGCTATGGTGAGCCCGTAGGGTTCTTGTTCCCTGTGAACTTGTAAATATCTTGACGTGTCAGGTCGACGCAGTTGAGTGCATTTCACTTGTCAGTCACTCGCACAGGGAACGAGTGCTTCCGGAGAGTGGAGCACTCGCTGCTCCAGTGTTCCATACTCCGGGAAGCTCTATAGAAGATATAATTCTATAGAAAACAACGGCCATTTGTTTTCCGATGCTGTCTACATTGCATCAGAAAACGGATGGTTTTATTTAACTCAGTTATCCCTCTAGCGATATTTAGTGTCTTTGTAGTACGTTTTCCTTTAATGCCTCATGGTTCAGGGTAAACTCAAATAGTGAGTTTGTGAAATGGTTTCCCATACTTTTTTTATCGTAAGTCGGAAGCCTGTTCGCCTTATCAAGTTCTCATTAGTGCCAACGACTGACCTTTCCCCATAGAATGCAACCCAACAACAGTTGACTAACTCGGGTACCTATTTGCTGCTAGATGAACAAAGGTGAAAGGAATCGTTCCCAATCCGCCCTAATCCGTCCGGGTATTGGATTCGGTCACTGGTTTACAGAGCCCAGAGTTGCAGCTCCCCAGACAATGAGAGACTTTAAGAAATTGTATTTTGAATGGTATATACCATACTGTTCTCGGGTATTTCTTCCAGTAAGTTGTGTGTGTGAGTTGATCATTGGATTCAAGAACCAAAAAGTATTTTGTTCCATTGTGTTGAGGATTTTATTATTTTTTATTCATTGATATACTTTGTTTAATTGGGCTGTGTTGACAAGTGTTTGTAACCCCAGATTGTCCTGTCTCTTGATGATGGTGAATCTCTCTCTCTCTCTCTCTCTCTCTCTCTCTCTCTCTCTCTCTCTCTCTCTCTCTCTCTCTCTCTCTCTCTCTCTCTCTCTCTCTCTCTCTCTCTCTCTCTCTCTCTCCACTACCGCCTACAAGATGGGTATGGGGGTGCATAATAAATTAACTAAATTAACTAACACGAATCTCGATATATATTATATATATATATATATATATATATATATATATATATATATATATATATATATATATATATATATATATACGGTTAAGGGGTCAGTATATCCAGTTTCTCAGTGAATATTCAGTGATACTAGTGGTATAGATAATTAAAAATACAATCAAGGTTAATCATACAATTGATTGATACAATCAATCAGTGGTTAATTAAACATAACCACTGACTGATACAATCTTCTACACATCAGCCGCTCATAACATTCTCAATTATATTGCAAGGTTACATCATGTTAATAGTGCAATGGTGCAACACATATTAGCAGAGGAGCTATCGTCTAGTTCCCGACAGCCTACGATACTAAGATAGCCACGGGTAGTGGCAAGATAGCCACGGGTAGTGGCAAGATAGCCACGGGTAGTGGCAAGATAGCCACGGGTAGTGGCAAGATAGCCACGGGTAGTGGCTATCTTAGTATCGTAGTAACAGTCTTAATAATGGAATAAATATAGATATTTTACACAAAGACTGATGCAGTTACATTTGTGCTTTGGTCCACCGTGCTCTTATAAGAACACCATGTTTAGACACGCTTACTTACGGGCTCACCATAGCCCGTGCTACATGGACACTTCGTTCTGAGTAGCTAAATCTGAAACAACAACTCGCTTAATCTAGCTTAAATACGTGTTACCGAAACGGGCGTCGATCTTGGGGCCTGAAATTGTGCTCGGGTTAATTTCATTGTCCTGTTTCCGCGGTAAAGCCTTGAGGATTGGGGAGTGGGAGGGGGGGAATAGGTTTGGTGGGATTGGGGAGTAGGGCAGGAGACCGTTATGACGCACAGGAGGGTGTTGGGGCGGCCGGTTAAGGGATTGGCTTTGCCACAGATGCGACCTTGGTTCGCTGGGGAACGACCCAGTGGAGTCTAAAACCTGTATCGCCGTGAACCTTGTGACGTCATAGTGACGTCATAGATCTCTTGTACACCCAAAATTAAAAAAAAATGTTTTTTTAGCTTGTTTTCTTTAGGCTAGGCTAGACTAGGTGTAATTACCTAGTTGTAATCATCTAGTGCTTGCTGGGGTTGAGCTCTGGCTCTTTGGTCCCGCCTCTCAACTGTCAATCAACTGGTGTACAGGTTCCTGAGCCTATTGGGCTCTATCATATCTACATTTGAAACTGTGTATAGAGTCTGCCTTCACCTCATCATATATATATATATATATATATATATATATATATATATATATATATATATATATATATATATATATATATATGATGTAATGGTGTATTTACTCATTTATAAAGAGACTGTTGATGTATTTATATGATAGGTGATATGGGGAAGAGCTAGTAGCTTTCAATGTGATACCTAACCATCCCCCCTTCTCGCAGGCTAGTTAGTCATTCAGGGACAGATGTGGTCACTAGTCTGCTCTAGCAAACTTTGGATGAAGTATGAGGATATCCCCAAGAACATAAAAGAGTTAGTAATGAGGATTGCAAAGCTGCAGGGACCTCATACTGCCGCTGTGACGGGTGTGGTAACGCCTGTGACGGGTGTGGTAACGCCTGTGACGGGTGTGGTAACCCCTGTGACGGGTGTGGTAACGCCTGTGACGGGTGTGGTAACCCCTGTGACGGGTGTGGTAACCCCTGTGACGGGTGTGGTAACGCCTGTGACGGGTGTGGTAACCCCTGTGACGGGTGAGGTGACGGGTGTGGTAACGCCTGTGACGGGTGTGGTAACCCCTGTGACGGGTGTGGTAACGCCTGTGACGGGTGTGGTAACCCCTGTGACGGGTCTCGTAACACCTGTGACGGTGAGTGAGTGATGTAGTGTATGAGAGCATGACCCAGTTTGCTGGTGGTAGAGCTCCCTGCACCTGGAGTGCTCAATGTTGGGAGCTTTGACACCTGTCGCCGCCTGCCACAGGTAACCTTAAACCCCACACCTGTCGCCGCCTGCCACAGGTAACCTTAAACCCCACACCTGTCGCCGCCTGCCACAGGTAACCTTAAACCCCACACCTGTCGCGGGGCGAGGCGAGGAGGGAGGGAGTGTCGTGGAGGGAGGGAAGGATGTAGGCAGGTATAAAGGTAAGGGAAAAGGGTGATATAGAGAGGAAGAGAAGGTCTTGAGAAGGGGTCAGGAGGAGGCAGAGATGGAGGGAAGTAAAGAGGGGGTCTTAGGGAGGAGGGGGTGAAGGGGGGGTTGCAACAATAAAGCCGCGGGGAGAACTGTATTTTTATTGAGTCATTGGAGGTGAGCTTTACCTTGACATTATCTCTTGCTATCTCACTTTCCACCTCCAGCTTCCTGCCTCCTTGTGCTGGTGCTGCCCCCTGGCGGCGCCCGCCCGCCCCTCCTCCCTCTCGGTACTGGTGTATAAATAAGCTTTTCTGGGTTACGGGTTCACCATAGCCCGTGCTACATGGACACTTCGTTACTGAGTAGCTCAATCTAAAACAACAAAAACTAGCAGAATATTTATTGGCCTATACGAGGCAGCAATGAACAAAATCAACAAGGTCCGTGACGAGGATTCGAACCTGCGTCCGGGAGCATCCCAGATGCTGCCTTAATCGACTGAGCTACGACATGGTCAAAAGAGTTGCAACCGAGTTGAAACATACAGCTCTTGTATGTTTCCACCCATACTCATTCATACACATGTCTCACCTACGCCGGAAACAATCCACCCTCCCCTTCGTATCCCCTTTGACTCGGTAATAATGGTTCGGTGCCCAGTCAATCCTCCCTACGCCAAGGGTTCGAACCTAGCAGGGTTTGTATCTCTAAAATACAGTTGAAAGGAAACTGTTTCCTTTCACCTCATGCCTCTTTGTACCCAGTAGCAAATAGGTACCTTGGAGTTAAGACAGCTTCAAACAGCTGCATCCTGGGGTTGGTCAGTAGTTGGGGGAGTAGATATTTACGCACACTCACACACTCAAACATGCTCTCACACACACACGCACTCACACACTCAAACATGCTCACATGTAAGGCGGGACCAAAGAGCCAAAGCTCAACCCCCGCAAGCACAATTAGGTGAGTACATACACACACGCTCTCACACACTCAAATATACTCTCACACACTCGAACATACTGTCATGTACACACACTCGCTCTCTCACACATATAGATTTGGTTATATATATATATATATGTATATATATATATGTCGTACCTAATAGCCAGAACGGACTTCTCGGCCTACTATGCAAGGCCCGATTTGCCTAATAAGCTAAGTTTTCCTGAATTAATATATTTTCTCTAATTTTTTTCTTATGAAATGATAAAGCTACCCATTTCATTATGTATGAGGTCAATTTTTTTTATTAGAGTTAAAAATTAACGTAGATATATGACCGAACCTAACTAACTCTACCTAACCTAACCTAACCTATCTTTAAAGGTTAAGTTAGGTTAGGTAGCCGAAAAAGTTAGGTTAGGTAGGTTAGGTAGTCGAAAAAACATTAATTCATGAAAACTTGGCTTATTAGGCAAATCGGGCCTTGCATAGTAGGCTGAGAAGTGCGTTCTGGCTACTAGGTACGACATATATATGTATATGTATATATATATATATATATATATATATATATATATATATATATATATATATATATATATATATATATATATATATATATATATATATTGGTGTATACTGGCAGCAGGTTTTCTTTCAAACATGTTTCATTGAATATTTACTCTACCCACCATGAGAGTAAGGACAAGACAAGAACATATCGATGCCAACACAGAAGACAATGTCCAACATAACAGGCCAATTACACTGGATTAATCTTTGTGTTTAGATAGGAGATGCCTCGTATGGGCCAATAAGCCTTCTGCAGCCCCTATGTTTATCCCTTATGTATCCCCCCATGTTTTCACCTTCATTGTATTATCACCTGACCTAATGCGGGTATAAAATCAACTAGTATTGTAAGATCTGTTCACTTGAGAATGAACCATGGAGGTTCGAAACGTCGTGCAAATTATACAAATAAGTGTAATACACTCTATAGTAAATCACTTCTTTTCTTCACCTTAAAAGTACGAAAATGAGTTTTGGAGAACTCCTATTTCAATTAAGCCCTGATGCTAAGAAAATAGTTAGAGGGATAGAAGCCCTAAACCAGAAAATAATAAATACAGAATATGCGGTCATATTCAATGAAACATATAAATATATATATATATATATATATATATATATATATATATATATATATATATATATATATATATATATATATATATATATATATATATATAATATATATATAATATATATGTGTGTAATTTGGTTGAAATATATTATTCATTCTTTCTCTTTCATTTTATCTCCCTCGTCTTCCTCCACCTGCTCTCTGTCTTTATATCAATCATCATTATTATTAATCTTCCTGTTGCTCTTATTCCTGGCATCTTAGAAAGTAGGTGCGGGCAACACTCGCGACACCCAGGCAAAAACTTGCCCAACCGCCTCCGCCCTACATGCGGGCAGGCCTGGCCTTGCACTTTGCTCCTACAGACATAATCATTCCGGCAAGTTATGAGGCATTTGGGGCGTCTTAAGAAGGATGAGGAGGAGTCGCGGGGCTCGGCCGTATGAGGGACAAGGTCCCCGTGAATCTTACATTGGCATGTGCAAGGAAGATTGAGACGGAGGTGTCGTATTGTGTGTAAAGAGGGTTGCAAGATGGCACAAGGTGCAGATCTGGCGAGGTGGGTGGAAGATTGCAGAAGCGGAAAGGGGGAGGGAAAATGATGTTTAAGCGGTTGCAGTATTGTCACGATCGCTGAGGGTAAGGTTGAAGAGGGTGTATAAGGGATGCAGTATTGCACAGGAGAAGGATGAGGAGGATACGCAAGGATTACACCGAAGGATGAGGAGGATACACATGGATTACACCGAAGGATGAGTAGGATACGCAAGGATTACACCGAAGGATGAGGAGGATACACATGGATTACACCGAAGGATAAGGAGGATACGCAAGAATTACACCGAAGGATAAGGAGGATACGCAAGGATTACACCGAAGGATAAGGAGGATACGCAAGGATTACACCGAAGGATAAAGAGGATACGCAAGGATTACACCGAAGGATGAGGAGGATACACATGGATTACACCGAAGGATGAGGAGGATACACATGGATTACACAACTGAAGAGTTTCACTGAATACGAAAACTGAATCGCCATTATGTGATAACAGCCACTGGAATCGAGGAGAAATCCTCCATGGAGGCTTGAAATAAAGGAGTGAGATGAGGAAGGACGTTACCGGAACCCGAGGCGACGCCATACTGGTGTCGCCCCCATAGTGCAAGTGTCCCTCACAAATTTCATAGTCTCCCCTGCTTGGCGCCATTTTTGACGTGTCGTCCAAAACAGAGGTGTCGGGCCGGCAGAAGAGGCCCCCTGTATCAGCGTCTTAATAACCTCTCACGGAGTTGACAGTTGGTCCAGGTGATGGAATGATGGAAGGAGGTGATTGTGGGGGGGTTGAGGGGTAAAAGTAACGCAGAAGGAGCTTCATAGGACGTATTGAAGTATAGGTAATATGCGTTTTTATTGATTTGATTGTGGCCGCGTTCACTTCTCTTTCTCTCTCTCTCTCTCTCTCTCTCTCTCTCTCTCTCTCTCTCTCTCTCTCTCTCTCTCTCTCTCTCTCTCTCTCTCTCTACCTCTTACTCCTCCTCTCTCTCATTGGAGACAAACACTCTACTTCTCTAATATAGGAAAAACGCAATCTACATTTTTTTTAATATTGGAGAAAAAGAGTATGGGGGTGATAGCAGCTATATGTTATCATAAGGATTTAGAGCGAGACAGAGAGAGCAATTTCTTTCTAGAATAGTAGATTGCAGGTTATCTTCGCGACAGAGAAGACACAGACCGTCATCATAACTGGACTGCATGACATAGAATCTGAGACACACACACATTTGGATGGGTGAGATAATTATAGTGGTCGGGGCTGAAGTTAACATCTTGGGGGTGAAGTTAACATCTTGGGGGTGAAGTTAACATCTTGGGGGGTGAAGTTAACATCTTAGGGGTGAAGTTAACATCTTGGGGCTGAAGTTAACATCTTGGGGCTGAAGTTAACATCTTGGGGCTGAAGTTAACATCTTGGGGGTGAAGTTAACATCTTGGGGCTGAAGTTAACATCTTGGGGGTGAAGTTAACATCTTGGGGCTGAAGTTAACATCTTGGGGGTGAAGTTAACATCTTGGGGCTGAAGTTAACATCTTGTGGACGAAATTAACATCTTGGGAATGAACACTACACACAGAAATCACAATTACGTGATGTATCAAATAAACAAATCCACAAGGGCCGTAAGGAGGATTCGAACCTGCGTCCGGTTGTTTCTTGGGAATGAAGTTTGACTCTCCATCAAGACAACCATAAATTTTTTCATACCTTCTCGACAGCAGTGGTTGCAAAATTTTACATGGAAACATGTTCGCTTCCATCTGGAGTGTGCACCGTTCCCCGGACTGTTCGTCTCTCTACCATACAGGCTCTCTGGGAGCCGGTCGGCCGAGCGGACAGCACACTGGACTTGTGATCCTGTGGTCCTGGGTTCGATCCCAGGCGCCGGAGAGAAGCAATGGGCAGAGTTTCTTTCACCCTATGCCCCTGTTACCTAGCAGTAAAATAGGTACCTGGGTGTCAGTCAGCTGTCACGGGCTGCTTCCTGGGGGTGGAGGCCTGGTCGAGGACCGGGCCGCGGGACAGTAAAGCCCTGAAATCATTTCAAGATAACCTCAAGATAATCATTACTCAGACGCTGGGACCAGGTGGCGAACCATCTTAGGAGACTTCCTTCTTGAGATGATTTCGGGGCTTAGCGCCTCCGCGGCCCGGTCCTCGACCAGGTCTCAGTTTTCGTTACACATCCCCAGG
>NC_091230.1:22078261-22080761 GCF_040958095.1 Procambarus clarkii
TTTGGCCTTAGAAGGGGGATTTATACATTAAAATGCGATGTATAATACAAGATGAACGGAATACAGTGAACGTCGTTGTATTCCCGTTGATTGTGGCGTCTTGACCTGTTGATTGTGGCGTCTTGACCTGTTGATTGTGGCGTCTTGACCTGTTGATTGTCTTGACGTGTTGATTGTGTCGTCTTGACCTTTTGATTGTGGCGTCTTGACCTGTTGATTGTGTCGTCTTGACCTGTTGATTGTGTCGTCTTGACCTGTTGATTGTGGCGTCTTGACCTGTTGATTGTGGCGTCTTGACCTGTTGATTGTCTTGACCTGTTGATTGTGGCGTCTTGACCTGTTGATTGTGGCGTCTTGACCTGTTGATTGTGGCGTCTTGACCTGTTGATTGTGGCGTCTTGACCTGTTGATTGTGGCGTCTTGACCTGTTGATTGTGTCGTCTTGACCTGTTGATTGTGTCGTCTTGACCTGTTGATTGTGGCGTCTTGACCTGTTGATTGTGTCGTCTTGACCTGTTGATTGTGTCGTCTTGACCTGTTGATTGTGGCGTCTTGACCTGTTGATTGTGGCGTCTTGACCTGTTGATTGTCTTGACCTGTTGATTGTGGCGTCTTGACCTGTTGATTGTGGCGTCTTGACCTGTTGATTGTGGCGTCTTGACCTGTTGATTGTGGCGTTTTGACCTGTTGATTGTCTTGACCTGTTGATTGTGGCGTCTTGACCTGTTGATTGTGGCGTCTTGACCTGGTGATTGTGGCGTCTTGACCTGTTGATTGTGGCGTCTTGACATGTTGATTGTGGCGTCTTGACCTGTTGATTGTGGCGTCTTGACCTGTTGATTGGGCATGAGAGATTAGTGTCTCCGGAGCGGGGCTGAGATGAAAGGTCCTGAGTGAGTAAGACTTTTACTCAGGTCTTTCACTATAGAGAATTATATGTTCAATTATAGCGGCGATAATTGGAAGGTTTGTGGGGAGGGGAGGGGGGTAATGGGGGTGTGGGAAGGGGGGGGTGTAATGGGGGTGGGGAAGCTGGGGAGGGAGAGGGGGGGAGGGGGAGATATATTTTTGTCAGTTATGTGTGGTTTAATTTGTTGCTTCCCATTTTCAGTTTGAAGTGTGTGTACTCACCTAGTTGTACTCATCTAGTTGTGCTTGCGAGGGGTTGAGGTTTGATTCTTTGGTTCCGCCTCTCAACTGTCAATCAACTGGTGTACAGATTCCTGAGCCTACTGGGCTCTATCATATCGACATTTGAAACTGTGTATGGAGTCAGCCTCCACCACATCACTGCCTAATGCATTCTGTGTGTGTGTGTGTGTGTGTGTGTGTGTGTGTGTGTGTGTGTGTGTGTGTGTGTGTGTGTGTGTGTGTGTCAAGACAGTCATGTGTGGTAATTCAACAGGTTCTGCCTGCTTCACCGGATTACACAGACCTGTAAAGGCGCTTCGCCATAATGGCTGCTCCTCCCCCTCTTCTTCCACACACTCCTGCTTTTTCTCTCTCCCCTCCCCCTCTCCCTCCTCCTCCTCCTCCTCCTCCTTCTTCTCCTCATATCTTCCTACCCACACTGACCTTCCCTCTCCCTCTCCTCAGTCACCAGCGACCTCTTCACCAGTCAAGTTAAATTCAGTTTTTGTTACATTCCCACTGATAACAATAGGCTTATCTCCGAATCTTGTTGGTGGCATTAAGACAACATATTGTCTTAATGAGTTAAATAATTGACATATCTGCGTTATTTTCCCCTTGTGAATCACAGTACTTCCTGCCCAGAGCCTCTTTGAGTGTCTTGGACGGAGAAAAACCAGGACAGTCGAAGAACTTGAGGCTTGGAAATCTCTGAAAACTTGGATTTTGTGAGATTTTGCGTCTTGAAGATTGGGGGGGAAGTGGTTGGGGAGGGAGGCAGCATGTTGCCTGTGACGCGCAGCCAGAGTGTCAAGGCTCAGCCAGGGCCCGTTTCCAGGGAGAGTAAACGGAACTCCTCCAGCAGCTTCAGTAGTGAGGTATGGTCGTCGCTGGCGCTCTTGACCTCCTTGCCCAGGGCACACTTCTCCCGCAGGAAGCCCCATCACCTCCAACACCAGCGCCACCACCACCAGCAACACCTCCAACAGCAACAGCAGCAGCAACAGCCACCGTCCCGTTCCTGCGCACCCCGGCACCACTGGGTGTCCTTCAGCATGGTAAGCTTTCCAAATAACGGCGCAGGCGACTCAGCCGCCGCCGCAGCCGCAGGTCTTATAATATATATACCAAGAGGTTCCGCGCCTCGGCCCCTTAGACCCCGCGTGTCACATGTCGTTATATTTCGCCCTGTCACTCTTCTCGCTCGGGGCAAAAGCTTCGGTTGTGTAACAGGTTCGAAGCCCTGGTTACTGATCCCATCACAGCTCGCTATAGTTATATCAGGCTGTGAATACACCAGTAGTTGAATTAGAAGTTGACTTATATAGAAGGGGAATGTGGATGTAGAGGGGATGAGCAAATGAAAGTA